>NC_085876.1:32194378-32206878 GCF_034702125.1 Engraulis encrasicolus
TGTGTGTTCTGTTTTTGTTTCTCTCTTAGCGGAAAGTATGGATAATCACCATAATAAGATGAATGTGTGTATGCTCTGATTGTCATCTTGTAATGATCTTTTGTCTGAAACTATTTTCTCTCTTTTTCTTCCTTTTTCTCCCTCTTTGCCTTTCCTCCCTGTCACCCCTCTCGTCTCCTGATTGGTTTGAAATCATCGCCATCCCTTTTTTTCCCTCTTTCATCTGTTCACCTCATTTTTCTTTTCTTTTCATCTTTAATTGTAATCTGCTTCCCAAATTCCATCTCTCATACCGACTTCTCTTCCTTTTCTCCTTCCCTCTCTTTATGCCTTTCATCCAAACATCAATCCATCTATCCCTCCACACCTTCATCTATTCCTCCTTTCTTCCATCCATCCATCCACCCCTGCTCTCCTCTGCTGCGTAGGCCAATAAACTCCTACTCGATCCACCGTCCTCCTCCACCTCTTTCACCTCCTCCCTCACCCCCTCCTCGCTCCCTAAGACCAAGCCTTCCAAGCCCAGCACCGCCACTGCAGGCACTGCGAAGTCCTCCATCAAGGGCTCCATGAAGACCAAGAGTCCCGTGAACGTGAAATCCAAGAGCCCCCTCAAGCCCGCCGACAGCTTCGACAGCAGCGGCGGTGACGGTGACGGCGACTCCTCCTGCCCCCGGCCTCGCACCAGCTCCGCCCCGGCTCCCCTGGCCGCTCCGGAGGACATCAGCGCCGCCATGGGGCCTCTGAGTCCAGACTCGCCCCGGCCGCCAATCAGGCCGCGGCAGGGCAGCACTGGTCCCACAGGGAGAGGCGGCAGTAACAACGCCAGTGGTCGTCGCTCTGGTGGTGGTACTACCAACACTGGTGGCAGCACCGGGTACGCTGGAGGTAGAACAGGCGGTAACCATGGTGGAAGCGGCCGTCACCAGGGTGGTAGTAGTAGCAGCAAACAAATGTCCAGCCCTTCCAAACCTTGCAGCCCGGCTGCAAAGCGACAGACCAGTACTGGTGCTGTAGGAAGAGGTGGAGGTCCAGGTGGTGGTAGTGGTAGTAGTGGTAGTAATGGTGGTAGTCCCAATGAGGAGGGCGGTAACAACAATGGTGGGAATGGCAACATCTCAAGCCCAGCCAACAAACACAGAGTGGCCAGTAGCGGTGGCAGCGGCAGTGGTGGTGGTGGTGGTGGTGGCGGCGGCGTCACCAATAGCAGCAGCAACAACAGTGGCATCGCCAACACCTCCAGCCCCGCCGACAAACGCAGAGTGTCCAGAGTGTCCAGTAACAGTGGCGGCGGCGCCGTCACCAATAGCAGCAGCAACAACAGTGGCATCGCCAACACCTCCAGCCCCGCCGACAAACGCCGCCACCATCACCACCGCAGTGCCAAGCGGACCAACTCTGCCCACAGCTCCCACGCACACTCCTCCCAAACACACAGCCACCACTCCCACACGCACACGCACAACCACACACACAACCATGGGAACGGCCACGCTCACAAGCCTTCCAACGGAGCCCCCGCCCTGCCTGCCGCTGCTGGGCCTCAGCAGGCAACGCTGGCCCCTTCGCCCTCCCCCACCACCTCAACTCCTACTGAGGGGCGCAAGCGCAGCAGCAGCGGCAGCGGCCATCGCAGCCGAGAGAACAGAGAGGGCAAACTCATCTCGCAGCACTGACAGTGAGCGTGTGTTTTTGTTTGTGTTCGTTTGTGTGTGTATGCGAGTATGTGTGCCACCGTATGCTGGTGTGTTTGTGTGTGTGTTCAGTGTTGTGGCGGGCAGATTTGGCACAGTACGTGGCACAGAAGAGGATACAAGCACCACCTGGGCAACCCTCTGTGTCGCTGTCGAGCACTTGCGTATGTATTCCTCAAGGAGGCACTCTTCTTGGAACGATCTCTGTTGAACAGTGGACAAGTTGTTCTCAAATGGATATTTCAGTAGTTTAAATCAGTATGATAGACTTAAGTGGTGACAGTTACACTTGTTGTGACTGGCTGCTCAGATGTAATCTTGCACTTGTCCTGAAAAGCACACTGGGATACGTATTGGTCTCCTGTGAACACGGGGGACACTGGTACATGAGGTGCTCCTACAGTATGTGGAGGCTGCAATAAGACTGAACTGTGCCAAGCTTGAAAACAGGTGTGTACAGTATGTGTGCGGCCATACTGTATGTAAGGATTCTTCCGTACATGTATGCGTTTGTTTTTTTAAAATCATTTGATAACGACTCCTGAAGAACAACAAAGGAAAATGAAGTAAGACACAAACTCAACTCATACACATCATTTTGAGCTTATAAACGACAATTCAGAACAGCAATAAGTCAACAGTACAAGTATTAAGACTTTTTACGGTACAACTCAGCAGGGTAACGATAGCGTCAATCGGCAAGGTCGCAGAAGCAACATAAACAATGAGAAAAATGTTCAACCTTTTTTTTTTTTTTCGTGTGAATGACTTTGAAGAAGAGCCTGGGTAGGCTACCTCATGGTTCCTCTCTGCCCCCAGCTCTGATAATAACATGTTATATCTTATATGCAAAACTTCATCATTGATGCTCATCGAATGCATGGACGGATATCATATACTAGAGACGATCTCAATAATTAGCTTGCTATCCTTCCTTGACTTCTTTATCAACATAAATGACATGTAATGGAAATGCATGGAACTGATCTCAAAGGCATCTGAAAATGATGACTCGTATTTGTACTTGCATATGTATGGTATAGTATGTAATACGGTATCCAAAAGCAGCGTTTAAACAGCTGGACTGAGCTATCTGCTAGGCTATCTCCTGCATGGACTTCCACACAGTCAATTTTTTTCCGGTGTTAATTCAACACTCAGTGCATCCAATTTAACACTAACTTCAACATTATCATTTTACATCACATTACACTTAGCTGACGCTTTTATCCAAAGCGACTTACAGGTGTTTACAGGGTATTGGTTACAGTCCCTGGAGCAGTGTGGGCCGCCATGGAGTGAGATAGGGAGTGGGAGGGGTGGCATTCAGACCGGCAACCCGATCTGATCTTAAGTCCATCTCCTCAACGATTAGGCCATGGCTCCCCCACACTCTTCTAGTTGATTGTACTCTGCAGGTGTTGAATTAACATTGCACAAGTTACTGTGCATATGTAAGGACCTGATCGGTTTCTTCATGTGATCGAGGTGCACCGAAAACTAACCAAAAGTCCTCATTATGCAGTGGTTTCCAAACTGGGGGTTGGGACCCCCAGGGGGGTCACGAACAAAAGGGACATTGCATAACAACAGGAAATCCACAGGTTAACAGCTAACTTAATTCCATAGCTTGGTAAGTAACGGTATTGACTTGTTTAGCTTTGCTGCCTTGTGGATTTCTAGCAATATTACCAGACAAACTGTTAATGGGAAATCCAGCAATATTTGCAAAATTGCATTTTTTTTGTCCATTTATATTGCTTTTCCATTACTAGTTTGTCTGCTAATATTGCAAGAAATATTCTTTGAGAAAAAATATTCAAGTCCAAATGGGGGACCCTGCTAAAAAAAAGTGTGGGAACCACTGTGATAATGTAGGCTCCCATATGCAGGGGTGCCACTAAAGGGGTTGGGGGTGGGGGATGATCCTGGATTTTGGCAAAGGACGCGCTCAACGTCTTGGAAAAACGAAAGTCTTTGGGTGCGCGATAAAATGTATCAAGTTAAGGAAGAAAAATCTGCACTCACAAACTGCGTCTCATTATTTATTTATATTACCACCATGTCCAAAAAGCAAACGCGTTTCGGCTATCAAGCCTTTTGACCATGCACTGATGAAGGCTTGATAGCCGAAACGCGTTTGCTTTTTGGACATGGTGGTAATATAAATAAATAATGAGACGCAGTTTGTGAGTGCGGATTTTTCTTCCTTATCTTAGGATGATCCTGGGCCCTCATTTTTAAGGGCCTTCAGAGGACCATGATATGGTTGGGGTGGGGGCCCACTATTATTTTCAAGGGGGTCGACAAATTTCTGGCAGCACCCTTGCACATGCAGTATCTATACGTTTTAATTTTGTGTTCTGGGGGGGGGTTGATCCATGTGCTTCTTTCTGTTTCTGTTTCTATTTGTGCTTGTTTGACTGCTTTGTTTGAATGAGAAGTGATGATCTTCTTTGGCAGTTTTTTCTCTCCCTTTTTTATTCTCTTCTGAGAGAAACAGAGGGGGTCGCTGTTTGTCAGGAGTAACTATGGAACTCAATGAAAGTTTTATAGGGAACACTTTCTATGAAGCATGTAAAACTAAGAACTTATTTATAAAGTATTGCAAAGCCTTCATAAAGGATATTAGTGATTGATATTACATTACAACTATTTATAATCATAACTGCATTTGTAGGGCAGGCAACACTTTATGAAGATGAAATATGGCTTTTAGAGTATTAATTCCTTATGAATTACAACTTGGAGTATGTGCAAATAGCCTACTGTACGTCATGACTGAATGTTGAGCCTTTATGAATGTGTTGAAACGAGTTCAAGATTCATAGAAAGTGTTCCCTTGTTTATGTTGTAGTAGATTTTTTTACCTGTAGGATGTTAGGATAGAAAAGAGTATCAAGAAAAGATGGTATAGAGTCAGACAATAGCCTCATGTAAAAAACAAAACAAAAACAAAGCCAGGTGACTGCGTTTAAAATACAGTCTCTTGGAAATGTTGCCACAGTGCCCCTTTTAGTGTCGGGACTTCAGTGATTCTCATGCCACAATTGAAATAATGAGGTCTTCTTTTCCATTTTACAATTTGTGTTATTTATTACAATTTATGTTATTCTATTGTGTTCATTTTGCATTTGTGTCCCCCAGGCTTTGACAAAGTCAAAGTCATCTATGTATTTGAAAGGAATGAGATAGGTGATGAATGTTGAATGTTTGGATGACAAATGACAATCTTTGTTCTTGCGTATGCAATATTGCAGCTTTGTATGAATTTTTGCCTGAAGTCTTTAACCCATAACCCCTCCCTCTTCCCTTCCTTTTGAGCCTCAGCGTTATTTTGCACAGGGAAACGCAATGAGCCAGCCCAGAGACCTGCCGGGTATTCCAAGAACATGGTTAGGTGATAAACCTGGCTCAGTTAACCGACAGGAAGTGGTAAACCTGATAATAGATACACTGTAAAACATTGCAATCCAGTGAAATGTAAAAAAAAGTTACAGTAGTTCCCCTGTTGCCTTAAGTTTGTAAGTTAACTCAACTCGAGAGTTTTCGAGGCTTTCTCAAGTTGAGTTAACTTACAAACTTAACGCACCAGGGCAACTTACTTTTTTGCATTTAAATGACTGTGATGTTTTACATTGTAGCCCACAGGTATCGTATAGTAGAAAAAAAATGACTACAGGCTCTTCTGTTAGAAGACGTTTCCAAGTATGTGGTTATTTTTTGAAAATTAGTTGGTTTTGGCTCCTCATTTAGGACACGTAAACAGAGTTTTAGAATGTGCAATTTCAAAACTCCCATCCCATTTATCTCATTTTGGGGGCTAAAACCTACCTTATTTTTATCCGCATTTCGCGTTTTCACGTAAATGGATTTAAAAAAATATCCAAATTTAAAAATATCTGCATACGTGTAACCAGCACCTGAGATTAGACTAACCCAGGTTTAACTGAACCTGGTTTACAACTGAGCCAGGTTCTTGGAATTCTCCCTTGCTGGGCGTTAGGTAATTTGACACAATGTAGAGTACTGTACTGTATAGCGGATGTGAATTGTAGTGCACTGCACCACGTAGAGAGCTTGTAACCGATGACTATTTCACAGGTGGACCTGTGAGGTGGATCATTACACGCACATACTGTACACACAACCCTATTAGTATGTCACAACATCATCACCTCATATACCTGTTTCTCACCTCATTGTTTTGTTAGATGTTTGTCTGAAGGTGTTGATTCTGGATTTCGAAAGTGAAAAGCCTTGTTGCATATTGAAAGCTGGAAAACCTGCTGATTGTAATAAGCTCTCAAGACAGGTATGACCTACTCAGTTAAGTCACCTGTATAAGACGGTAAACGTGGCCAGGTATTCAAACCTTATACTCAGGATTGACACCTCGGGTAATGTTCATATGTTTGGATTGTAAGTGCGTTCAAGGAATGCTTCCCCTCCCTATGCATTCACTTTTCTTTTGTCATAGTTTCCTCAAGGGCTTGTCCATGATATCAGTTCTTCTCTAAAGAATAAAAAAAAACTGAAGAAATGTGTTCCATTGTTTGTTTGTGACTATTGCTATTGTACTGTAATGTGAAATTATGATTGTAAATTGAATGGTCATGGTCATGATTTTTTACACTGGACTGTAATCTGCTGCATAACCACTGGGAGGCACTACTCACAACAAAATGGAGAGCCGTCCTCCACTGTTGTGGAAGTCCTGATGAAGCATTGCACGAAAGTAATTCATCCAAACACCTCCTTTCCTTTGTCCTCCCACCGTGTGCCTTGTTGTTGAATTTGGTTGTCAGTTTTTATTTTGGACATCCTTAAACAAAATGCATATGGATAACATATATCTGACTGGAAAACATGTTGCATACTGTAGTAGAATATTCACTTCTGTTTATTTGCCAGACCCAATTCACATAAAACAGATTGTACAAAGACCCGATCTCAATACAGACTAGGGCGATCAAACAAAAACTACATAAAACAGTGATGATAATAATACAAAAAAATAAACAAAACTAAAAAAAATATACAGACATTTTATCCAGTGCACCCTCAGCCTGGGTGTGCACAGTTGGATTTGAGAGTGCCACCATGATGTTTTTGGAAGAATCCTCCAGTGTTGTGTAGTGCACGATGCATCTTTAAAGAATAGAGCACTTGAGGGTAGTTTCTAAGAGGTGTGAACCAGCCACAGATCTGAGGTATGTGATCTGCCCTTTTTCATACTTTTACTCTGTATGCTGTCCAATGCTTGACAAGCTGGGATCGTTGCCAGAGGGAATGGATTTATTTTTAAGGCAAATATCACACTAAATGACTTAACACAATATCTGAAAATACTTAACTTAGTTTTGAACTATATTTAAATGGTTCCCACCACAACGCCTCTGAAAAAAAGTTAATCGTAATAAAAACATCTGGGAAAAATAGAGATTAAATATGTGGTGGTGTCTGGTCTGTATCAACTACAATGGAAGTGATACACTCAAATTCCATCTTTATGTTTCTCTTAAGGTTTTTCTGAGGACTTTGATAAACACTCATCTGTGGCCAGAGATTACTATCTCTGCTTGTTTTGCCTTGTTTAGTCTGTCTGCTGATACAGTCAGAGAAATTAGTGCCCCCTTCATGCTTTTTTTCCCTCTGCTCTCATCCTCTCTTTCCTAAACGTGAAAACGTCCTTGGGTATGAAAATGCAGACATGCTTTCGCAATTATATCATTAGAGCTGTGAAACGGCAGTGAAATTAGCTGAAATTGAAACCGCCATGTTCCTCAGCTGTGCCAGTAGCCCCACCGAGCCCCATGGCTTTGCTTTGCTGATACAAGCCTCTTTTTCACTCAGACGTAAGCTATTCAGTCATCTTTTAAAATCAACACCCCGGCTCTTTAAACAAAGTAATTAGGGGCCTTGTGTGTGTTTTTATCAAAGATTGCAGCCATACATCATGTTCAAAACTGTCAAAAGGTTTCCATAAACACGATATCATTTTTTAAGCATATACTGCCTTGTGGGAAGATTTCATATTTTCAGAGTTTGGAAAATTGGGAAAGAAGAACACTCAATTTCACATCTCTGACATTTTGAGAAGACGTCGTGAGGAGGAGGAGTGCGTGAGAGGGTTACGAAGGCTGGCTGAGGTAAGAGAAAGAAGTTGCGGCAAAGAAGTGGAAGTCAAAGGTGAGGCTAAGTGGAGCACATATTTCTGTCTCCTCTCCTCCCATTCATTCCCTCGCTCCCCACCTCTACTACCCCTCCGTCTCTCCCACTTCTATCCCCCTCTCCACTCACTCTGGCCTGTTGGGGCAGGTTGTAGCCTGTCGCCGCACTGGAGTGAAGGCAGTGCTCTAGAACGTGTGCAGCCAGGGGTTACACCTGGGACAATCCATGTGTGCGTAATGCAACCCTTCATGACATATACAGTACACACACACACACACACACACACACACACACACACACACACACACACACACACACACACACACACACACACACACACACACACACACACACACACACACACACACACACACACACACACACAGTACACCTATTGTACATTTACACACGCAACCAGATATACTGACATACTGACATATGTATAGATAACCCATTCATAGCATTCACACACACACACACACACACACACACGACATAGTGTAGATAGACACACATATAGATAACCAATTGCAGACACGCACACGCGCCCACACACACACACACACACAAGACATAGTGTAGATAGACACACACATATAGATAACCAATTGTAGACACGCACACGCACACACACACAAACACACACACACAGAAACCTCTGACCAGAATGCTGAATGGCATGTATTTGCATTTTTCATGGCTGGATAGTAATCAGGCTGCAACAAGAGCTTTTGAATGCAACCAGAAGGATAAAAGAAAGAGGCCAAGAAGACTGACTTCTGACTGACTGGAAAAAAAAAGATCCTAACATACAGAAAGCACGACATAATGATCCACACATGCACAGATAGCCTACACACTGCACACACTTTCCATTCCCAGCACAGACACAGGGAAGCCGACAGGGGTCACAGACAAAGGGGTCAGTTGTCCCGGGCCCAGGAAGAGAGGGGGCCCAAAATTGGTCCTTGTTGGTTCAATTTTGGTCCTCATTATATTATATGTATTGAAGCGGGGGGCCTTTCAAATGACTTTGTCCCGGGCCTGGCAAAAAGCTGTCAGCGTCCCTGCACATACATACTGTATGGAGAAAGAGGTAAACACAGACACGTGAGGGAGGCTGTATGTATGCAGCGCAGGCAGGCGGCCATTGTGTGGTTGATGCATGTCTTTACCGCTCCACAGAGAGCCATGATGAGGTTAGACTACCCCTCAGACACACACAAACGCACACACACAAACACACGCGCACACGCACGCACACACACACAGCTGGCCTGAAGTGCTACTCTCTCCAAAACACTGCTGCCTCTATTTCTGTTTATTTTGCCGTAGCCAAGCTCTCTCCGTCTGCACTATCGCCTATATGTTTGTCTCTCTATATATAAATACACAAGTGTCCATTAATCTAATCTATTTTTCTGAGTCATATGTTTGCACTGTTTTGAAGGCAGATTTACGTACATGTGTGCTGAACCAACTGTGAGGTCCGGGAGAGTGTGGCGGTGTACGCCTCACTGCCCTGCCATGTGTCCACACACGTTCATGTGTCTCTCCATCTTACTGCTTGAATCTGTATGTGTCTATATAGTGTATCTGACTATGCAAGTCTCTCTCTCTCTCTCTCTCTCTCTCTCTCTCTCTCTGTATATGTGTATAATATATTGTATGGTGTGTTTGTGTGTGTGTGCGTATGTGTGTGAGAGAGAGAGAGAGAGAGAGAGAGAGAGAGAGAGAGAGAGAGAGAGAGAGAGAGAGAGAGAGAGAGAGAGAGAGAGAGAGAGAGAGAGAGAGAAGAGAAGAGAAGAGAAGAGAGAGAGAGAGAGAGAGAGAGAGAGAGA
This sequence comes from Engraulis encrasicolus, assembly GCF_034702125.1. Taxonomy (NCBI): domain Eukaryota; kingdom Metazoa; phylum Chordata; class Actinopteri; order Clupeiformes; family Engraulidae; genus Engraulis; species Engraulis encrasicolus. Next base: position 32,204,088 of record NC_085876.1, read on the forward strand.
AGAGAAGAGAAGAGAAGAGAAGAGAAGAGAAGAGAAGAGAGAGAGACCAGACGAGGGGAGATCCCCAGCTCTGTGGCTTGAAGAGCTGCATATTTGTCTGGGTAGTGGGTACACTTCTCGGATCGCGGCCAAACGGTGGCCCAAACAGTTCTGGGATCAGCTGATGTGCTCCATGTAGCCTACTGTACCAATCAAGACTATCAGGGCTGCAATTGCTATCTTCTAGGAAACGGAGGGGTATTCAGGTGTGCGTGTGTTTGCGTGCATACATACATACATGCGTGTATGCGTGCATACATATATGCGTGTGTGCATGTGTAGCCTACACATGTGTGCACGCGATCTTCGACCTGAGTAGAGGGGGGTTAAGAGTCTGTCATCAAAAAGTGCTGGTGCTTTGGTGCACGGAAGAGAGACTGTATGCTCTTTGGGATGGTAAATTTCATCGCAACCATTCTTTTCGTATGACAGATTCACCATTTGTCACATTTTTCTTGCATTTTAAAGACTATAAGCAAATGCCATTCTCCTCCTTTCCGAGACGGTCAGAGCATTTCAGTGTTGACAACGCCTATAGACATCTTTTCGTCAGCTCGTCATCTCAGCAGCTCACTATAGAGACTGTGGACTGGGTGGTGTAGTCAGCTTAGTGTGCAGCAGGGTCCAGACATGTCAGGACTTGTTAAGAGGCGCATCACGTTTTTTTTGGTTGCATTTTACGAGGATGCACTAGACTTGAAGGTTACGTGTCTGCGAATTAACCTCCATTTCGATTCCCAAGCACAAATGACAGATATATAGGCCTACATACCACCACAGCTCCCTCGTCTCTGCAAACAGACGTTGTCATCTTGAGTGGCTTCTTCTCTCTCTCTCTCTCTCTCTCTCTCTCTCTCTCTCTCTCTCTCTCTCTCTCTCTCTCTCTCTCTCTCTCTCTCTCTCTCTCTCACACACACACACACACACTGTATTTCCCTCTCTCTCTCTCTCTCTGTCTTTCTGTCTCTCTCTTTTCTCCTGGTGCCCTATTTTTACTGCGTCCACAGTCAGCTGCTTTTGCCACTCTGTCTGCTCTCTCTCTCTCTCTCTCTCTCTCTCTCTCTCTCTCTCTGTCTCTGAATCTCTCTCTCTCTCTCTCTCTCTCTCTCTCTCTTTCTCTTTCTCCACTTTCCCCAACTCTGTGATAGCCAGCTGTGTGCTGCTCTAGACTCAGCTGCATAATAGGAACTGGCTGCTGCATCCTCAGCTGTGACGACTACATATCCAACAGGCCTATCTGGTTTTGGATTCAGACGGATTCCGCCTTGTTGATGGGGTTCGGTTTCGGTGATCAGAGTAGGATTCGGTATTCTGACAAAACCTTGAAGTTATTGCTCACAGCTACCGAATCCAAGATTTAGTTTCGGATTCGACTTTGTTGACAGGGTTTAGTTTCGTGATCGAAGTAGGATTCTGTATTTTATTTCAGATTCGGTTAAATCCTAAGCAGTATATTTGCTCTTGGGCAGAACCTTAATTATCAGGTTTCGGTACATCCCTACTTCTTACGCTATTTCTTTAAAGAAGTGCCCTGAACATTTTCACATTTCATTTATTGTGCTCTTACACGTAGTCCTTTTGCTTAGGTTCTTATTATTTTTTTGCCATGCACATTCAATTGCCTGTGTAAGACGTGCTGTACAAGTTTGTACAACTTTGCCTTGCCTCAGTGTCTTAATTCCCGCTTGCCTCTCTACATGATCTCGAAGGAATTGCGCATAATTTGTCACGCAAACCAACATTGAAATTGTGTCCAGTTCATGACGCATTCCCTTTGATGTCACACATGTGCAGTGGCCATGCTGTTGTCTGGAGCACACACAGATGGCCAAGCTCGGCTTCTGATTGGTCAAGCTTCAAGATAACCTGCCAATTTGAACCGACTATCGCGTGTTTACTAGACCTTTGCAAGTTAATGCATAGCTCCTCAATGCCTTGTGATAGGTTAGTTAGGTTTAGGGATGGTTTTGTCTTCGCCATTCCCTGGCTTATTTTGCTATTCTTGGCAGGTCACTGACAGGTTAGGCTTAGGGATGGCTTTGGTCAGGGCATAGCAGAGTATTTTTGCATTTGAAGCTCGATCAATCAGAAGCCGAGTTTAGCCATCTGTGTGCTCCAGACAGTCGGGAGTTCGTCGAAATCTGGACGCAATGTCGATTTTTGGTTTGCGCGACAAATAAGACGCATTTCCTTCGAGAACAGGCTCTGCCTCTTCACCTTAAAGTATGAACACATAGCAGGCGAAATGAGCGAGGCGAAGAGAGGCGAAATTCAGTGACAGCCCAACCGTCATCAGGTCGGCGCGGCGAATCAAATGGAATGGAACAGTTATGTTGTTGATTTGATTGGGCCACCGCAGGCGAATTCGCTCCTCATTTGCATAATATTAAACTTGGTTTAATAATTTTGCTTCGCTTCGCTCCTGTTCACTTGCTTTAGCTTGCCTTCACCTCTCTCATAGGAATGAATGGCGAAGTTCGCTTCGCTTGGCTAAATTCGCGTCTATGTGTTCCTACTACGTGTCTATGTGTTACTCCCCCTTATTTGTTCTTGGTTTTTCTCTTCCTGTCATGATGCCATGTCAGTGACAGCTACAGAGAGACTATATTTCACATTAACAGTCCATGTACACATCAACAGGGGGAAAAAATGACACACACACACACACACACACTCGCGCGCACATACACACACACACGCACACGCGCACACACACACTCGCACACACACACACACGGATACACACACGTGC
>NC_085876.1:32211878-32221878 GCF_034702125.1 Engraulis encrasicolus
GTTATTTGTATGCTTTTGCGACGCTATAATGTAACAGGTATGCTAATAAAGCACAATATGGGTAAGATCAGACCATCTCCCACTGTCCACATAGACGGATTCCTCATGGCTTTTGCCAGACTGATTGACGGAGTCAACAGACGGCTTTTCGCCCAGGCTAGAGGAAAACAAACCGAATGTCTCATTAATCTAGATGCAGCATCGGGTAGCCTACTGTACATAAACACAGTCCATTGTTCAGCCACGGCTGTATAGGCTCTAGGCTATTATTTGAAAACCCTACAACACAACATGTCTTCGGCATGTTGAACGTGAACAACGCTAGTCTAAAGGTCCTTGTCATTCGCTTCTTCCCAACACCAACAGGGCCTTGCCTTGGCTTGTTCCCTAATGGTATCCCCCCAAAAAAGGGGCGTAATGCGCATGGCACTCATTACATGACGTCACGCCGGTTATACGTATACATAGCTCATTAGCATTATATGAAGGTAGCCCCTTAATGCGCGCCGTACCTCCAGTGGCACGCTGTAATAGTCATTGAAATGTAACTACCATAGTCCTACAATACTATGACACAACACAGGCCCTTTAGTGATGCACCACGACTTGGTCATTACCATACTGGTAACAACAAATTTATAAAGCCGTGTCTTAAGGGGTTAAACTACAAAACTGTTCCTCGAGTCGCTCAAATCGCCTCCTGTCGCCCAAATCGCTTTGATCTCTTCTGTCGCCAGCGCCTCCATACAAAATCAATTACTTCTGTCACCAGTGTCGCTGTAGTTCCTTTTGGTGTGTTTGTGTCATAATTAGAGCTGGGAAGTTAATGTGTTAATGTTAACGTGGATGAAAGAAACAGGGGGTACATAAATAAATAGACAGGGAATGATATACAAAAACATTGAACAGTGACAGTGACATTGAAGAGTGCAATGTAATATTTAAAGTGCATTTTATGTACAATTACATTATGCAATTACATTGTGCAAAGTAAACAAGGAGGTAGGAAGGCCAGGTAGTGGAGTGGCTGTAAAGTATTGGCTGTTTTTGCAGGTTTGAATCTTGTTCTAGGATTTAACCCTATCGCGCCGGACGCATCATATTTGTTTCATCAAATTCAAAGCCCTCTCCCCGCTGACACACAAAAAAATCGATCTCAAAAACATCTTGCGTGTCATTTCCAAACGTCCTGCAGTACACGGAAACCGCCACAAGAGAGCAGCGGTCAACAACAAGTTGACCACAGCTCAGCAAAAAATGGCTGCACAGGGGTAGAAGCGGTTTCCCTGACCAACGCAGAGATATTGTCAAATTGCAAAGGGTTTGTGTACAAATTTCCGAAATATAACTCTATATACTTTAATTTGAACACTTACTTTGTGCAATTAATCAAGGAAGAGTTTATATTTTTACACCGTGTTGCAGAGAGATCGTGCTAAAACTGATGAAACAAATAAGAACCATCCGGCGGTGGCAGGAAGTCAGCCATCAATGCATTTTGCCATAGGGAAACTTACAAAGCATACCACGACGATCATTTAACAAAACACACAAGTTGTTTTACTTTAAGACAAAGATATTGCCTTAAGAAACAGGTTTTACTTGCAATTTTGAAAATGTAATGCAAAATGTTGAAATTATGATCTCGTAAAAAATGCATTGAAGTGAATGGAGAAATGGTCCAATTGTAGTAATGGACCCATATATTCAAATTCCACATCAAAAATGAATAATGATCTATACTACACTCATAAGTAGGTTGTTAAGCATTCGATCAGCTATGTTTTTACATAGATTTAAAAAAATTACCCAACCAGGCTGTGGGAAATGTAAAATATGGTCCTGCTAATACAAGGATAGGCTAAAGGATAGGCAGAATCTCACTAAATATTTAAAGATAATCCTCAAATTAAATTGCCTGACAACCTTTTCAAATTAAAAAAAAGTTGTAAATGCATTAAAAGTCATTTTTCAATGGTCATGAAATTGGCCTGGTCATTTATTTAAAGCCTGATGCCTCATATATGATGCATTAAATATCTCAGTGACCTTAACAAAATTTTGAATTTTTTTTTAACATTTCTTATAAGGGACCAATATTGAGGCAAATTCCAAGAAATTAGAATTTTCTGTCATTGCTTTCATGGTTCAGGTCTTACAGGGTTAAGCATTTGGTCTGCTTCGGGAATTCTGTAACTAAATTAGTGTATGTGTACTTGGATAAATGCAGCTAAGAGTAATAGTTAAAGAGTTTTTTGTGAGTAGGCTGCAGCACGAGAAAAAGAGAGAGAGACTATGAAAGACGCATGAAGAAGAAGTGGAGTGAAGCACTACAAAAGCGGAAATTTGATGATGGGGTAAGAAAGAGACGAAAGAGAAAAGATTAGAAGGAGAGATGAAAGAGGGAGAGAGAGAGAGAGAGAGAGTGGGGAGAGGAAATGCATTATTAATGCTTTTTAATCTACACACACACTGCTTTTCCCAGCTCATAAATCTCGCCAAACTCCCCAACTCACTATTTATTTATTTTTTACCTGATTACAATCAGACACGGAAACACTATTCCACAATTTTACCTCCTCCAGGGTTGACTTAGCTCTTAGCACAATGCAGCCAGTTGCTCATTGAAATCTCCCAGCTGGCAATTACAAGTCACCAAGGGGCCGGAGGAACTCCAAAGAATAGCTACCTGATAAGATTGTGAGACTATTACATCACACTGATTCTTCATCGGCTTTGCTTGCTCGCTTTGCTTTCTTGCCTAACGTTTGGCTCCCCTTGTCTTGTCTTCATCAGGATCGAATTCAAGGCTTTCCACATTATTTACAAGTGTTTCTATGCCGGGAAGCTGACAAGGGTCAGTTGCCCCGGGCCCAAGGAGAGAGAGGGGGGCCTAGAATTGGTTTCCTATTACCTTGTATTTACTGAATGGAGGTGTGGGGCCGGGGGGTGCTCTCAGATGACTTTGTCCCGGCCCGGGCAAAGCTGTTAGCGGCCCTGCTTCTATGGCAATGTCTCCTAAATCTACTTAAAAGAATTACTCACCTGACAGCCAAAACCCCAAAACCCCACTGACTTAAACATGTAATGAGAGCATCCTCTCTTGGAGTAAGCTAAGTGCTAATGGTGTGTGGGCCTTCTGGTCTTGCACTTATGGCCACCGTTATGGGTATTTATTTGTCATTTTTTTGGTTTTAGCAGAACCTTTTGTTTATGCGTTTCAGTTTCAGATCTCTTAAGTGCTTTGTAAGTAAAGTAAACAAACAGTGCGATCGGTTATTATGGCATCTGTTAGCTATTAGCATGCCTGTGCACGCATGTGTGTATGTGTGTGCAAGCGTGCGTTACATGTGCTTGTGCATGTGTGCATGCATGTGCAAGTATGTGTGTATGCTTGTGTGTGATGAAAGCATGTATACACAGAGTCATCAAGCATGCGTTGATGAAAGCGTGTGTGCAAGCCAGGGCTTGACACTGGCACCTGCCAACCGGCCAAATGCTGGTAAAACTTGGCTGTGGCTGGTAAGAATTTCAGTGTCACTAGCCAGTTTGGCAGGTAGCTTATTCTATGGTATGACATATCAGAATAGTGTATATTCTGATGTATATAGCGCATACACTTTGCCCCTTGTGTATCAATTCTTTGTATTTAAATTCAAGAAAAAGCTCAGTTACTCAGTTTCTATTTGTTTGTTTTCTTTCCATGTAGAAACCCACGCACTCATCTTCTTGCTTTAAACACCTTCTGAGTGTAGATGTACAGCATCATTACTTAACCCCTTAAGATGCAGCTTTATACACTTGTTGTTACCAGTATGGTAATGACCAGGTCGTGGTGCATTACTGAAGGGCCTGTGTTGTGTCATAGTATTGTAGTGCTATGGTAGTTACATTTCAATGTCTATTACAGCGTGCCACTGGAGGTACGGCGCGCATTAAGGGGTTAAATAAAAAAAACACAAAAAACCTAATTTCTGGCTAGTAGAATAGCTGGATGGCTAGTGCCTCAGGAAAACCACTAGCCACAGTGGCCGGCAAGTGAAAAGTTAATGTCAAGCCCTGGTGCAAGCGTGTGTTACATGTGCTTGTGCATGTGTGCATGCATGTGCAAGCATGTGTGTATGTTTGTGTGTGAGGAAAGCATGTATACACAGAGTCATCAAGCATGCGTTGATGAAAGCGTGTGTGCAAGCCAGGGCTTGACACTGGCACCTGCCAACCAGCCAAATGCTGGTAAAACTTGGCTGTGGCTGGTAAGAATTTCAGTGTCACTAGCCAATTTGGCAGGTAGCTTATTCTATGGTATGACATATCAGAATAGTGTATATTCTGATGTATATAGCGCATACACTTTGCCCCTTGTGTATCAATTCTTTGTATTTAAATTCAAGAAAAAGCTCAGTTACTCAGTTTCTATTTGTTTGTTTTCTTTCCATGTAGAAACCCACGCACTCATCTTCTTGCTTTAAACACCTTCTGAGTGTAGATGTACAGCATCATTATTTAAATAAAAAAAACACAAAAAAAACTAATTTCTGGCTAGTAGAATAGCTGGATGGCTAGTGCCTCAGGAAAACCACTAGCCACAGTGGCCGGCAAGTGAAAAGTTAATGTCAAGCCCTGGTGCAAGCGTGTGTTACATGTGCTTGTGCATGTGTGCATGCATGTGCAAGCATGTGTGTATGTTTGTGTGTGAGGAAAGCATGTATACACAGAGTCATTAAGTATGCGTTGATGAAAGCATGGCCATATGGGAGAGGTACAGTGGGGAGCAGGGTCGCTGGCAGCTTTGACTGGGCCCCGGACAGAATCATCTAAAAAGGGCCCCCACCCAATACATACACATATATAGGTATGTAAATGAGGACCCAAGTCTTGGCTCCCTCTCTCCAGGGGCCCAGGAGAAGTGACAAGTGACCTGTTTGTTCCTCCTCTCTGGTGGAGAGACTTGAGTGTAGTGCAGTGAGGAGAAGCATGAACCATAAGGTATCCTGCATAAATTAGTGTTTGTTAGTGTGTGTGTGTGAGCGCGAGTGAGTGTGTGTGCCTGTTTGTACTGTGTGTGTGTGTGTGTGTGTGTGCGCGTGTGCGTGTGCGTGTGTGTGTGTGTGAGCGCGAGTGAGTGTGTGTGTGTGTGAGTGAGCGAGTGAGTGTGTGTGTGTGTGTGTGTGTGTGTGCGCGTGTGCGTGTGCGTGTGTGTGTGTGTGTGTCTGCCACATGGGGAGAGGAATACTAGAAGACTGTTGCACAAAGAGAAGTGCACAACATAACATATACTGTATGTACATCAAAGTGCCTGTTGCAGTGTTTGAACGTGTATGTGCATTTGTTAGTCTGTGTGCGTGCACCCATGCATGTTTGTGTGTGTCAGTGTGTGCATGTATGCACACAATATATACACTGTAAATATCAGTGGTTCTCAACATTTGTTTGAACAAATGCCCCATAGGCCTCATCATGAATCTTCTAACGCCCCCTTGACCTCATCATAAGCTTGCCAACGCTCCCTTAGTATTAAAAAGATGAATTAGACTAATGGCAACAAAGCACCGACCCCTCTAAGACACACCCCCCTCCCCCCCATTGAGAAACACTGATGTATATGAACGTGTATGTATGTGTGTGCGTGCATTTGTGCGTTCGTGCATGCGTGCGTGCCTATGTGTGTGTGCATGACAGGATCTAGATTGCGGCGCAGGACAGAGAATCCATTGCGGTGCAGTAGGGAGAAGCGAAGTATAAAGCATGAAGGCGTGTGGTCTCCACAGCAGAGCAAAACACACTACACAGCACAGCCATGACAGTAATGAGGGGAAAAAGATGTGTGGAGCAGATACACAGAGAGAGAGAGAGAGAGACAGCAGATCGCCGAAGAGGCCCCTGTTGAAGGAAAGTAGTCATTAGTGTTGAATTATAACAAATTCACAGGTTTCATGTGACTTATTATTTAACGGTGGTTGTAAACACATGAAATGACTAGCTCAAACATGGAATATCCCAGTCATCATCAAGGCTCGTTTTTTTTTTTTTTTTTGGTCGGGTGGAGGGAGAGATTGTGGGTTTGCGTGAATGATAATTTCCTACGACGGTGCTGACAACTTGGAAAGTCACTGTATACTACCGTAAAAACATTTTTTTGTAAAAATAATTCACTTCAACAGCCAATCACATAACATCTTGACTCATATTCAGAGTGTTGATTGGCTGGGATTGTTAATAAGTGTCTTCCAGCGGTGCTGCTGACAACTGGAAAGTTATTGTGTACTATTGCGAAAAGCATGTTTGATATAATTCACCTCAACAGCCAATCAAATAACATCCCTCCCCTCAGCGATCCGTAAATCCATATGCTTGATTGGCTGGAATGGTGAATTATCCTTTCCAAGCCGCAAAGTTGATTTCCAAATTTCGCCGCAACAGCTGTGTATGACATTCACCGTATTTTTTGCTTATGTAGACGAGTGTTGGGAACTCGTACAGCATATGGAGTGATTCCTATAGCACGCTGTGCAATGGTGATGAGACATTGGATAACATTTGCAAGCCAACATATGCCATTGCCAACAGATGATGATTGGGCATTTTGCCTTTCGAATGCAAAATTATTCCTGGTGGTGAGATTGGTCTGGAGAGGAGAGATGTGAAAGGAGAGAAGTGTGTGTGTGTGTGTCTGTCTGCGTGCATGCGAGCATGTGTGTGTGTGTGTGTGTGTTGTCTGTGTCTGTCTGCGTGCATGCGAGTGTGTGAGTGTTTGTGCATCTGTCTGTCTGTGTCTGTCTGCGTGTGTGTGCTATACTAATCTATAGGCTCTCGAGCTTATGCATGCGCAACCAGCCAAATGTGAAGTAGTCCTGGCCCAAACCCAGTCATCCCCCTGTGTCTCAACTTTAGGCCAGAGAGAGAGAGAAAGAGAGACAGAGAACGAGAAAAAGAGAGAGAGAAAGAGAGAGGGAGCATCTGTGTTAGGCCTGTCCGTCAGCCGTCATCTCTTTAGGCTTCAGGTTCCCGCTACGCTAGGAGGAGGGACGCAGCGCAGCGCAGCGCGAGGAGGGAGCTCCCACTCAGGAAATGAGCCGTGAGACGGGAGAACCCCCGAGGCCCTGCCTGGTGGCCTGCTGGGCGTGCATGTGTGTGCGTGTGTGAGTGTGAGTCTTTGTGTGTGTGTGCGCGTGCACGCATTTTGTATGTTTGGCTATGGAAAGTGTGTGTGTCCGTGTGTGTGTGCGCGTGCACGCATTTTGTATGTTTGGCTATGGGAAGTGTGTGTGTCCGTGTGTGTGAGTGTGAGTGTGTGTGTGTATGTGTGTGTGTGTGTGTGTGAGTGTGTGTGTGTGTGTGTATGCGGTGTATTTGTGTCTGTGGGTTCATGTGCGGCGGGGGTAACGTGTGTGCGGCGTGCAAAAAATGTGTGTATGCGTGTGTGTATACTTGTGTGTTTGTGTGTGTGTGAGAGAGAGCTTGGATGAGGGCTCGGACATGTGTGCGTACCCATATGTGTATGCATGCATGCATGCAGTGTACGTTGAATGTGAGTGTGCATATGTTAGCAAACTACAGGGGAGGAGGAACAGAGAGAGAAAGAGAGAAAGAAACAGCCCTGGCTCTTTCCACTTTTCCGTCTGCACTGCTCCATAGATCCACATCCGTCTCCCTATACTACATATGTCAGGGGGTTCCCAAACTTTTCTATCACAAGGGCCTGCACAGAGGTCCCCGGCCCCCATTTTGAAAGCCACTGTCCTATATCATTAGCGTCACCTCTGCTCGGCTACAGGAGGTCATTATGCTGGGGTGGAGTGGCGGGTTTGGTGACCCACTAACCAGCACCAGACCCCCGTTGTCCTGACGATATGGCCTACTCATCGAGCTGCGCTACAAACCGCTTCTGGATAAGTGGTTAGGACTAGGGTTAAGGGAGGAGTGAGGGCTATCTTGACAGCCTTCGCGTAGCTCGTTTTGATATAGCATATCGACAGAACAGCACTGCGCCCAGCCTCAAGGCGCAACTTGAGCAATTCCATCGACGGAAGTAATTGACTTTGTATTGAGTCGCTGCCGTCAGAAAAGACAAAAGTGATTCGGGCGACTATAGGCGATTTGAGCGACAGTTTGTAGGTGGGCTTCAGCGAATATTAGGCAAATGAACTATGATGTGGTTCGGCGATGGCCGCCACAGCCCATGGGAATGTTGAATTGCTTGCATTCTGCTTTTAACGGACAAAGTCTGTCGCTTCTATCGCTTGTATCACTCTTGCTGCACAGTCCAGCGATTGTCTGTCCCTTATGCCTTGTTCAGACGAGGAGCGACCAACGCGAAAGGAGCGACGGAAGTCATTATCTATGGAGGGAGCGCGACCAGCGCTACCAGAGCGAATTCGCCAGGGGCAAAGCTTCCTGAGTGACCAGAGCGAATTTTAACGATAAAAAGTCAGCTAATCTTATGGTAATGAGCTATGACGCGGTTCGGCGAAAACCAATTGGAATGTTCATATCAACAAATTTCCCAGGCTGTCAAGCCAGAGCTGTTATGTGATTAGCCAAATCAAACATGTCAATGCCGCGTCCAGAGCGAATACAGCGAATTCAAGACGAAACTTCTTCTGCAACCTCGTAGCGTAGTTCGCAATTGGTCTGAACGGGGCATTAATCTTGTCACCACCCAGATACCCTTCCTGTGGTTCTGGTAGACCCAGTATTCCTGTTATATATCTGGCCACAGGGGTAAGGGAGGAGGGAGAGAGAGAGACAGGGAAGGGCCAGCAAAGGACCCGGACCAGAAATTGAACCCGGGTCAGCCGCATGGTAGACAAGTGCCCTACCGTTTGGCCACGGCAGGGCCCTGGTAACTTGTTTTGACGTCATGAAAAACAATTGTTGTCACACGTAGAATTTCATGCAGTATTTTTTATATTAGACAAACATTTCATCTGATGACCCTGGTGAAGGTGTAAGCTGAAACATTGGTTTAATGAAACAAATACGTTCTGCATGTGCGATGACAATTATTTTTCATAAAGTTAGAACCGCTGTAAGGCACCTCATACAATAAGGAAAAAAGCTTGTTTTTTTACGTAACAGTGCACTATGGACAGAACGCTGGCCCTGCCTTTGGTCCTCATACCCAGAGACTTCCGGTTCGTTCAGACCCAGAGACTTCTCCTGTGGTTCCGGTTCGTTCAGACCCAGAGACTTCTCCTGTGGTTCCGGTTCGTACAGACCCAGAGACTTCTCCTGTGGTTCTGGTTCCACCAAGAGACCCCTCCTGTCCTGTGGTTCCAGCTCGTTCAGACCCAGCAGCTCTCTTCTCTTCTGTGCATCCGGCCTCAGAGGTGTGTCTCAGTCCCGGCCTCAGACCCGGACATGCAGCCCTCTCCTTCCTGTGGTTCTGGGGAACTCTCTATCCCTCTCTCTCTCTCTTTCTCTCTCTCTCTCTCTCTCTCTCACCATTTCCATTTCTTTCTCTTATCCAGACTTCTATTTCAAACCTCTTTCAAAAGTCTGTATCTTTCTCTGCAGTCTCTCTCTCTCTCTCCCTCTCTCAATCTCTCTGTCTGTCTGTGTGTACATCTGTGTGTGTGTGTGTGTGTCTGTGTCTGTGTGTGTGTGTGTGTGTGTGTGCGTGCACGGGTATGTTTGTTTATCTATGTAGGCAGGGACTACAAACTTGAAAAGGGGGTATTTTGTGGGTACCAAAATGTGTTGCCCACAAATTCAAGTGTTTTTTCTTGGTCGTTTCGTTGTTGCTGTTAAACCAAAAAAGCATGTATTTTTCTGACCGGTTAAGGTTAGGGTTAGGGATGGGCTTGGTCAGGGTAGAATTCAGCATTCTTGGGTTTTACTAGAATGGGTGTGTGTATGTGTGTGTGTGTGTGTGTGTGTGTGTGTGTGTGTGTGTGTGTGTGTGTGTGTGTGTGTGTGTGTGTGTGTGTGTGTGTGTGTGTGTGTGTGGTAGAGGTGTGCCTCTAATGATGCCTTCACCACCACCTCATAGCCGCTTCCT
>NC_085876.1:32226878-32256878 GCF_034702125.1 Engraulis encrasicolus
TTTCCTTTCCGATAAATGAGCTGTCTCTTTCTATAAAACCAAAGTCTCTTGTCACTACAGCACTGTAAGGTCTGGTTTGGGACTTTGGGACTGCCCACGTAATACTTCACATACACGCGCGCGCGCACACACACACACACACACACACACACACACACACACACACACACACTCGAACAGAAACTTGGTTTGTTAAACTCAATATCCTCCCATGTCTTGATCCTTGGTCACACTCCCACAGACAGTCCTGGTGCTATGTACTACAAGTAGTGAATTACAGCATCAATGCCTTTCTCTACAGGACACTACAGTGTTATTCAACTCCTACGGTCCTCAGGTGCTGACTAGAGGAAAGAGGGGGTGGTTTCACAGCAGAAAAAAAAATCCACACACCAGGGGTGTGTTTCTCTAAGTTGTAAGTTGCTTACTACAGCTAGCTACTTTGTTGTTTTCAATGCATTTTCCCATTGGCAACTACCAAAGTTACTAACAGGCTAACAACTTCTCTTCTGAGAAATGCACACAAATAACACTTTCTTGAGGGTTTACTGTATGTGGCCCGCTACCCTCTCCAAAATTAGATGAGCACTTTCAAATTATGAAACGACTACAACTCTGGGCACGATTTAAACCCGAAAATGTGAAAATTACACTTAGGCGTCTTTGGGGGCTGCAAATCAACTCCCACATTTTTAACCCTGAAACATTAAAATCTCGCTGTCTACACGGCATAAAATCTTTTTCCAGACGACGTGATTCTACAGTTTCTCCTCCGAGCTTGGTGATCCGAAAGGAAAGCGGGGGTGGGCATTTGGGGGTTGAAGTTTGGGTTGGGTTGGGTGGGGTGGGGTTGAGGTGTGTGTGTGAGTGTGTGTGTGTGTGTGTGTGTTCATGGGTTCAACAACTGAAGGCAGTCAGCTGGTATCACTTAGGTGGGGGCTCCCTTCTACGCAGCGCTCCCATCGGGGCCACCCCACCTACCCGCTCCCCTGGTTCCACAGGCCGACGGGAGGCCGTGGCTTCCTGACGGGACACTTCTGGGAAAGCACTTTTATGTGATATGCACCCCCATCGTCCGGCTTGGCAACGCGCATACACACACACACACACCCCTTGTAACAGAGCCTTTGCCCTCCCACCTTCACACACACACACACACACACACACACACACACACACACACACACACACACACACACACACACACACACACACACACACACACACACACACACAGTTGGAGAGTGATTTAAGATGGCTTGATGGATAACAATGAGCTTTAAGTAAATGCGGTTTTCAGGTGGGCGTGTGTGTGTGTGTGTGTGGTGTTTTTTGTGCTGATCAAAGATTTTTGGTTCATCAGCTGAACAACAGATTTTCAGGTGTATGCGTGTAATTTACACTGCACTCTGCTGCCAGAGAGAGAGAGAGAGAGAGAGACAGAGAGAGAGAGAGAGACAGAGACAGAGAGAGACATGACGAGAGAAACAAAGAGAGAGAGAGAGATGAAACCACATGGTTACATCACAGGTGGCATTTGGTCATTCAACAGATGCTCTTAACAAAGGCCTGATGGACAGCGTGGCCTTTGGCTGTAATGTCTTCATGCGTCATCGCAATTACAGCTCATGCTACACAACCCTGCCATGTGTAATCCTCTGTTACCCAAACCTAATTCATACTTCTCCATTAGCAACAAAATGTAGGCGCATAGTCGTTGTTACTGGTTAAAGGCCGCCTCTCAACGTCATTTCATTAATATTGCTGTGTTCCTCAATGTTATTGAATGTGTTACGCGTTGGTCCTGTTTTAAAAAAACGTTGTGGTTGCTTTGTTTCAAGCCGTTTTTGCAAGCCAGCAAGGTGGCTGGTGGAGAAACGAGAGGGTGTTCCGGGTTTCTCGTGGAAATGCCTCTGTGATTGGCTCACTCCTCCTGCTCTCGTGGAAATGTGTCTCTGATTGGCTCAGTCCTCCTGTCCTCGGATGGGAAACAGAGTCGCCACTTCCCCGGGTGGTACTGCACTATAGGGGCGCCAACGGAGGCGCGCAGGCTCCATTCAGGGCTGTGCTCTTTCGACAGCGACCCCTAGGCGAGCTGCAGGCACGGAGCAACCAGAGTGGGCATGCTGTATGTATGAGGCTTTGTGCTTTGTGTGTATCTGAGAGTAACAACCAGCTGATAGCTAAGCTAAGCTAGGTTTCAGGCCACCAGACGTTGCTTGTTTTGAAAACAAGCAGAAAAAAAATACTCGACATGTTTTTAGAAAAATGGGTCGACATAGACCTTTGTGGGCAACGCCTTTTTTCGACGTGACGCAACAGAGAAAGGCTTTCGTGATTCGCTCGTTTCTCTGCATTATTTATGTCAATTGGGAAACACCGGGAAACACAACCAGGCTAGGTGACGCACCACTATGAGAGCCTTGAAGTGAGTTTAACTTGGGGTGACCGTCCAATTTTCAAAAGGAGTGAGTAAAACTGTGTTTTATCGGAAGTTGGCCTTAAATATTTAGTTTATTTGAAAATATTTGTTATGGGCTTTTGTACTTTTGTTTGGTATATAACACTGAAAATGATGGGAAGAGTGGGAGAGATGAGGTTGGGAAATGAAGGTTGCCAAATGTACTTAATAATTTGTAGCCCAAAACATGCTCAAAACTTCAAAACCCTAGCCTGGCAACGCCACCCTAAGTACTTCCACCCAAAGATTTTGGCTCTGCATATCTGGGCCAACCCTCCTTAGCCTGGCTCTCGCGAAACCCCGAGTGCTTCGTGCATCTTCGTTACACTTCGTGAGCTCGCACAGGGCTCCTAGCTCGGTTCGCAAACGGTTTTGCTAATCAGCGAACAGTTGAGAGTGTTGACGCAGAACTCACCCATTGAGTCCGTTACTGATTGGTAACACTAACACTATTGGTAACACTATTCACATTTTTGTCTTGTAATTTGTAGCTTTGACAATACCGTAACAGTCATGTTAATAAAGCAATATTTAAAATTTAATTTGAATTAGGAACTCAAATGGATTTTAATTGCAGAGAAAGGCCTGACCATCTCCCACCCTCCATGGAAACGGATTCCTCTGCGCTTAGTCCAGACTGTTTGACTGTTTGGAGTCAACAGCGGCTTTCACCCACGCTACTAAATCCTGCTCAATTTTAACTAAATTCTATTGATTTCTATGGCCATAAATCTGCAGGAAAAACCCACCCAATACTCGTTTTTGACCGTTTTTACCTGCAGACGGCCATCTTAAACAACCCAGTTGGGTTGGACTGAAACCTGGGTTCCCATTGGCATGTGAACCTCTGTAGGTGTGGGATGATGGAATTCTAGCTTATTTCGTCTTTGGTTTGGAATTAACGTCCTATGTCACTACTAGTTTTTTCAATGGGCGCATTCGTGACAGCGCATTGCATCGCAGTCTGCACATCACGCATGCACACTTCATGCATTTCAATGCATTTTTCTACCCAAAATGCATCGTAATTGTGCATTGCGCATGCACGCTGCACAGAAATACACAGTCATGAACACGGCTAATGACAATGCGAAAGAATCATGATTGGGGTGCCTACAGACGGACGATAAGTTCCTGGTCTAGCTTAGCAGCTGCCGGGGCCATTAAGGCGGGCATACCTTGTGCCATATTAAGCTCCTGCTCACACTGAACGAGGGAATTGCGTGGTTTAAAAGTTCACATCGCATGGCTCACGTCCTCACACTATAGGAGACGAGGATCGGATGCAAGCACAATGCTCACACTGTATGGTATGACAAGGTTATCGGCGTGCGCGGCCAGTCCAATTCAAAATTCCCCCCTAAGCCAAAGCTAGCATGCTACATTACCGTTCATTTGAATGGAATAGCGCCGGTCGCTGCCGTCCAAAATCCGCTCTATTTTCCAAATGCAGCACGGAGTGGAGCAGGCTCGCTGCCACTGCTACGGCCGCTGCCACCCGACTACCGCCGGTTGGTGTGGAAGGACAGATATGTTCTATAAGCGTCCTGCGCCGCTTCACCGCTTTGGTGTCAAAGCGGCTTTAGAAGGTTTGTACACCGTTGGTGAAATAGTTTAAAGTGAGACTATTGCCATTTCCCGAGGTCAAGTGTTCTAGCCTTGGTAGTGTGTGAAACGCCTTGTTATTGCATACTCCTTGGAGTTCACCAAAGAGTATCCAATCACTGGGCGTTTCACTACGCTCTACCAAAGCTAGAACACTTGACATTGGGAAATGGTATATAGCCAGACCTTTGTTTTTACGTAGTCAAAGCAAAATAGTACACTCTGCTTGGCATGATGCCAGTCTGGGCACAGAATATGAAATATGAAATGGCATGACAGGTTAGTGGAACGTTTTCAGTTAAGTTCACGACAGCCCCGCCAAAAATCAACATTTTATAATAGTGAATCAATATTTTGAAAACAAATTTTACAAAAAGCAGCAAAATGCATTTCTAATATAAAGAGATCATACGTGTAATACTTAACTTACACAAAAAACTTAAACGTACGTAATACGTAACTTAAAGTGGTAGTTCGCTATTTTAGACATTAAGCCTTGTTTGTGTGACTTCTAGGGTGAAGTAGAGATGTTCTCATCACAATTTTGACATTTGGTGCTGAACGGAGCATTTGGGTATTCAAGACTGCAGCCCCCCCACCTTTACATTGACTCCAATGAAGCACTCAAGCAATCGATCATAAAATGGCATTAAACTTTCGTTTGCAGAGACATGAAACTCACCGAGTGGTCAGAGGTGGGCAGCGATACGTTGGCTCGAAAATCACCGCGAAATACGCTTTAAGAGAAGATATATTCATTATTGTCCGTCTTCATTGATTGTATGGGTTTGACTAGTATTACTCCGCGCGACCGGAAATGGGGGTGCGTTTGTTTACGTTACTATCTATGGTTTGTATGCAAGCTGTAGTTTTTGTAGCCAGTCCCGCTCAAAGATAGCCGTTCTACCTCGCTCCATGATGTCTACATAAACAACACACTATCGCTACCTACTGGCTGGATGTCTACTGCTATTCAACGGCGTCTGGGGAAAAATAGGTCCGCCAAATGCTAAACAACAGTTAGAAGGCATATTTCGCTGCAATTTTCGGGTCAATTTATCGCTGTCTACCACTGACCACACGGTGAGTTCCATGTCTTCTCAAACAAAAGTTTAATGCCATTTTATAATCGATTGCTTGAGTGCTCTATTGGAGTCAATGTAAAGGTGGGGGGCTGCAGTCTTGGATACCCAAATGCTCCGTTCAGCACCAAATGTCAAAATTGTGATGAGAACATCTCTACTTCACCCCAGAAGTCACACAAACAGGGCTTAATGTCTAAAATAGCGAACTACCACTTTAAACAAAAAGAACCCAATACGGCTTAGTGTTTTTCTGCGAGTGTCAGGATATTCCGACCCCCCACCACAAAACTGCATGGCTGTGTGTGTGTGTGTGTGTGTGTGTGTGTGTGTGTGTGTGTGTGTGTGTGTGTGTGTGTGTGTTTGTGTGTGTAAGTGTGTGCGTGCTGTGAGACGCCTGATAGATGTAGGTACAGTATGGATGCTTACAGAGGCAGATTAAAGTGCATTTAATGGGGGCCTGTAGCACGGTAGGGGTGAGACCACCCCCAACAAACCACATTTTCCATTTTAATCTAAACACGTAATTGTGAGCTATTGCACTTTTTTGGGAGTTTGGGAGGGGGCAGAAAACAGAACCCTAGCGTTACCTTGCCTACCGTAGCAGTGGCGTTCTAATGGCTGAAATGTAAACATATGGAAAGTCTTCCCTTGATGATCAGAGGGAGGCGTGTCAAAGGGCAAACACACAGGCTTTTGTTAGGCCGTATATCACCATAATGGCTAATGGTGTGTGCTAAACTCTTGAAAAGATACGACAGGCGTGTCGGGAGTGCTTTCTCTTCAGCTTTGGTATTGTTTATCGCAGCACAGGCATGTGCTCAGACAGATGCACAGAGAGACACATTGCTTGCTGTCAAACAGACTGAACACATAACAAATGGGGGACAGAACTGGCTAGTGCACATGGAACGTTTCAGTAATGGACCCAGAACAATTAGCGCACCCGGAATAGGGATCTAATTGGGGTGCAATATCTTTTACATTTCACGTTAATTTCCTTCTGCTGTTGGCAGTAGGCCTATGTGTCTTTGGGAGTAGCCATTTGGGTCTTGGTCTGAGGGTACCATGCCTGCCATTATCTCAGTGGAAATCTGTATCATTATTACACATAACTCTTTGACTCCTCCTTGTCATTGACATAGAAGACAGCTTTTGGGACAGTACCTCAAATGGGAAGAAAAAAATCTTTCACAGTTCCTCGCAAACTGCACCCCACAATCACAGGATGGGAATGAATGTGTATGTTTGCGTGCAGTGATTCCGACAGGGTGGGACAAAGGGGTCACTTGTCCCGGGCCCAGGGAGAGTGAGGGCCCAGAATTGGGTCCTCATTACATTGTATGTGTTGGGTGACGGGGGCCCTTCACATGACTTGGTCCCAGGCCCGGCCAAAACTGTCAGCGGCCCTGTGTGCGTGTGCATGCACATATGTGTGCGTGTGCATCTGTTTCTGTGTGTGCGTGCGTGCGTGCAGTGAAGCAGCGCTCACATGCAACTTCACTAACATGCTGTAACTATGTATAGTATAAATCTCATGCAAATCTTTGCCTATAATTACATATCCAGTGCTGGCAGTCTTTCTTCTGTGCTTGACATGGAATGGAATCCATGAGGATTTGTGCACATCCGTAAATAAATAACTCAACAAATAAATAAAAAACTCAGAGCCAGGGGTTCATGCTATGCGGTTGTGTCACGGATGTTGGGTAGCATGTTTATATCATTTTTATTTCATTCCAAATACTCTCGATGAGTAGCAGGTTCTCGATGTTTGTCAGCTCTTGGCTTTCACAACTTCTTTCTTTCATGACCTGTTCTTGGTAACATGGCGGCCGGCAGCCATCGCAGCTCAGTGCTGATGCAAGGGGAAAAGCCATGACATAAGAGAACGATAAACATCACTTTTTATTGCTGTGCTAGATTTAAGACAAGTCCGCCTCTTTCCTTCATTTGTGACAGCTAGAATACCCCCGCCTCTTTCCTTCACCACCCCCCCTCCATTACATAAGCTCTCTCATCCTTAGGTCAGGGAGAAGAATACCCCTTCTCTCGTAAACGCTCTGATCAATTTGCATCTCCAAGCAAACAGGCCTTAACCCCTTACCCCAACCCCCTTGGGGTTCAAATCACAGGACCGTGAGTAGTAGTGGCACGGCATGCTTTGCTTAAGATACAGGTGCTTCTCAAGACTCCAAAAAAAGAAAGGAAGAAAAGGAATGAAGAATCAGGGATGCATTAGGGGGTGTTGGGGCGGGCGAGACCTGGCGTCTGAGCGAGATAAATCATCACAGGGGAAGGAGAGTTACGGTGAGCAGATAGGCTCTTTATGATATGGGGGTAATGGGGGGTTAGTCTGGGGGGTTATGGAGGTTGGGCTGCCATCAAAGCCCCCGCGGCATGTCGGGGCGATGATGCTTTCAGGTAAGCGGCACATCAAACGTAAAGGGTCGCAATAAATTTATATGGCCGTAAAAAAACGAAAGAGTTCTGGGAGCCAGGCGTGTGTGTGTGTGTGTGTGTGTGTGTGTGTGTGTGTGTGTGTGTGTGTGTGTGTGTGAGTGTGCGTACCAAAAAAACACCACCCCTCGCCTCCGCTTCTTTGACATCTGGCTTCAATTTTTCGTGGCGCGTAAAAAAGGGGAGCGTAAGAAGGATTTGTTTCCCCCTAAAGCAGCCAGGTAGGGGGACTCCAGGTAAGCTGTCTTTAGCAGTTTCATTCTAGATTTCATGCAAATTCTATGCATTCATTATGACTAGGAAAATCTTACTTTTCGAGCATGAAAAGGTGGATGTTCACTATGTCCGCCCTTTTGAATTTCCTGAAGTAGACATTTTTGGTTGCAAAACGCACTACTCTTTGATCAGACAAGTAAATATTACTTACATTAATGAAAAGATCAAATTTGACAATACCAATGAGCAGCATAGTTGCAATACCTTCTCTGGCCACCATTCTACACAGTGCACCTTTAGGGCCCATGAGGGAGGTCCCGCAAAACATCACAGAGACACAGGAGGAGGAGGAAGGTGAACAAGTTGGGGAGGGATAAAGGATAAAGGAGGAGCAGCTCACCTTTTCTGTTGAAAGGTTGTGGATAAGTAAGCCTATTGGACCATGATACCTCTTCCTCCAAGGCTATCCCATCCATAATCATAGACTTCTTCTCTGTGCTCCTCACGCATAGCAGGCGAAACGAGCGACGCAAAGAGAGGTGAAATTCAGTGTTCTATTCTGACAGCTCAACCGTCATCATGTCGTTGCGGCGAATCAAATGGAAGGAAACAGTCATGTTCTTAATTTGATTGGCCGCCACAGGCAAAATTTGCATGATATTAAACTTTGAATAATTTCGCTTCGCTTTGCTCCTGTCCGCTTGCCTTTGCCTCCCTCACAGGAATGAATGGCGAAGTTCGCTCCGCTTGGTCAAATTCACGTCTATGGGCCCTTCTCTAAACCTAGGACAGTGCACTTCCAAGTGTGTCAGCCTAATTAGTCACGCCCAGTGATTGGATACTCTTTGGTGAACTCTACGGAATATCCAATCACTGGGTGTGACTAATAAAGAGTATCCAATCACTGGGTGTGACTAATTAGGCTGATACACTTGGAAGTGTCCTAGTGTCCTAGGTTTTGAGAAAGGCCCTTTGTGTCCCTATCGGAAAGAGAGGCAACTGACAGACATTTTGGGTCAGCTGTCCCTTCCACAAACCTATCAAAAGGCCCAGCTCGAAAACCAGCCCTTCGTTTTTTCGGTTGGATGAACCGAGCTGTGTGGGTACTCTTGCTACCAACAGTACTACCCAAAATACTGTGCGTTAACTTCCCCACACAGCTGTGGAGAAAAAGCAATGATGGCGGCCTCCTGATGAACTACTTAAGACTTCTGTTTAGTTTTTTTTTTTTTTTTTTAAATATTTTTTGGGGTATTTATGCCTTTATTTGACAGGACAGTCGAAGATGGTGACAGGAAGCGAATGGGACAGAGAGACAGGGGAGGATCGGGAAATTACCCTGGCCGGACTCGAATCGGGGTCCCCGTGGGTGGGCATGCAAGCCCAAATGTGGGGGGCTAAGACTTCTCTTTAGTTTGACAGTTAATTACTTTGATATTAAAATCAAAGCTAAAAATGCAAATTGTTGTACCCAATTGTTGTGCCACTGAACTTATTTTTAGCCTACTGATAGATCAGATCTGTCGGCCTTACACTAGTAATGCTACACTATGCTACACTAATGTTACAACTTCAACTCCAACTCATTTAGTAATGGAAGCACAAACCAAGGTTGCGTTTACCAAAAACCCTTAAAGTGATACTGTCCCATTTTTGGAAATAAGCTCTTATTACACCTCCCCTTAGTTAAATAATTGAGTTTCAGAAAAGGTTCTTTAGGGTTTGTCCAGTGAATTTGGGGATCTCCCCTTCTGCCACTAGCTGGACTTCCACAATAACTGCGGTCAGCGTGTTTGTGGCCCATGCTCCTTGTATTTTTGAAGGTCTTCAACAGCGCCCTGTAGCTATGGTGTCTGGTGTCTTAATATACTTTCCAAATTTTGCCGAGGTCTGAGTCCTTCTTTTCTTGGAGGTCCTCTTCTTTTTCTTTCTCCCATGCTCAGGGGAGGTGGAAGAGGAGGAGGAGGAGGAAGAGCGGGTTGGTGGTGGCAATTTTCTTCCAAGGCCTAGGAGTGCAGCAGCAGAAGTTTGTGAGGTGCTGTTAATTTCTCTCTCAAAAAATCTCTTTCATCCTTCATGGACTTAATTTTTTTTTAGCTCTGCTTGAGCTGTTGGAGCATCCTTTCCTCCCTCCTAGTAGGGGCTCTAAGCCGAGAAATCGTTACGCGCTGGATAGAAGCATATAATTCGGTACACATGTTCCTTGAGTGATTTGAAGACATCCTAGAAGGGGTGCCCCTGGAAAAAAAATTGTCTACCATGTCATATACAATATGTCATGTTGGTAATGCATTACATTGTTATTACATGGCATTATACTTAGCTGAAAATGTTAATATAGTCCTCAGCAGAGATGAAGCAAGGGTAGTCTGCTTGACCAGATTGATAAAACTACAAAATGTACATAGTGTGAAAGTATGGGTGAGTCTGTGCTTACGTGCTTGACAGCATGTAACATTGTGAACGATTTGAGAAGATTCTTGGTCTGAATTAAAATGAGCATTGCCCACACTAAAACTATGGTGAGAATAGACTGCTCCTAAATGCTCGATCTGAATGGGATAGTGTCAGTGCAAGATGCCCTAGGTAGCAGGTTCTCCATCCTCTAATTTCCTTAACAGATAAACTTATTTTATTTGTATGAGAGAGGGTAAAAGGACAGGAACCTTTCCATATGTATGAAGAACCCCATAAGATCACCTAATTCTATATTTTTACAAGGCATTGTGCATATTGTGAGAGCATTTCAGTCATCTTTAGAATGGCATTACAGATTACTCAATATAGGCCTACATGTAGGCCACAGTGGCTTCAGTTTAAATTAAATGGAAATGATTTCTTAGTATTGAGTAAGAAGACAGAGGTAAATTGTTTTTTTTTTATTTGCAGACAAGTCCTCACCTAGTACTTGTGCCAAAAGTTGTATTAGTTAGCTCAGTAATCATTGAGTACTTAAGTTGCTATCAAAACTGACAGCTGATGGACAACATGTACCGTAGGTCTTGTGCCACCCTTACCCATAGGAGAAATATCTATATAGAAAAACAATATGAAAGTAAATCATTACCTGTACTCATTTTCTTGATATGCAAGGCACACAAATAGTCTGGGAGGAAGGATAGTCTGTCATAACCCCCCCCCCAAAAAAAACAAAATGCCACAAGACTTTTTTTAACCTTCAAGATTTTGAGTGGTAACAGTAACATAACTCATTCCCACTACACCCTTTTGCATAATATTGTACATGTCCACAGAATGCTCTACATGTTTCAGTTCTATGTAGTTGTACTGTACAGGACAGTGCAGTGCAGTGCAGTGCAGTGCAGTATAGTACAGTACAGTAGCATACAGAACGGTGCAGTATAATAAAGTACAGTAGAGTATAGTACAGTACAGTACAGTAGCATACAGTACGGTGCAGTACAGTAGCATACAGTACGGTGCAGTATAATAAAGTACAGTAGAGTATAGTACAGTACGGTACGGTACAGTAGCATACAGTACGGTGCAGCACAGTACAGTAGTACATAGTACGGTGCAGTATAGTAAAGTAAAGTACAGTACAGGACAGTACAGTACAGTAGAGTACAGTACAGTGCAATACAGTAGAGTACAGTATAGTCTTGATGACTTTTAGGCTACTTTGACTTTAGCCCTCAAAATCCAATAGGATTTCCACATGCTGTTGTTTTAAGTTTTTGAAAGACTATTTTAGTAGCCTACTGTATGTGAGAGAGGGAAGGCAGGCAGACATGTTTTAAATAAAAGACCACACCCACAAATAACAATATAACCAGCAAACAATAAATTAAGTGGTTAGGTAGCCAACATGTCATCTAAGCCAAAAGTAGATGAAACACAGACATGTTACCATTTTGCTCTTTTTAAAATATAAAGTATCTGTCAATATACTGTATACTGTATATGATATATTCATAAATGCCCTTATCACTCCATTATACACGTAGGACTGAGATATACATATCTGAACATCAGCATACATTTTATTTTGTAATGCCCTATAGTAAATCATCCAAGCTGTCACTGACACTTGATATGTAGCCTACATGTATTATTGACTTGATTGATATGAATATTTCAGTTGGACTCATAGGCTTAAATGATTGAGGGGGTCCTAAGGAAGTAGTAGTAGTTTGTGTGTGTGTGCGCATGTGTAAGTGGGATTAAAATTATTGTTTGCCATCTATCTTTGTCTGAAGAGCAGACTGAGTGTCTGAACGTGCTAATGCTAGCATGCTAACATTGGGAGAGTTATGTGTGGCCCAGTTCAAGGGTTTATCTCTTCTCCCTAAATTTTCTAACCACAATTTTCTTTTTGGATTTTATAGATATGACCCACTGCAAGTTTTTAAAAAAACTCTTAATGAATGTTGGTTCAATAGCTAACTGCCCAGAAATTAGCTCTCAATTGTAGAGTGATCTCATTCTGACCATGGTTTTTTATGATTTTCCTGTTTTTCAATCTAAATAAGCCATATATAATATTGTTTTTATGGTAAGTTTTGCACATATTGTAAAAGTTCAGTTTGTATACATCACACACAAATAGGTGGATTGGCCCATAACACCAATATGTCCAGGCAGTACAGCATTGTACTACTATTGGCTCGTTTTGGGCAGCTATCTTGAATTTACCCCATAAAAATGACCTTAATGACATTGAAATTTGGGGCACCCCTTCTGAAATGATGGAGAACACCCTAAGGAAGGTCTACACCGATTTTGGTGCTTCTATCCAGCGCGTAACGATTAGGCCCTTTTTGGACGGTAAGAGACCCAGCTATCCGCTGTTGGAGCTGGTGTTTCTGCATCCTCTTGAGTAAGATCCATCGGACCAACTGGAGATGCACGTGGACGTGGTTTGTGTTTCGCCATGTAGGTCTAGCTTCTCGAAACTTCACTGCGCACACAGTTTTGGTAGCTGAGACGACACATTGTTAGCATTTTACCAGTAAAATGCAATAGGTAAATTAATAGTAAGACATCGATTTACATATTATGTGTGTAACATTGCCAGCATTGGCAAACATATGGCTTAAACTCCCAATGTTTCTCTCTTCTCCTAAGTGTCCACAATTTCTGTTGACATAAACAGAAACAGATTTTAATCAAAGACACCTAAGAGTAATTTAAAGAATACAGAGCCTCCAATCTCTTGACCAGGGGTTCAGACCCCCCCCCCCCCACCACCCCAATTTGGGACCCACTTGAAATTTTTCCAAATGTTCGGGGCCCACCTCTAACCCAGTAAGAAATAAAGCTCAAATATAGTGTATATAGTCAACTGCAAAACACACACATTTTATTTACATTTTAAGAAAATGATTTCAAGGCTGATTGCTGTGTCCACTGTCATTTCATATGTTGTGTATGTGTGTTTTGTTTGATTAAAAATGACAACAAAAACAAGAAAATAAAGATTTCAAGGCCCACTTGGTATATCTTCCAAGCCCTGGCCACAGTTTGAGAATCACTGCTCTAGACCAAGATCCCTCACTGTTAGGAATAAGCTCCCCACAGTCCGTTTTTTAGTGCGGTGGATGAAGTCAAACGTCATAAAAAATGAACATTCAGGCGCTTGTAGGATTTTGGCAGGAAGAGTGAATACGTCGTTCAGCTGTGTGTTTTACCTTGCGTAGCGGATCGCTGTGAAACTGACACAATGTAGAAAGTGATTTTTCTTTTTCCTTTTTTCCTAGTCCTCCATAACCTTTTTGTCCTGAAGAGGGACTTGACACCTGGGTGGTTGTTGGTTGAGCTGAGAACGGGGCCTGAACTCACAGACAGGGCCAGAACGCACCCCTGAACAGGGCCAGCATTGATCTGTCACAGTTATTTACTGCCTGTTGGAAAACATTCACTCTGGGAGAACGAGTGATGCATACACGCTTTGTGCCTGGAGGAAGAAGAAGAAAAATGATAAAGAAGAGAAGACAAATGGCCTATTTGAGGTTGGGACATATGTATGCATCACCAATAGAAATAGTAGTGCCATAGAAATATTAGTGCAAACGAGGAGGCATGAGGTTGTTGTTTTTGATTTAGAACATCTTGGTAGATTCGGTTAGAGCTGTCAGGGTATGGGATGGGATCTCCTGTTATGATGAAACACCGGAAGAGAACATGGGTCAAGCCTCTAACTTAACCCGCCTTTCATAAGACATGCTTTGATTAATCATAGGGCCCTTTTCTGAGACCATCTGGGTAGGAGGGTGGGAAGGATTGTCACATGAATTGGGGTAAGCCCATTGATTAATACAGGCCCGGAGGCCAATTTCGGCCTGCAAGATCATTTCAAATGTGTTTTACAGTTGGCCCACATACCGTACACCAGTAATGTAGGCTATAGCGTAAGAAGGCTTGAACATGAAATTTGATGTGTCACATGAATATGAGTGGGCCAAGACCAATGAAACAGTTCACGCTCACATGCAACACGATATGTGCAGGCACATTTGAACTACCATATATGATGGGAAAGAGTGTGTGTGCGTGTGTGTGTGTGTGTGAGACAATGAGTATTAAGTGGATGCACACACAATTTTAGTCAATTTCGTAAAATAAAAATTTAGTTCGACCCATGACTTTGTTACAGATTTTGATTTTGGCCCTCAGTCAATTTGGGCTTGATACCTCGGGAGAATACATCCCTGGTGGATGGAGATGACTTATCACTGACTGAATGAAACCTAACGTATGCTGTTGTTGGATGAGTGGTGTGGAGGGTGAAAAGCATAACACTGGGGCTGATGAGTGTGGCTTGCTTTCTCAGCTGTACTGTCTGGCTGCTTGCGTGTGCTTCAGTACTGTGTCATATTATAAGCAGTTTCTTTCCAGAATTCATGCTGCCCATTCACAAATTTAGAGTAGAGTAACTTTATTGATCCCCAGGGGGAAATTCAGGTATCCAGTAGCTTACATAAATACACAAATACACAAAAGCCCACATGGACATATTTCAAGACAAAAATAAACACAGGAATAGTCATCAGGGTGGGGAAAATAAAATAAAAAATAGAGATAAATGTAGAAAAGGTAATTGTGCAAAAAGACATTCTGTGAGTTGGGATAGACCAAAGCAGAAAAAAACATACTCTGTCAGTTAAGGTAGACAACAAGTGTTGATGGATACATCTATGATATAGTATAGTATGTAGAAGTAGGCAGTGTACAGAGTATGATAGGGGTTGAACATTCTTACAATGTCACAGTAAAGTACAGGTAAGTGTTTTAGGCAAGCACACACACACACACACCACACACACACACACACACACACAAACACACACACACACACACACACACACACACACACACACACACACACACACACACACACACACACACACACACACACACACACACACACACACACACACACACACACACACACACACACAAAGAGGTTCCCCAGTAACTGGGCCAGCTCCGACAGATCACAGTCTTTGCTTGTGGTAAGCAGGAAAAACAAGTATGTCCAGTGGTCAAGGGTCAAAAGTTCCTTAGTGCAGTTATTGGACAGCACACACACACACACACACACACACACACACACACACACACACACACACACACACACACACACACACACACACACACACACACACACACACACACACACACACACACACCAAGAGGTTTCCCGGGCTGGGCCAGCTCTGGCATCTCAGGCAGTCCAGTCCCCTATGATGATGTTCTTCTTAGTGTCCTTCTGTGTGTTGTTAAACAGCTGAATTGCCCATGGGACAAAGGACTTCCTTAGTCTGTCAGTCCTGCAGGTGAAAGCACGGAGTCTGTGGCTGAACAGACTCAGTTGGTTAGTGAAGGTGGCGTTAAGGGGGTGATGCTGATTGTCCATAATAGAGTCTAGTCTGCTCAGTGTTCTGCTCTCGGTTATTGAGGTGAGTGTCTCCAGTTCCATGCCCACCACTGATCCCGCCTTCCTCACCAGTCTGTCAGGCCGTCCAGCATCTCTCTTCCTGATGCTTCCTCCCCAGCACGTCGCAGCAAAG
This sequence comes from Engraulis encrasicolus, assembly GCF_034702125.1. Taxonomy (NCBI): domain Eukaryota; kingdom Metazoa; phylum Chordata; class Actinopteri; order Clupeiformes; family Engraulidae; genus Engraulis; species Engraulis encrasicolus. Next base: position 32,242,736 of record NC_085876.1, read on the forward strand.
AAGAGCACGCTGGCCATGACAGACTGGTAGAACATAAGCAGAAGTCGGCTGCAGACATTGAAGGACCTCAGCCTTCTGAGGAAATAGAGCCTGCTTTGGCCTTTCCTGTAGAGTGCATCTGAGTTTGTGGACCAGTCCAGTTTATTGTCGAGGTGCACTCCTAGGTACTTGTAAGTGCTGACAGTCTCCACTTTCTCTCCCCCAATAGAGACAGGCACCAAGGGTGGGATGGAGCGCCTGAAATCAACTACCATTTCCTTGGTTTTGGTGGTGTTCAGGTGCAGCTGATTGTTTTGACACCATCCCACAAAGTCGTCAACCAGTCCCCTGTACTCCTCCTCCTGACCATCTCTGATACACCCCACAATTGCACAAATGTTACTTTTTTCAAGAATACTTACCACACCCATCTAATTCCAAGTATTCAGTATGACTGGGAAAATTGCACTTTTTTACATGAAAAGGTGGATCTTCTCCATGTCTACCATTTTGAATTTTCAGAAATAGACATTTTTAGCTGCTGAACGTACTGTACTTTGGTCAAAGCAGTAAATATTAGTTTATTATTCAGTAAACATTCATGAAAAGATCAAATTTGGCAATAGGCAACACAGATTCAACAAGCAGAATAGTTGCAATACCTACAGTGATGGCCACCATCCTACACAGTGCACCTTTTAGGAATTGGTCTTAGGTTCTTGACCTTGTCACCTTGATCTTGACTTCGAGCTTGAAGAGTATGAGGAACTAATTACTGTTGCCTTGCACTACTCTGTCTTGCACTCTCGTACGGTAGCCTCGCGAGCCATCCTACGTACTTCCGCCAAAGGATTGCCTCCACTACTGTAGTCTGGCCGTGCTTCTCTGTGGAGTGCCTGGAGCAGTAGAATTTTGATCGCAACGCCCCCCCCCAGAAAACAGCCAATAATCGAATATGCCCCCCACGTGGACGCTCGTGACAATGACATACACATCTGCGCCAGAGCCATTGGTCTGCGCAATGTTGTTGTTGAGTAACTGCCAGCGATTGGGTGAGAGGTGTCCAATAATTTAAAAAAAAAATTGCAAATAAATGCCAGACCATAAATACGAAATGAAATGGTAGTATTATGGGATGGTCAGGACCAGGCTACTCGTACGGTATAAACACTTAAGCTATTCACTTAACGTGTCCAGGAGTATCGCAAGTCCGAGACGTCCACGTTCTATCCAAGGGCAGCAGCCATTCATTTTCAATGGAGCCCGCTCATTGAACGGCAACGTCCGCGCAGGAAAATAGACCCGAGTTCTATTTTCAAGGAGCATCGCGGACATGTCCGGTTGGGTCGGACATGTGCTGCGCTTACACTGTGGTCCTGTGTGCAAGGCATGATCTGTTTATATGTATTCTAACCGTTTCGGACTGATACCGAACACGTTCAGTGGACGTTAAGTGGACGTCCGCACTTGCAGTGTGTATGGACCGTTAGAGTCTCTTCGCTCTTCCCCTTACCCAGATGATCATGTCAGTTAAATGCTATGTAATGATTCATTGTAAGGATTCTCCTGCTGTTACCAGCATGAAACACCATTCTTTGTGTAAAAGAGTCAGACATGTGTTTTTTCACAGACTGTGTTTTTTGACTGAGCTTATTTTCCTTTGTCCATTTCTTTCTACAATAAATACTTCAACTAGAGGGAGCGGCAATGTGTCTTTGGGATTTTGTTTCGTCTGAACCCTTTCTCAGTCTTTTGTTTGCATTCCTGACCCTAGACACTGACGTAGCATGTGGCAAGACTCTATTATTATGTCACAGTAAAACCTACTGTCATATCTTCCTCTGGTTGGGCCTAAATGTGCAACATGACGGGTTTATAACACGGTTCTTTAATTGTTTATGTATTTATAACGTGATTATGCCTTGTGATATACAGTTCAGATGTTCACCAGTGCTTAGCAGTCATTCCAAACTCTCGTGAACCTGTTACATGCAACAGAGTGCCCCCTCTCACTAACCAGTCTGAAGACAGCTGTTTCTCTGGCTAACCAGTTACAATAGCATTGCATAACCACTCTGGTATCCATTGATTTGCATATTATATATATTTTCATACAGTCCAAGAAAAATACCTGTGGAGGGGTTTGTAGTCGCTCCATGGCGACCTGGTGGATAGATAGCCTCTTGGCCTCCGACATGCCACAACTTGCCAACAGTGTGTCTTTGTTGCCTTCAGTGGAGGAAAATCCTATATCAGCCAACAATGTATGTCTTCAATTCACTGCTGTATCGTCACAGAAAAAAATGATTGTATCATCTTCCTCTATGTTTTTTTGTTCATTTTTACTAGTTTTTCAATTTATTACCCTTGATTGTCAGCCCTTAGCTATTCGCCAGTGATTTCCAATATGGTTTAAATGGGACCTACTGATGCTGATGCATTCACAGACTAATGTGGAGATGGAGAGGACTTTTTCTGAAGCATTTGGATGTGCAAATGCATTTTTGCTCATCAGTTGCTGGGTCTATTTCTGCCTTGCCATTTTTCTTCAGCATTCCTTTTCCAGCAATGGCCTTGCTTCCATGCTCAGGGTGGATCCCAATGACATTTCTGGATGGATGGATGGATGGATGAGTGGATAGACGGACGGACGGATGGACGGACGGACGGACGTACATACTGTTAAATATGAATCATTTCAAGCATACAGTAATGTCAATAGGTTCGGTAAAGTTGTACTCTAATACCTAAATGGAAATACTGTATATAGAATACCTTAATGGAGAATGCAGTCTTGAATACCCGAATGCTCCGTTCAGCACCAAATTTCAAAATTGTGAGAACATCTCTACTTCACCCCAGAAGTCACAGGAGTGGGCTGGATTCTCTAATACTTTGAAAGACACAACTACTAATGTAGAGTTGATTTAACTGTGATTGAATGCAATCAGGCCTTTGCAAAGCTCAGACTCTCCAGGAACATGTGGTGTCCAGGCTTCCCTCCAATTACCACATCCGCCCCTTACCTAGACTTACATAATGATAATGGGGAATACAGTCTACTACTGCATCTCAAGGGTGTGTGAAGCAACAGGTGGCTAGTAGCATTAGCACTGAGATACACAGTTAGGATCTGCTACAACTACTGAAATAGGTCATTGAGAGAGAGAGAGAGAGAGAGAGAGAGAGAGAGAGAGAGAGAGAGAGAGAGAGAGAGAGAGAGAGAGAGGATGATGTTATCTGCCTGTATCGATGATAAAGAGGAGTCCATGGAACCCGTGCCAGACGGTTGAAGGTAATTTCTCTCAGATGGCTCTCCATTTCGGAAAAAAAGGATAGGAGTAAAGTGCACGACTCCCATCTCTTCAAAGAAGCCACCACGTGTATGTGCACGTGCCTCACCATATGGGCTCGCTGACTGAATGCATCCACAGGAGGAGTGGTGTGTGTGTGTGTGTGTTTGTGTGTGTGTGTGTGTGTGTGTGTGTGTGTGCGTGCGTGCGTGCGTGCGTGCGTGCGTGTGTGTGTGTGTGTGGCGAGGTGGGGTGGGGTGGGGTGGGATGGGGTGTTGGAAGAAATCATTGGTACCTGTGAAATCAATCCACCTGTTTGTGAGAACTTGTTTTCCCCTGGGGCCAAGAGTACAAAAGACATTAACATGAATAGGAAAGACGGAACAATGGGCGACCTTTTCACGCTAAACCAAAGAGAGAGACAGAGAGAGAAAAACAATAACAAAACAAAACATGTAGCTCAGCCCACCGTGTCATTGCTTACCGTAAAAGCCACTCCTCCGCCTGTCGTCCTGCATGCCAACTTGGCTCCTATAAGCATTTGCTGTCATTTGCGCCATGTGTTTTCTAGTGTGACACTACTCACGCCTGCTTAAACTCACACAGAAAAATAGACTTGTTTTTTTATTTTAAAGGGTTTTTTACACCTTTTATTTTTAAGAGAGGGTAGTGAGAGTGAGAAAATAAATAGGAAGAGAGTGACGGGGAAGAATCAACAAATTACCACCACGGGTCAGAATCGAACCCGGGTCCACTAATTTATGGTGAGGTGCCTTAGGGCCTCCACACATTAGGGCCTCCACACATTGGCTCCGACAGCACTGCGGAGCACTTTCAATTCCGACACAATTCTGACCCCCGCCCGCAATTTCACCCTAACAGAGCATGGATAGTCAATGGGCGGCTGCGACAAAATAGAACTCATTCTCTAATCACTTGCCGACATCCGCAAATGTCTGCGGACAAAGGCGCCGATGTGCGGGGTTGTTTTGAAAACAATGGGATCGAACTTTGGTTAAGCCGATGTGCGGAGGTCCTTAGGCTACTAAGCCACAGCCCAATAGACTTGTTTGTGATGGACAATGCATGGGTCCCATGTGTTAGTATGCAAAAACTGATCTGTTACGCATGTTTTAACTGATTGTTCTAACAACTTTACTATTATTTGAGACATGGCAGCAGCAGGCAACAACTTGACAAGGATGATCCCACGTAAATTACTCAAATGTTTATTTATTTTTTGGTCATTTGTGAAATTCATAGGTTTGTGTTATAATGGGATGTTTAACCCTTAGCGCAGAGCCTATGTCATAACCTTACTGTCACCAAAATTGTAATACCCATGTCTTAATCTGTTACTTAAGGCCCTCGGTGATGTCATAGCAATGTTGTTATGATGTAGTTGAGTATTTTCAGCAAATAGTGAATAGGCCCGCCGCCGACCCCATCTGCACTAATAGACTACATAATCCTGCTTAATCTAGCCTTTCCTTTACATGCATTCAAAACAATACAGAATCGATACCGGACAAATCCTACCCGTACTCCATCCCCTAAGAGAAGTACAGTGCATCACAACTCAGAGAAATGATTATTTGAACCCATTTCGATTGGCCCTCACTGTGTATCACCACATTCATGGTAATAACATTCATAACTAGAGATGCACCGGATCCTGATTTTTAGGATCCTGCCGGATACCGGATCCACTGCTTTAGATCCTTCCGGATCCGGAACCGGATACCGGATCCTACGAAAGGGTTGAAACACATAGCCTACTCGCACACGTGGACCCTTTTTATCACGTTGGCTAAAACTATTATGACTGAAAAGCCTCGGCTACCGGATCCTGGATCCTGGAACCGGATCCGGATCCTGTGAAAAACCCTATTATCCTGCCGGATCCGGATATGCATCTCTATTCATAACTGACATAAGAGCAACCTGAGGCTGTCCTGGATATATCAGCCGGCATAAGTACTTCAACAGATACAATCACAAGACTGCCTATATTGAATTACTTTTGGATCATGCAAAGACTTAGACTTAGATAGACTTTTGCATTTAGACTTTCCAATTTAGAGTTTTAGAACTTGCGATATCTGACCCAACCATGGCCTAACGGTGGGGCACTGGGTTACTACGCCGGCAACCAGGGTTCGATTCTGGCTTGGGTCATTTGCCAGTCCTTCCCCGTCTCTCTCTCCCCACTCGTTTCTTGTCCCTCTCTCACTATGCTATCACAAATAAAGGCATTAAAAGCCCTAAAAATATCTTAAAAAAGAAAAAAAAGAACTTGCGATTTCTGGTCGACCTACACTTTGGAAACGGAATTGTCTGTCATGTAAACTACAGATCTTCTCTTGCTTGAGCGACATACAAATCCAAAGCACTTTTTAAAACCATGTTACTAGTTGATGAACAACTGAAATCACTTTTTTAACCAAACTATTTTAAAGAGAAAACCCCCGAGTTTTGTTGTGCTTTTGTGACATTCTAGAAGATACTCTGATTACAGAAAGGGAGAGGTACTGACAGACAAGACTGCTGGCAAAGAAAGTAGCCTATTTAGGTGTGTTTCTCCACAATCGCACACCTCACATTACACAGTGGATCTGCTGAGGGATTCCTCTACTCTATGTCTGATCCTTCCCGTCCACCAGGGAAGCTGACAAGGGGGGACAAAGGGGTCAGTTGTCTCGGGCCCAGGGATATGGGGGGAGTGGGGGGGCATGATTGGGTCCTCATTATATTGAATGTATTGGGTGGAGGGTCCTTTCAAAGGACTTTGTCCTGGGCCCAGCCAAAGCTGTCAGCAGCCCTGTTGTCAACCACCACAAGGCGCACGGTCAGGCCCGGATTAAGATGGCCGGGGGCCCCTAGGCTACAGGTCGCTGTGGGGCCCCCTGGAAAGCAAATTTTGCAACAAATTTACATAGACAGTGTCATAATTACGTACTACGAATTAAGGATAACATGTCTACCAACTCTACTCAACCTGACAGATGAATTTTCGACATTGTATCTTGTCATAATTCTGTAATGTTTCACTTCTAACCAATCAGGGGGCCCCTGGCAGGTGGGGGCCCCTAGGCTGCAGCCATATCTAGCCTGTGCATCAATCTGGTCCTGCGCACGGTAGAGGAGAAGGGGAGGGGAGAAAGAGACAGCTGAGCCAAGCAGAAATAGCATTTCCCAAGCAAAGAAGAGTTCTGAGACCTGATGGCTTTTTCCTTTCCGCACACGCCGTACAGTATGCACGCTCACGCACTCACACACACTGCTTTCCTCATCAGCCCAACGAGGATATGATTTATTTCCTTCCAGCAAGGAGAAGCAGCCTCTGTGTGTGTGTGTGTGTGTGTGTGTGTGTGTGTGTGTGTGTGTGTGTGTGTGTGTGTGTGTGTGTGTGTGTGTGCGCTGTACAGGTATGCAAAGAGGAAAGAATCTGCATGCTGTTGACGCCATGAAGCAGATTGTCTTTCGTCCTCTCCCTTTGTGCGCAACATTCTTTCTTTGTCTTCTCATGTGGCCTTTGCTCATCAAGGGCTTACCTGGATGAGTTGACGTGAATGCAAGTTTTTGGCCGTCATTACATAAAAAGCAGCTCATAACAATGATCAGGGCTGCTGACCGCTTTGGCCCGGCCCGAGACAAAGTCATCTGAAAGGGCCCCCCTTTCAGTACACACAATGTACTAGAGACCCAATTCTAGGCCCCCCCTCTCTCCCTCTGCCAGGGACAACTGACCCATTTGTCTTCCCCCTGTCGGCTGCCTTGACAATGACTCATTTATCCACGTTTTACGTTACTTTAATTCCAAATTAATTTTTCAGAATTAAATATAGTTCCGTTGAGTTTACATTGAACTTTCATTCAATTCCAAATTGTGAAGAGTTAACATGATGTTTCCAATTAAGTTTTATTCAGAATGAAGTGAGTTCATTCTTAATTAAATGCTTCGTGTAAAGGAGTCCATTGAGTAAATATGCCCCTGTCTCTGGGTTATTTGACAAACTTGGGGCTCCGGGCACCTGTGAACATCCTCTCTTCTTTCCTTTCTCTCTTCCTCAATGGCAGCAAGCTTTTGACTGTCATTGCATGAGACGCAGCTACGTAATGACTCATTCAAGGAAGGAAAATCTTTCTGCAACCTCTTTTGAGCAACATGTGTTTGCTGCAGAAGTTTTGTTTTCAAAAGAGTTCCAAATGTAATTCTGTCCAGGCTTTCCAGGGAATCTAGCCATGTGGATTTGTGTGTCCTGCTACAAGCAAACGTGTAGTAATTATACAGACTTATTGTAGTAGTGTAATGGTTTGATTTGTGCAATGGTTCAGAAGAAGAAATTAGCATTTGCTATAAAACAGATTTAACCAAGACCTTAACAAATCAACAACAATATGTTTCAATCAACTTGACCACCATTTGGAGCAGCTATGGCCTAATGCAGTGGTTGTCAAACTTTTTGTGTGAAGTTCCACCTGAGAAAATATTGAGCTCTCCGAGTACCATCTTGACAACCAACATTAGAATATCGCAGCAAAGGCCTTCCATAATCACTTTTGCTATGTGTACATGAATTCTTCCAAGTGCCACCAGAGATGTCTCAAGTACCACCAGTGGTATACGCGTACCACAGTTTGAGCACCACTAGCCTAATGGTTAAGGGCTTTAGATCGAGCTTGATCTCGAGAAATTGCATCCAATTTCTCACGCAAACCAACATCTGAGTTTGCGTCCAGATCCCGACGCTTTCCCGGCTGTCTACAGCACATAGCTTCTGAGGGGTCGAGCTGTGCCCTTCCCAAATCCATCCCTAAACCTAACCTGTCAGTAATGCAATGTTTAAGAGTTTTAAATTTGTGCCATGACCAAATCTTTCCCTAAACCTAACCTGTCATAGATTGCTGCATGACATCTGCGCATGTGTGTCAAAGGGAATGCGTTGTAATCTGGACGCAATTTCAGTTTTTGGTTTGCGTGAGAAAATAAACGCCTTTCCTTCATGTTGAGATCATGTTGTTAGATCAGGGTTGCAGTTTCGAATCCCACCCATCACTCCATGGCGGCGGTGCGCTTTGAGCAAGGCACCTAACCCCACACCACTCCAGGGACTGTAACCAACACCCTGTAAATAAGTGTAAGTCGCTTTGATGTAATGTAATGCAATGTCATCTGTAGACCTTATGGCTGCATGTGGTTGAGGAAGAAGACTACTGAGGAAAACACACCACTGCGGCAGTGTTGCCAGATGTGTCTGACCAAATCCCGCCCAAAAGGTTCTCAAAAACCGCCAAAATGCTCCAAATTCCGCCCACATTCAACAAATTACATTGACTTCTATGGGCACAAAACGTCTGGAAAAACCGCCAAATGGCCAATTTTTCCCGTTTTTACCCGCAGACGCTCATCCCAAGTAGCCCAATTGAGCGGGCATTTGCCCAATCTGGCAACAACACACCACTGCGGGCCTTGGGGCTTGCATGACAGGATTCTTATCAGAGCTTTCATCTTACAGCAGCTGCAAGCGACACCTATTGTGTGTGTGTGTGTGTGTGTGTGTGTGTGTGTGTGTGTACGGCGACATGTGTGACCTGGTGTGTGTGTGAGAGAAAGACATACATATTTATCTCTCTCACACAGTCTTACTTGTGTTCTCTATGAGTGAGAGAGAGAGTGTGTGTGTGTGTGTGTGTGTCATCTTATTTCAATAGGCTCTGTGAGTATTTGGCAAACATTTAGTAATTTAACCATCTTCATAAACGGGAAAATGTTAATTTGCGAAAGCAGTTACAGTATCTCCATGGGACATCAGTGTACACAGTAGACTACTGCCTGTTGATCTTTCCCAGCATCCAGCATCCCCAGTCATCCATTTCCCATTGGACATGCACTGTGATGCTGTAGCGTGTAGTCTCAAAATGCATGCCATTCCATCGGTGGAACACTGCCATTACATTTTGGCACTGTACTACACTATGACTTGCCTGGTTATCACCAGGCCTAATCACAAGTGAGATAAAGTCTGAAGACCTGCCGAACATGCAGTAGGGGGTGTGTGGTTTACGATTGACAACAGCTGTTTATTGGGCGTTACGAATGTGTATCATTTGGCAAACGTAGCCCATAGCCCAGTTGCGTACATGTCAGTTAAATCTTTTCAAACAAACTGCAGTCATCAATTTTCCACGCCTCCTGATTGGAGAGAGACAGAGACCATGAACTGGAAACCTGCGCTGAGGGTACGTATATTACATGCTGTCTTTCAGATCGGAACGATTGTGCAAAGCAGCATGGGATTTCCACACTACGACAACAACATTAATAATACATTAGGACGCTTTGACATTCTGGTATCAGAAAATTTCAAAAAGGACCCTTGTCTTTTAGTTATGTCTCCAAGGCTTGGATTATACCAGATATACGGTATTGTGTATGGGCAACATCGGCATGACATTTTGTTTCTTTTGCATTTATGCACCAGACTTGTACGAAATTCCAAATGGAAAGAATTTCAATTCAAAGTAATGCCATAATAGGAACACTAGGTGGTGGCGTTCTATGTACTTTCAATGGGTGGTGTAGCTTAAATTCAAAGAAATTCAAGGTAATGGCACCACCTAGTGTTCGTATTATAACATTTTTTTAAATTGAAATTCTTTCCATTCGGAATTTCGTACAAGCCTGTTATGCACCCACATGAACCCATCCGCTATATATGGACGTGCTGTGGTGGATTCAGAATAGACACTCTGCGCCAGGGTGATTGATTGCTCGTGCCTGTGTAACGTTCCATGATGGATGTTCAGTAAAGCCTGAGAGAAGAAGTAAGATTTGTTGTCCGGTCGTTTCATGTATTAATATTAGTGTTAAAGTGTTTATTCAGTGAATTAAATAGCCACCCTCCACTCGGGTCGTAAGTAATAACATAAGAGAACATAACACGTACCACATACGTAGGCCTACAGCACGACTGCATCCAGATGTTCCTCAGCTGCAGTTTTCTCCACTGTGCCACTGATTGTGGATTTCTCTGGCACTACTGGCCTAATAAACATGCCGTGTGTGTGTCTCGGATACCCACTGGACTTCATTCTTTGACTACAATTTGTTACACAAATAAAGACAGTCATTAATGGTCTTGAGCAGTTTACTGAGCCCCTGCACCGGCCCCAATGTCCTGAATGACGACTTGCATAGCCAGCTTTTCACTCATCGATGTCAGTTTGTAAATGGGTAAATATGAGGAATTCTCTGTGAAATGCTTTGGGCGCCTCGCTGTGTATACTGTATGAAATACAGTATGTGCCATATGGAGTTAATTTGCATCAGTAACACTTGAATACTTGCATGTCTCAAGACACGGCTCAAGCTGACGTGTGTCTTCCAGCTCTGAGAAGAAGTCCAGTTGCGTAGAACTTAAACATGGCCTGGATGAGAGAGAATGTCAATCTTCACAGGCATACATAACGCTCAGGCTGTTCAGTGAAAAAAGTGAAAATCGGTTGAAAATCAACTACACATTCCACATAAGTAGTCACATTTCACAGAAGAACACACATTCCACAGAAGTAGTCATATTGTTGTCTGGAGATGGCCTTGAGCAGACGGTTGCTTTGCACATTGGGCAAGTCAGTCATGGTGAATGGGAATGGACTGCATAATAAAGTGCAATCCTATACTACACATTTTCCATTTAATTGTCATACTCATCCAATCCAATATAAACATTCACACGCCAGCTGCAAAGCTGAGATATTGGCCTGCATGTACTCTATCTGTATACGAGTAGGCTACATGCATGTGGATTTTTTTTATCTTCCCATCTCCATTACACTAAATTGCTGTGCACTTCATATCCTCAACCCATGACAATACAATCATTGTGTCATTCTGTGTGGGTGTGCATGTTTCGCGTGCAATGATTTGAGGAAATTCAAGAACAGCACACAGGAATGATTAAATTCGGTTTTTTTAACAGCTTTTCAGAAATGTAGGTGGCCCTGTGAAATAAGACACATTTTTTTCCGCCAGAAAATGAGCAAACCATGACTTTTGTGTCATGGCTTGGAGGGTTTTGGAGGGCTGATGTAGATCAGTTATGAGCACACAGGGACAAAGGACACGGTAAGATGAATTTCCTGCAAGAGAAGATGTGTGACTGTGCCAAATTGTTGCCCAAGTCACGTGCGGTTTGGTGCACACAATAGCCTAGGTACAGCACATGGAGCAGCAATGCTATTTGATGCTAAATCATGCATCGCACATATATTTATTCATACAGTGGGTATGCATACGCTATACATTATTTTGTGGCTTGTGCATGTCTGCTTTTGTCAGCTGGATTGAATAAAACTTGTCTGCTAAGCGTAATAAAAATGTAATATCGTACGGTGACAGCATTAAAATGAAGGCCTAGACAGGATAACTTAAATTGCTGAGGAATTAATATTGCGTAAGGGTTAACGTTCGGCGAGAAGGTCGCTACCGTGGAATAGCAGCACGACAGAGAGAATCTTTAGACCCCGACGCGGAGCAGAGGGGTCTTGTTCTCTCTGAAGTGCTGCTATTCCACAAAGCGACCGACTCGCCGAAAGTTAACCCGCTTATTATATGGATATACTTAAATGATTCACACATGGCGGGGACATTTCTTTAGGCCTATTTAATGTTAAGATTGTTGCTGCGCAAAACAAAACAGTGCCGTTGTGGAACACCGCTAGGCAACAGCTAGGTAGCCAGGACAACAGGTGTTGTCTATCACAGCAGCTGATTAGAGTGACAAAAGACCGGACCCCCTGCGGAGTGATATGAAACATTCGCTTTAGCCACTGACTTGTATACAAGCCAGTGGCTTTAGCAGTGAACGTCTTGTTGCCATTGACAGCGGTAGCCAGGACAAGGGGTGCTGTCTATCACAGCAGCTGATTAGAGTCTTGTTGAAAAGTCGCTTTAGCAGTGAAAAGTCTTGTTGCCATTGACAGCGGTCTGTTATAGACCAACCCGTCCGTTATCGAAAAATAACAGACGTCCGAACGTTGGGGAGCCCCGTTGAAATGAATGGAGCATTCGACAGATGACGTCACAACCATATAATAAGCAGTGTTAAGGACTCACCACTCATCCCTACAGTAACAAATGTTTTTGAGAATTGAGGATATACCAACCCCCCAAAGATGAAAGAAAAAGAAAAAAGAGGATGCACAGGGTGAAAAGTGTTTGCTCAAATAATAAACTGTGAGAAAAAAAACATATTTCACCTGCACCTGTGTTGCTGAGGGCTTCAATTCTGTACTTTTGGGCTAAAAGGAAAATCAAGATTCGATAAATATCACAACCTCCAACATTCACAGACACTCTCCACCTTCATACCTCGATAACACTGAAAAAAAAAGTTTGTACTGTATGTGTGAGGCAATATTCCTTCCTGGTTGTTCCCAAGATACGTCATGTACTCATTGACATGGGACATTGACAACAACAATATCTCTCTATCTATCACAGTACAATGCAAGTCTTCGGCTTGAGTGAACCTTGAAAATGGAGGCATTTGACGACAATGCTCAGGATGAAATGTTGCATTACAGTGTCTCATCCAAGAGATTGTTCACAAGCTTTCAACCTTCACATTGGCTATTGTGTTTCACATAATAAACAAACAAGCTGTTCTCTTCAATGCCAACATGTCAATCTCAATGGCTGCATATTGCATATGAAGTTCCCAAACACTTCAACTGTCTCTGACGTGTTTCTGACCTGTTATTTTCCAACAAAACCCACACACACTCACACACCAAACTGCCAACCTGACACACACACACACACACACACACACACACACACACACACACACACACACACACACACACACACACACACACACACACACTCTCACTCGCTCTCTCTCTCTCTCTCTCTCTCTCTCTCTCTCTCTCTCTCTCTCTCTCTCTCTCTCTCTCTCTCTCTCTCTCTCTATGACATGCTTTTGACCTTTTATTTCCAGGCAAAGACAAACAAGCTGCCGACTCGTTCCTGTAAGTCAACATGGTACCTGCCCCCTCCCCATCCTCTCTAATCTCCCCATTCACTGAGATGCATATTAAATAACACCACATGAAATTCATTCAGCCCTACTCCAAAGGTGGGGTCATGACTGGCCTGCTCAGGATTATGGGGGGATTTAATAACAAAGCTGTTTGGTTTCGAATGGATTTAATTAAGTGATAACAACACCATGTGATGCATCCCGTCCGTCCACCATGCTGGGTCCTGGTAGTTTATCTTGAATGTGCTTGAATGCTGTTGTCATATCTGATTTATACTGGATGGTTGCATGTTGGGAAGCTGTGGCCTAATTATTGGGGAGTATGATTTGGTTAGGAAGGTTCACAGCTTTGAAAGCGATAGCAGTAGGAATGATGTGAGTGGGAAAAGTAAAGAAGTAGTGCTCTTCCGCATCCTCATCATTGACCTAAACCCTCTTAAAGTAGTACTGGGTAGGATGGCGGCCAGAGAAGCGGTATTGCAACTATGCTGCTCATTGAAACTGTGCCAAACCTATGTATTGCCAAATTTGATCTTTTCATTAATATTCACTAAATACTAAAATACTATTTACTAAATAATTAGACTAAATGTACTAATTTACTAAACTCATAGTTAGGACCAAAGCACAGTAAGATTTGCAGTTAAAAATGTCTATTTATTGAAATATATGGCGGACATGGAGAAGATCCACCTTTTTATGTATGAAAAGGGCCATTTTCCCAGTCATAATGAATACCGGTACTTAGAATTTGATGGTGGTGGTAACATTTGTGAACGGGCAGCATGAATACCAGAAACTGCTAACAATATTACACAGTGCACC
>NC_085876.1:32261878-32299378 GCF_034702125.1 Engraulis encrasicolus
TTTAACGGGTTAAGAGTTATGCTGTATGAAACAAATGCATTGCAGGGAAAGGACATGTTTTAAAGGGCAAGTCAAGGCACATTTTCGCATCCCTGTACAACACTTACTGTTCATCACAATCCATTTCACTTAGCTGATGCTTGTCTCCAAAGTGACTCACACTTATACAGGTATTGGTTACAGTCCCTGGAGCAGTGTGGGGTTAGGTGCCTTGCCAAGGTCACTTCAGCAGAAGTGTCAACGGTAAAAGTAAAAAAGAAGAAAAAGTAACACAGTTTCCTTCCAGCACAGGTAGCTTATCTGAGTAACCAGCCCTGTGTACTTGTCTTATGATCAACTGACTCTGCACTGGATGGACCAAGTTTTTGGTGGGTCCTTGTTAGGTTTTTAGTGCTTTACAGAAACAACACAGTCTATCTCATTGGCGTTAATGGTGTAGCAGCTATGTAATATCATGTGCTAGTGTTGTACTTACACCATGAATTTACTTTTACTTTTGACACCTCTGCAGTTCAGCCATGGATGAAGGTGTAGGGATATTCCTATTGGTCAGTACTGTATAATCCAAAGACCGCCTCCTTAAAGGTGCACTCTGTAGAATGGTGGCCAGTGTAAGTATGCTGCTCATTGAAACTTTGCTGCTTATTGCCAACTTTGATCTTTTCATGATTATTGGAGTTATCAGCTAATATTTACTAGTATGACCAAAGTGCAGTATGTTTTGCAGCGAAACACGTCCGACAGGCGGACAAAGAGTCATCCAAAAGCAGAAATATGAACAGAGTAATGCGGAAAATGGCGGAGAAGATCATGTTTTGGCCGATTTAAAGAATGCGTTTCAGACGGACAGACCGACGGACGGACACATCTAAAAAAACCTCTTTCTAGAAATTCATAATGTTGGACATCCACCATTTAATGTATGAAAAGTCCAATTTTCCCAGCGAATACTTAGAATTTGATGGTGATGGTAAGTATTCGGTAACATTTGTGAATAGGCAGCATGAATTCTGGAAAGAAAGTACAAAAAGATATTACACAGTGCATGTTTAAACTCTAATCCTGTTCTGCGTTGTGCTATGCAATGGCTTTGGCATATTCACTGTCAGACAGAGGCATACTGTACATCCGACGTGAAGACAGTAAATGTCCTGACCCATGCCACATATTCTACAAATTCACTTCAGGTACACCAATATCAAGTTTTGTCAAAGGGAATGAAGTCCCTGTGTACAGCCAAGGTCCAGTGGCTGGTGACGGTACAGTCATCAGTAATCCAGTAAAACAGGTCAGGTAACCTGTCAAGTTAGAGTCCAGCAAGCTTACAAGCCTGTTTGATTAGGATCAGATGAAATATATTAAGAAAGTAACTGTGTTTGGTTTCACAACTTTAGATTGTATCTCATTTCTTTGGCAGCCTCCTGCACACTCACCAATGAGCACCAACAGGCTTTGTGTTTCAGTGTGTTGCTAGGTAAACACTGCATATTTTGACATTTCATAACCCTCTTGCTGATAGTGACAATTGCCAGGGGCGGTTCTAGACAGGGGACAGAGTGGGCCAGGGCCCCTGTACATTTCCTCCTGGCCCCTGTTGTGGCCCCTGTGCTGAACAGCCAATGACTTAAAATATCAATTTCTAACCACAACATGATATATTTTCTGCCTTTTTATGATAGGACCGTCTACTTTTTTGTGGTGGGTATACTGTATATTTGAGAATTTTTTGAAGTGGGTATACTGTATGTTTGTGCTAAATAATGGATCAATCAATTTTAGTGGATATACTGAAATCCCTGAAATTTTGAAGTGGGTATACTCCGTATACCCGCGTTCTACTTAGACTACACCACTGGCAGTAAAGTTGTGACAGGAACAGCGGGGAGAGAGAGCGCGAGATGCTTTGGTAGATTACCTCGGGTCGGAATCAAACCCGAGTCGGTGGTGTAGCATTCGAGTGTCCAGCCTTTTCCGCCATGGTTGGGCCATGATATACATTTTTTTTTACGTTATATATTGTATTACATTTTTTTCTCATTTGCCAATGTATGTGCCGCCCTGAAAAAAGCACTGGCTCACCTTTGCCCCCCTGGTCATTTTGGTCTAGATCTTCTCGACTGCAGAAGTGTAGCCTGTGCCACTTGGCTCTCAGACTAGGTGGTCTGGAATGGATGGAAGTGTACTCTGGCTTCCCATAGAGTAGTGTTTCTCAACAGGGGCTCTACAGCCCCTTCAAAAAGGCTGAGAAGCTCTGCCCGAGAGTGTCTCTTCCATACAGTGTGAAAATATCCTCACGTGTAGGTGGGTAACCGGTGCAGAGGTGTTACATGTAAAAGTAAAAAAGAAAGAAAGACAGTTTCCTTCCAACAAAGGTAACTTATTTGAGTAGCCAGTAGACCTGTGTACTTGTCTTACAATGTGCTTGGATCAAGTTCGTGGTGGGCTTTTTGGGGTTTTAATGCTTTTCCATTACAACACAGTATCTACCCTATTAGGCACAATGGAGTAAAGGGTGTAAGGGTGTAATAATTCATTGATAGTGTATTTTGCAATTCATACATAAGACAGACACAGGAGGTCTACATTTATCACAAGAGAAAACAAAACAAAACAGAACATGACAAGAATGAGCAGATGAGTATGTGTATAACACTCTCACCATAGCAGCTGTCTCTCACCATAGCTGCTCAATTCTCCATAATCGCTGCAAACTACGTTTCCCATCTAATTGTAATCAAAAATCGTTTTAATTTTTGCTATTGCTGTAAACAACTGAACAAACCAATCCACAATCCAACCAACAAAGGTGGAAACAAAACTCCTTGATGGAGCTAAAGGATCTGGTGTCTCTCAGCTGCTGACATCAGGAAATCTGTTTTAGTGCTGGATAGAGAACTTGACAAGTCACCTGCGATGAGAGCCAATGTTGTCATACACACATGCATGCCTTTCTCAAAGATGAGGGTGGCTATGATTATAGACTGGGGAAATAGACTTCTGTTATCCATTTATCACCGTGAAGAAGGAAGTGCTCTGTCCCTGTCTGGCAGCGAGCACGTTACCTCTGCTTCATATCTCGAGACTGAGAAGAGACGCTCTGCCAATTTACTGTCTCGAGTCGGAGCCAGATAGAAATTCATTCTGCTTTGACTGGTAATTTGGCCTCCTGAGTGTTCCAAATACTTTTCTCTTGGTTGTTTCTGATGGCGCTCTGGAGAGCAGGTTTGTGGCAATGGTGCGGTGTGTATGCAAAAGCACAGTCCAGGTCTACCTCCAAACAGGTCCAGGGGTGAATTTCTCAAAACCAAAGTTGCTTACTACATTAGCTACTTTGTTGCTTTCAATGCATTTTCCCATTGGCAACTACCGAAGTTGCTAACAGGCTAACAACTTCCCTTTTGAGAAACTCACCCCAGGTTTGGCTTCCCATCATTTCTTGATGAGGATGTAAGAGGATGTAAATGTGAGGTTTAACAGAAAAGCCAATTTGTATGCACTCAGGATGCTTCTTCAAGGAGGTTTGAACTCTCTGGTTCAGTATGCTACAGAATTCCATCCATGCCCATGGAGACTAATTTCACACGATTGATCTCCGTAATCATCAGCTTTCACTTTTATATATTGGTGTAACAGTCCCGTGATTACAGATGTAGGAAAAGCCAAAATGTAGAACAGGCTTGATAAATGTGAGCATATTTACATCTCTGGGGTATACTTAACTTAAGCATCACACGCCTCAGGCTGTCCGCCCCATATGATTTATTGGATGATTATTTTAAGATCTTGTCTTATGAGACCATTTTTTACTAGAAATGGAGATGTCATCTTATGCAAAGAGTGTAGTTGCAAGCAATTGGTCCTCTTCTGGAAGACTGAAAGATGTTTTGTTCCTCAACTCACAAGTTTCATCTGTTTAGAGAAGTCATTTATTGTCTTTACATATTGATTCCTGTTATTATGCCTGGCGAACGGACGATTCCTTCAACGCACGTTTCTAAAAAGACATCAAAATTGAGACGTTTCGTAGAAGACCAGAAAACGCTTCAGAGGATGTTTCGTTCTCCACTAAGACCTACTGAACAAAACATCTTATTGGAAATCATCCGTCAATCCCTTCAGGCTGCCTATTTTGTATTATTTGTACTATTATTCGTTATTTAAAAATGTTAATAAGCTGTAGTGTTCAGTTTCCATGACTATAGGCCTACAGGAAGGCCTCCATGCCTCCACCTGCCAAAGGTATACGTACATATAACTGAAGCCATACTGTTGTCTAGTTGTCCGCCCGGAGGTGAGTCTGTAAGTCCATGTGTCCGGCCATCACAGGTTTTTTTTTAAATTTGCACAATGACTTTTGAACAGGCTCACGGATTTGCAACAAACTTGTCCGCTAAATAAACTGATTACATGTTTGACGCCAGCGCTTTCAAGATGGCCGACTTTTTAATGGGTGGATGGATTTGGAACTGCAAAATCAGCTAAATGAACTGAATCGCTTTTCAGGCCGACGCTTTTATGATGGTCAAATTTCAGGCAGGATGGCTAAATGCCAGAATCAGTATTTATTTGTTGCGTTCTTGCGGACTGCACTGCAGTGTGATTGCTGCTCCACTCTTTCCTTCTCTGTGTTGTGTTTCCTTATTCTATTTTTTGTTACAAACCTCCCTAAGGTGTTGCTTGTGTTTCTTTTTGACAGTTTATGCCTATATGAGGCTCAAGCCAGTGTTACAGAGAGGAAAATTACCTGAATTCAAGAGAGAGTGACGTTGTATACAAGATATAACATAAAACGACTCTACTAAGTGTCGAGCACTGCATTTTCTGAATGTACGTACATGTTTAAGAACTAAAGGTAGGCCTTCTTTAGGCTACAACTAACAATGTATCCTCTTTACTGTATGTTACGAGGTAACTGTGCTTGCGTAAACGGCGGCCCTCCTTCTGAAGTCTCGCACCTGTGACCTCACATCAACAATACACGCTGCCGCCAGCCAAGTGAGTTAAATAGCCAGGCTATTAGCTCACTCAGTGTGCGTTATCTTTCTTGGAGGTGTCTTTCTTGGAGGGATGGAGGCCAGGGTGCTTCCATTCGACGCCAAGCTGTGCTTGTGTTAGCTGGCATCCGTTCATGGCTGGATTGGCCATATGGCACACAGGGCATTTGCCCAGTGGACTGTTGAAGATTTTGGCCTCATCCTAATTCTCAGTCAAAAATATCAGTCCTCCTGCCACTACAGCAGGCATATAATCAGTCAGACGTAAATAAAGCATTTGCTCATATTAGATGACTAAAAATCACAGTTTGTCAGTGCCTGGGGAACAACAGATCCTACTATGAAAATGCCCTTCCCGTTTTTGTTGTTGTTGTCCCAGTCCACCCCTGTATCCGTTCCCTCCTGGCCCCTGCCTATGATGCCTGTCCACCTAATTGCGCTCTCCTTGAGGCCGCTACACAGCGGTGTCAGCCCTGCCTGGCCTGCCTTTTTCAAAGGGCCCTGGGCCTCTGCACTCGGCCAGCAGCTAATTGGCCATTTGAATAGACGCAACAGCACTCCTGAGAGCCAGCGTGGTAATGGCGTGACAGCATTAGTGGGGTACCCTCTTCCTCTTCTTTCTTTCTTTCTTTCTTTCTTTCTTTCTTTCTTTCTTTCTTTCTTTCTTTCTTTCTTTCTTTCTTTCTCCCACTTTCTATCCATCTCCCCCTCTCCTCACTTTCATTCATTACTGCTCTCTCTCTCTCTCTCTCTCTCTCTCTCTCTCTCTCTCTCTCTCCCTGCCTCACCCCCCCTCTCTCTGTCTTTGTATAGGCTACATGGGTCCAACGTGTTTATAAACACAATGTTGTGAGGAGGGCCAAGACACTGGCAGCCAACCACATGAGCTAATTTTTTGACAGACGGCAGTTTCTTACAATCAGAGGTTGAGTTGTGCGCAGCTAGTGTTGCTCAACCAGGAGAGGAAAAAAAAATGTACCCATGTATAGGGCTATGGATCACATTGGACTTTTTTCAGATTGCACATGCACACATTTGGTTTGATCATGTACTCACCCAAAATATGGGAACTCTCTCTCTCTCTCTCTCTCTCTCTCTCTCTCTCTCTCTGTGTCCCTCTCTCTTTCTCTATCTCTCTTTAATCTCTAAAGATAGTGCAGAGCAGCACGGACCTGTGGATCCATTGAAGGTTGCCAGGCCGTGACTAACTCAAGCCGAAGTATCTGTGTCTCCCCGTCTGGCATTCCTCCTCTTCACCTTGCGTATGTATATACCTCACTCTTGTTTTCCTCATCCCACCTGACATGCCCTCGTACATAACTGAGGTCTTTATCTGCCTTTATGAAAGCCTATACGTGTTTGTGTGTGTGTGGTTGTGTGCGTGTGCGAGAGAGAGAGAGAGAGAGAGAGAGAGAGAGAGATGTGTGTGTGTATGGTGTGCAGTGTTGCCAGATGTGTCTGATCAAATCCCGCCCAAAAGGTTCTCAAAAACCGCCAAAATGCGCTAAATTCCGCCCAATTTCAACAAATTGCACTGATTTCTATGGGCACAAAATTGCAGAAAAAAAAAACGCTAACTGGCAAATTTTTCCCGTTTTTACCCACAGACGGCCATCCCAAGTAGCCCAATTGAGCGGGTAAACGCCCAATCTGGCAAAACTGGTAGTGTGCACCAGGCTCCAGGTGAGTTCATTAAAGTGGAGTCTGGGGAAAGAAATATGATCGGCAGCAGTCAGACAAAAGGTGACTCTTCCCATTGGAGATCAACACCGCCTCGGCCTCCGCCTGGCCTGCATTCTCACCCTTCACAGTCAATATCGATGTCAATATTTTCCAGCCGATTTGACTAACGACGTTCCTTTATGGGAGTGTGAAAAGAAGGACCAGAAGAATAGCAATGGTTTAGGTAGCCTACATGAGACATTAAATTCAGAATGAACTCAATTTAATTGTCAATTTAATTGTCAAACTAATTTCACTGTGAAAACCTCATGTTCACCATTCAGAATTAAATGAAATTGCAATGTAAACTCCACAGAACAATTTAATCCTGAATTATTAATTCAGATATAAACATATCATGAAAACGTGGCCAATGGCCAAAAGAAGGCAACACCTTTTGCTACAATTTTGTTTTCAAGCAAATATTTGCTTGTAACAAGTAAAAATATATAACGATGAGTCATATAATCAAAAGAATTAAAATGGACTAGATTATTTTTTTTAACTTGAAACAAGAAAAGTAAGATCACACTGTTGATTAACATAATGGTTAGGGAGATGTGCTTTAGATCAGAGGGTTGCTCGTTGGAATCCCACAATTTCTTCTCCCTGCGCCTCCTTCCATGGCGGAAGTGTCCTTGAGCACCTTTGTATAGATTAAATGTGTGGTTGTTTTTGTTGTTAGTATTATCTAAGATGCATATTCATTGCTGTAGGCTACATTAATTACCAATTAATTAATTCATTTATGGACATTAGCTCTGGTTGTACCGCCTGACATCTGAGCCCAACAAAACACACACAC
This sequence comes from Engraulis encrasicolus, assembly GCF_034702125.1. NCBI lineage: Eukaryota > Metazoa > Chordata > Actinopteri > Clupeiformes > Engraulidae > Engraulis > Engraulis encrasicolus. Next base: position 32,269,400 of record NC_085876.1, read on the forward strand.
TATGCCTCACAACCTTCTTCCTCAGGTGAAGTCAAGGAGGTCCTTTTGTTTTGTTGATTTCTGAAGTTGCTGACTAGATGTGTATACAACAATGGAGGACCAGACCACCGTCACCCCCACAGCCCTCCCCGCCTTTTGGTTATTCTTAGCCTCTTGACGTAGGTAGCTCATCACATCACCGTGATCTGCCTTGCCAACCGGCCAGTGAATGGCTGGCTAGGGGATGCAGTTGCCGGGGGAACGATATGGGTGGGTGGGGCGTGGGGGTGGGCGAGTTGGGGCTACTTAAAGCTAGACCTTTCATGAAGGCCTTTATTTTCCACCCATCCCCTTTTGCTTTTCATATTAACGCTCTGCCACCGTGGACACAAACACATGACAAGAGAGGAAAGGCAAAACGGATCCACCACACACACACACACACACGCTCGCACACACACACTGCCAATGTTTATGTTTTACGGCTTTTCTGGGCATTATTAGAATTGGAAAAACAATTATCCCCCAGGAGATAAACTATCCCCCAGACAAAAATATTGTGGTAATGTGTTATATGTTATTGTTGGTCTCTCCATTAGGCTACATGATACATAGCAGGATACATAGGAAATGACTCGTTTCCACTTTACATCTTGGGTACAAATTGGTGGTGCACTTTCAAAAGTGTCTCTTGTGAAAAAACAACCTAAACCAATAATCTAAGTTCATACCCTTACAAAAATCGACCATGGTTTACTGTGGTATTACTATGATTATCATGGTTCTACCATGGTATGTCATGATTACTCTACCTTTATGAAAATCGGCCATGGTTTTGATGCAGTAACCATGCTTTTACTTCCACATTTCATGGTGATTCTCAGTACTATCAACTAACCATAGTTCTAGTGCAGTAGTCTACTATGAAAACTAATTGTGGTTTTACCATAGATTGACCATGTATCATAGTTATTCATGGTTTTTATGGCTCCTTGCCATAAACCATGGTTCCCCCCAAACCATATATATTTTTTAAAACCATGGTCACCACCCAAAAGCTTTTTATTTTTAATACCATGGTGGTTAAACCATAGTCACGAACCATGGTTTTCGTGGTTACCCAAGAAAACATGAAACCCCTGAATAACTACATGTGAGTAGCCGTGGTGTAATGGATAGGGAGTTGGACTCTAGATCACAGGATTGCAGGTTTAAACCTTGCCCTTACCATTCCGTACACCTCCATCCATAGCTGAAGTGCCCTTGAGCAAAGCACCAAACCCCACATTGCTCCAGGGACTGTAACCAATAGCCTGCAATATCTGTTAGTCGCTTAGGATAAAAAAAAGTGTCAGCTCACAGTAATGTAATCAATAACTATTAACCATGGTCAGTTGTCAGAGTAAAACAATGATTTTTTTTTTCTTTTACAAGGGCATGGTTAAACCATGGTAAGCCCACAGTTAGTCCATGGATAAATATAGTTAAACCATTGTTGAACCATAATCAATCAATGCTTAAACCATAGTCACGAACCGTGCTCAAAAAAACGTGACAACTATGAGTAACTAAAAACCATGGTTCAGTTCTCATAGAAAACCATGGTCGATTTTTGTAAGTGTAGGCAGCTAAACAGTTTCCAGAGAGAGAGAGAGAGAGAGAGAGAGAGAGAGAGAGAGAGAGAGAGAGAGAGAGAGAGAGAGAGAGAGAGAGAGAGAGAGAGTTTGCTATACAGCACAACATATGAAACTAAAACAGTTAAACTGACTGCACTGTAATTATTTTATTCTTTTTTAGCTGCTGTCAATTCACTTTCATGTAAATTGCATCTTCAGACATAACACTTTCTCAATATTAGGCTACTTGCTTGGGGGATTGATACCTGCCTGTTGCTTTTTTATTTGAACATTCAGTAACACTGTAATAAAACATGTTGGCTATTAATAATAACCATATGGCAGTGATCCACATACACTGCGTTGTGAATGAAACAGTATTCCTTTAAAATCTGTTTTTCATCTATGTAAACATTATCAAATAGGCCTACATCTTTACTCACACAGAGTTGTCAAATTTATATCCTGGTGCTGCGACCAATGAGCGCAGTATGCTGACGCAGAAGACGTGGGCGTGCGCTCCAGGCTTCTCTTCTTATGGACGTTTGACTATTCATATAAACCTCCATTTCTCGACCAATCACTGCGTTGCTGCTGATCCCTAGTCATTTAAAGCTTTTGCACGCTTCTTTTTCACGCAGTCAAGAAGCAGACGGTCCATCGCGAGCTCGAAAGTGGACTTTGGGAGTTTAAAAAGTTAGTCACTTATCATTGTCGCCAGCTAGCATAACTTTACTGCCAGTGGGTGACAGCGGTTGTCAAGTTTGTTTTTCTTGGTTTTGACATCTTGAAGGCTAAACGTGGTTCAACGGTGATCTGTGTTGGAGTTTTTGGAATTTCATATTCGCTTTCGACAGAAGATTTTTTTATTTATTTTTTCTCCTCAGGCAGCCAGTGGCCGTTGTCATTTTGTGCTCTAGTATTTTGCCCCAAGTATCAGAGGTTTTCGTGACAGTTCCAAAGTTTTTTCTTTTTATCACGCGACCACCTCGCCATGTCCTCCGGAGATGCCTCGGAGCAAAGTCGGCGGTTCTGTGTGTTGTCATGGGAGCAGGTGCAGCGACTGGACGCGATTCTCGGGGAGAGCGTGCCTATCCACGGACGTGGGAACTTCCCCACGCTCTCCGTGCAGCCCCGACAGATAGTCCAGGTAGGTGACATAGTACACAGATGTATAGTGTTTTCTTTTCTCTTTCAGAGGTGTCTTGGAAATACAGATGGTCAATGGAAGGGTGTAAGATCATTCCTGCAGTAATTTTAACACAGCTTTAAGAAACATTTAAGTTCAATAAATCAAAAAGCAGACAGTAGGGCCTACCACAGACTATTCGACTGTCTATTTGCCTGGATAGATTGGATAATGTTGCATTTGCAGTGAATTCAATTAAAAGTTGTGCCAATGTTTAAGTGACTAGTCTAGTCAAATCCTTTCTGTCGCTTGTGTCGGTGTAGCCTTTTTCCAGGTATGAGCAAACGTCATGGATTCTGTGCGTATCAGCCATATAATTATGCCCATATAATCGATACATTTTCCTGCCTAGAGGTGGCAACGTCAGCTTCATTTTCATCCTACACTGTAACTATTTGCAAGGCAACATCTGATGCCGCCATTGGTGGCGTCATATAAATGTCAAATCGCGCATTAAGCACGCCGTCGTTAGTGTAACCATACTAACTTTATTGCATTTTAATTTGATCAAACGTGCCTCAGACATTTATGGAGCGGTGTGTGTTAGAGAAATGAAGTCGTCCAGATGATGTAATTTGCCAATTAAACAGTTTCCACTGCCTAAGTCTCGCTGCTTCCACAGTTGAAATTTCTCCGCGTTTTGAAGGGGAATGGCTTTTACGCACGTTCAGGAAAAGCGGTGGAAGTTTTCTGCGCGCCGTCTCAGAAGTTTTGGAAAAAACGTAGCCTATTGACCGAGCAAATACTTGTACCTAAAAGTTTAGTTCACTGTCAGAAGTCACGACAGATGCACTCAGCAGTTTGTTTATAATATATGTTTTAAAAAAATAAATAAAAAAACAGAAATGGAAAGAATACATCTCAAGACGGAACTGTCCAGACCCCCTACCGCCATCTGCGTTAAGCATTAGAAGGCTTTCTCAGAGGTTTGCTTCCTCCTTCCTCTGGAACGCTTGTGGAAAACTGAAAAGCGCACCAGACCCCGAAAACTTTCTCCCCACGCCAGCAATTTTCGGGGATGCTTGTGTGTGGTGGGGGTGGGGATTTTAGGGGTAGACGTTTCGAGTCGAGGGGTGGTTGCCTGGCTCGGGGATGAGAGTGAAGATGGAGGGGTTCGGGGGCTGGACAGTTTTCAGTGGCGATGTTTGTTTAGCAGAAGGCCCAGCCTCCCATATGAATATCTGGTAGCAGTGCTGCTGCATAAGTCCTTATACTAGCCTTCAGAGACACATGTACATTTCGCCTCAAAGTCAGATTTTGATCCCAGTCTTTTGCCTCTTGACAAACTGGCCTATGCCAACATTGACAATAGCAGTTCCCCCAAGTATAACATCATCAGCATACCCAGTGTATGAATTGTGTAATGGGGGGGGGGGGGGGTGTGTTACAGAATTTGTGAATAGTGGTTTGTTTAGTGTGGATACCTCAGCAGTGGCCAGTGGCCACACAGCGCCTTATCAGGTGTGGTCTTTGAAGAGGATTACCCAATTGGATCATGTAACATTGACAAAGTCTCAATGCGTCCTTAGTAGGTTTATGTGGCACTTTTGTCTGATCCGGTGATTCAGCTCACACAGGTGTGCTGAAAGAAAAACCTTTGTCAAGTTTTTGCTCCTGTTGGATCTGTTTGGCCTCCTCTCTTATATTGCTCGGATTAAAACATTCACACCAGTGTGGAATAAAACACTGTGCCTTACTGTGCACTACTGATTTTTGGCCACTGTGTCTTTATACTGCCAAGCTTTTCCAAGCTCCAAGATTTTGGCTGCTCCAATGTAGATTGTGCATTAAGGGTCTTAGTTACCCAATTTCTTAGATTACTTTCAAACACCTCTCTCTCTCTCTTTCTCTTGCTCTCTTTCTCTCTCACACACTCTCTCTCTCACTCTCTCACTCACTCACTCACTCACTCACTCTCTCTCGCCTTCTCTCTCTGTGTCTCTGGCCAGTAGAATTGCCTTGTTTGTTTGTTTTTTCTTTCTCTTTTTTTGTGGTGGAATGGTAAATTCTGGATTAGTCTCGTAACGCAAGCCTTTTGGCTTAGCCCAATGGCGGACATGGTATCACAGCGAGAGCTGAGACAGGACCAGATGCTGTTTGCCTCCTGCCCTCTCTCACCCTCTGCTTTCACTCTTTCTATCCCTCGTTTCTCTCTCTCTCTCTCTCTCTCTCTCTCTCTCTCTCTCTCTCTCTCTCTTCCTCTCTCACCCTTTGTTTTCATTCTTTCTGTCCCTCGCTTCTCTCTCTCCCTCTTGGCTTTCTCTCTTTCTATCCCTCGTTTCTCTCTATCTCTCTCTTTCTCTCTCACCCTTTGCTTTCATTCTTTCTGTCCCTCGCTTCTCTCTCTCCCTCTCGCCTTTCTCTCTTTCTATCCCTCGCTTCTCTCTCTCTCTCTCTCTCTCTCTCTCTCTCTCTCTCTCTCTCTCTCTCTCTCTCTCTCCCATCCTACTACCCTTCTACCAACCTACCTCCTCTCGTTAAGATTTCTTTCTTCCTTTTCTTTTCTCCTCCCCTTGTGTCAGTCTATCCATTTCTCTCTCTCTCTCTCTCTCTCTCTCTCTCTCTCTCTCTCTCTCTCTCTCTCTCTCTCTCTCTCTCCCTCTCTCCGCAGCCCGTAAACCAAGCCCTCAGGTAGCCTATTGTAGTCCACTGTGACCGACAAGCACACTCCACACCTCTCCAGCAGGTTGCGGATAAACAGGTTGTTCTCAGCAATGTATTATGTCTGGCAACAAAAAGGAAACGGGAAAAAGAAAACACACAACGAGCAGAATGTCCCCTGAAATCACGTTACACAGTAGCCATGCACCTTTCCCTTCCTTATCCAAGCCCAAGGAATGCATCACACAGGACCATTCAGGTTCATGTTGACATGACCACCCAACCTTTCGGAAAAAAATAAAGGAAATACCTAATAAAATTACGAAAATGGGAACTAGAAAAACAATTACATTTTTTTTCGTCCTCTGCGTGCCTGCCTACTACATGCCTGCTGCTCTTTCCAATTGGTGATTGAGACGGTTTGGATGCAAAGAGACACAGTGCCAGCCAGGGGCCTATAAGCCCTGTTCATTCATTACAGCAGGTCTTGGCAGAGCCGGCGTGCGACTGGCTGCCCAGAGTCCCCCCGAATTGGTGTCTGGGGGGCAGTGCGGCACCAGAACCGGCTGGCCCAGCTCCCTGTTACTGCAAGTAAAGCACACACACACACACGCACACACGCACACACACACACACAAATACGCTGTAAAACGGCGCGTTAAAACGGCCCCGACAATCACTCAGCAAATAAAACACGGGAAAAAGCTACGCCGCTCCCTCCGACCAAACTCAAGAGTCGGAAAACAGACGCCGTGGAAGTTGGATGGATGCATGCGGGGTGGAATGGGATGCGGGGGGAGTTGATGTGCATCGCCAGGAGGATGTCAGCACCAGACGGTCCCGTCTGTTTGCGGTTCTTTTTACTGGTCTCTTGCTCTGAGTCGTCGGAAGTTTGCTCTGTGTAGTGCCTCCCAGGTGCACTGGCCAGAGCAGCGAATTACCACATGTCTATTAGAACTGGACGTGACGCAGTGTCAGCTTTCCGATTGCCATGCCCCGGCCATTGCATTCCATTCCATTCCACTGGCATGACATACTGTCCATTCCATTGGAATACCATTATAACCAATTGTCATTCATTCCATTTTGGATTCCGTTCCATGACACTAAGCCATTTCGTTTGCAACATTCCAATTGCATTTGATGATAGTTCACGGTTCATCCTGTCAGGAAATAGTTTGCTATAACAATGCATTATCCCTTACTTGCCATTCATTCCATTTGGATTACATTTAAGTAAACACATTTATTTCTGTTTCATTACAGTATTCCCATTTCATTTGGATTACATTATAACCTATCCATTCATTACCATTCCACTATGGCCAACCTTTCACAAAGTACATTGGGATTGCAGTATAGCCAAGGTATTACAGTAATGTATATCCTGCATTACCTATGCTAAACCTCGCAGGACCCAAATACTGTTCGCCATGGTTTATGCAGAACCTTCTAGAAGAAGATATAGAGTGCCTTTAACCAAAAACGAAAAAGGATTATAATTCATTCCAAATGCAATTCACACATACAGTAGTAGAACATTTTTTTTCACTCCAACACCACACACATGCACAATTAAAGCCTTCAATCAGCGACAATTTTCTATTATGGAAACATGTGAGACGTGTAAAGCTTTTTTAATCTTTGTCAGACGCAGTGTTGCCAGATGTACGATAATTATCGTATTTGTACGGATAATTTCCTCACAAAAAGCCCCCAAAAACGATAATTTTGAGGTTTCAGTATTTTACCATCTGGCAACACTGACCAGAAGTGTTTGGTAGTCAGTTCTGTGCCATCATCAGTTTCAGAACATGGCTGGCACGCTCCGCATGTACCCGCTGCTGTTTATCCACTCCCTCATCTGGTCCCATCTGTTAATATATGATTTTTCATCTTCTTTTTCGATATTTGTACAGTTTTTATGACACCCACCATCTGGTGAAAGGCCCTACTCACCTCACTATAAACACACATCTCCCTCTTTGGAAAAGGCTGGATGAGGGCTGAGGGCTCCCAGGCTTGAAGGACAGTCATAGTGGCTTCTTCTTCTTCTTCTTCTTCTTCTTCTTCTTTTTTGTTTGAAATCCAACTCCTTGTAATGTCATCCCCGTAATTGATACCTATTGAAATTCCAGCTTGAGTAAAAAAAAAAAAAAAAACCTCGACCTCTCGTTTATGTTGGAAGCCCCTTTCACACTCAATGTCTCTTTTATGATGATGTGTCATTTTTCAGAGTAACCGATTTTCCAGAAGCAGTGTGTTTCCCCACTTTTTCCATTTCCATCTCAGAAAGGACGAGAGAGAGAGAGAGCGAGAGAGAGAGGGGAAAGAACGAAAATGAGGTTGTTGTGTCAAAGCTTAGAGTAATAGCTCTAGACGTCCAGTAGAACCATATAACCGTCTAAAAGGTGCACTGTGTAGGATGGTGGCCATAGTAGGTATTGCAACTATGCTGCTCATTGAAACTGTGCTGCCTATGGATCTTTTCATTAATCTTTTCATTAATATGCATCTTTTCATTAATATTTACTTATTAATAATAAACTATTATTATATTCACAGTAGCGGTAGTATTTTCATATTTCAAACAGCAGCTCCCCTACCACAGGCCTTGTGTAACAGTGGCTGTGGCAAGTCAAGGGATAGAGAGGTCCTCATGTGGGGCTGGGAACAAGAGGGGGGTGGAACAACATGGGCAGATTTGAACCTTATTAAAGGTGGGGTTGCAGGTTAACCATTTTATGAATACAGTTAAAATTGTTGGCCGGGGTTTATAAAGGTGATAAAGTGTCTTATTTTTCATGTTAAGCGTTGTCTTGCTGCAAGACAAGTTAAAAGAGGGAGTATGTCGCTAAGTTAGAGAAAGTCAATGGATCCGTGTAGCATGCTGCAACGGCTTACATAAAAAATAAGACACTTTACCACCTTTATAAACTCTGGCCAACGATTTTAACTGTATTAAGCCCCAAAATAGTGGCATACCTCTTTAAGCATAGGGCCTGCTGTAAGATTGTTATAGCCAGAGTGTCATTCATTTAGTTATAATGACATGTATGCAATTGATCTAGTAATGTTTTTGAGACTGAAGGGAGGAGTCGGCACCATGACATGACTGGGGGCAGGAGTAGGGGCTTGAGGAAAAAGTGAGCATCAGACTTGAAGATGGCAACAGCTGAGCAGCCCGGAAAGAAGAGGTCGATGAAGAGGAGAGGATAAAACAGAAATAGAGACGTAGGCTAAATCTCATTTCACCCCTTAGCCCTTCGCCTTTCCCATCTCCCTTCGTTTTGCGCGTTTACGTGTATGGGTAGCGCTGTCCCAATTCATGTTAAGACAGAGGGGAAGGGTTAAGGCGAAGGGCTTTCTGCTCCTTCAAATGGAGAATTTTCAGAGGCACACTTCAAACGGAGGGGTAAGACCGATGTACCCGAATGCATTGTGAATGCATTTAAAAAGAGGCTGCGCCATTAATGTCCTAATGCATGAAAGTCGAATTGAGAGGGTCCTGCAACACCATTGTCCTTTTTTAAATTGTTACCCGAGTAGTTATAAGCAGCATCGCTGGTTTAACCATAGAGGGGCTGGTTTTGAATGCTATGAGTGTCATTCCGTGTTTGTTGAAGGGGTGTCACAATTCGTAGGGGTTGCGTTTCAAGCTCTACCCCTTTCTGCTCAGTTTGTAGGGACGAGGGGCAAGGGGAAGTCATAGGTGTAGGGGTAGAAATTAGAAATAGGATTCGGCTTAGTCGTGGAGAGGGAAATGGTAGGAGGACGTTAGAGATGAATTACAGACAGGAAGGATGTGAAGACTCCACTGTTAAGATTGTACATACAGTAAGACCCATACCAGGGACATGAGACAAAGAGGTATGTGGAGTGGCACGTGACAACCTAGAGAGGCATGTGAAGATCCTCCTGGTCATGGTATCAAAGAGTTTAGTTTGTAAGCAACTGCACCTCTTCCTGAAGCATTTCCATGAAATGTCATTAATTCTGGTCAATGCATTTTTGAAAAAGATAGTTTTTGGTCTTTTAGACTTTATTAGTGACAGGATAGTCAAGAGAGACAGGAAACGTTTTTGGGGACAGAGAGAGACAGAGAGAGAGAGAGAGAGAGAGAGAGAGAGAGAGAGAGAGAGAGAGAGAGAGAGATGGGGAAAGGTTTGGCCTGAATTGAACCGGGGTGGCTGGCGTACCAGCCCAGTGCCCTCACGGTAGAGACACGGTAGAGCTCGTTCTGGTCAATGTAGAAGGGAATTTCAGCAATTACCCTACTTTTCTAGAGTGGAGAAGTTTAGTGGAGAGGCAAATGGAAATATCAAGGAGAAAACAGAAATTAGAAGTGACGTGTATTTAAGGTGAGGTGTTTTGAGCATAGACAGTGAGAGTGAGTGAGAGAGAGAGAGAGAGAGAGAGGTGAAGAGAGGAAAGTAGAGCAGCAGAGAGGGCGGGTGGGTGACATCAGTCCCAACTTATGAACAAGGACATGGGCTGGGTGCCAGGGTGTTGGCATGGGCAATGCCAGGCTTCAGTAGAGAGGCCGCCGCAGTGGAGTGGCATGAGGGGCGGTGGGATGAGGCGGGGGTGGAGAGGGGCTTGATGGGTAGCTAATGTGCCCAGGCCTGGCTGGCACACAGTCTGAACTGGGTCTTTTGCTCCACTCTCTGCCATTCACTTGGCTCGTCCCGAGGGCCGGAGAGGAAATCCAGCGTAATTTGTCCACTGTTGGGCGGCCTGTGAATCACTCACACAGACGCACACACAATCACTGACACACACTTGTGTTTGTGGGAGCGCACACGCACACGCGCGCGCACACACACACACACACACACACACACAGTCACAAAAACACACACACACACACACACACACACAAACACACACACACACACACACACACACACACACACACACACACACACACAGTCATAAACACACACACACACAGACACAGACACACAAACACACACACACACACATTTGGAAATGGGAACACTAGGAGGAACATTAAGCCCATATCCCGCTGGGAGACACTTGTCCCCTTTTTTTCTGGAATGGGGTTAAGGTTGGGGGGGGTGGGGTGGGGTGGGGGTAAGTAGAACCCATTCACATTCTGAATGTGTGTCTTTGTACTGTGAAAGGAATGACTGGAAGGAAGCTTTTTTTCAAAATGGTTTATTCCCACTAAACTAGAGAATACTGTAAATGCAGGATGTTTTGGCACAAAAAAATACAAAACCGGTAAATGTCAGAGAGAGAAAAGAGCTTATTTAAAGATCATCGCTGTCAACACAGAAATCATGTTTAGAGAACACAGGCTGTAGCATAGGCCTAACCATCACCCATTTGTCAAATCGTGCTTATTCTGTCTTCTAGGTTGAAATCTTAGTCATTTGGAATGGGCTACATTGGAAGGTTGCCAATATGTGCTAATGCTAGCTGCTCAAAGGTTGTCAGTGTTAGCATCCATCCAACAATTTTTGACGTGGGAACTGTTTTTTTTATTATTTGAATGAAGTTTACTAACTGGTCGTTTAAAACTTTTATTGAACCACAGGGAGTAGCCGAGTTAAAAGTAAAAGGGAAGGCTATTCGAGGATTTGGCCTCGTTACCTGTCTCCCTCTGTAACTTGATATTGGAGAATGATGTAAGAGTCTACCCAGCTATTATAGCGTTTCTCAAGATACAAGGAGTTTTAAATTTAGCATCTTAAAATATGATATGAGAAACACAACTCCTTGTTGGCCGATAAGGTAGACGTTTGTGTTGGCTTAAAAATAAGAGAAAATTATAAGATTTATTGTGAAAGTGCTCGATATGAGACAGTAGTAAAAAGTAAAAAATATTAAATGGACCGTGCAGGGAAATCTTAGGCTGTCATAAAAGGCTTGGGGTCAGATGGAGGTTTTCTGCTGAAAAATAGCCTCTAAGTTCAGGTCGGGTGAAAATGGCCCTAAAACTTCTTCCTTTCCAAGTACTTCGTTTTATGGCTGCAGTACAGTTACCTTAGAGTCGGCCTGGTAAAGAGATGGAGCTCTGTCCTCTTCCATCTTTCACATTGACTAAAGATTGGAACAGGTGGCTCGCTCGGTGTGCGTGTGAGTGTGTGCATGTGTGTGTGTGTGTGTGTGTCAGCGAGAGAGAGAATGTGTGGAGTGTTATCTCTGCTTTATTACAAAATCTCTGGACACTCCTAAAAGAAATTACTGTACAGTTACTGTACATACAACTTAGCTTTGTACTAGAGATGCACCGGATCCTGATTTTTAGGATCCTGCTGGATACCGGATCCACTGCTTAAGATCCTGCCGGATCCGGAACCGGATACCGGATTCTACGAAAGGGTTGAAACACATAGCCTACTCGCACACGTGGGCCCTATTTATTGCGTTAGCTCAAACTATTTTGACTAAAAAGCCTCGGCTACCGGATCCTGGATCCTGGATCCGGATCCTGTGAAAAACCCTATTATCCTGCCGGATCCAGAACCGGATCTTGGATCCGGTGCATCTCTACTTTGTACACTACCATGACTTGAATGAATGAGAGCTTTCGCAGAGATACTTTACTGGAGACATGTTCTCCAGAAGGTATTTTTCCTTTCTTTTCCAGCAGTGTTTTAAGATCCATGTTTGAAGAAACGGAACTTTTGAAGGACCTTGACACTCTCCCATACCTTGATTTCCATGATCTACAATGGGAATTTCCACTGGCTTTAACTCCAACTCTGTTGATAATGTTCTCTCATTTCTAGTATTTCGATGGTGTTGGAGAGAGCAGAGCAGGCAGTTCAATGCACTTGTAGTGATACAAATCAAGTAATCACATGAAAGAAAATAATTGTGTCATAAAAAATAGAGTTTCTGGCTTCCTCAGTTCTCATCTTGAGCTCTCCTGGCCACAGGTTCCCCCTTCTCCGCTATAATTTCCCTGCTTTGGATTTGCTTCTTACAGTAGTGGACCTCATTAATCCCTGTCCTATTACAGTGTCACACAGACTACTAGCTCAGCCACTGTACTTGAATGTCTTAAAGCCTGGCTCAAACTACACGACTAGCGATTGTGTGTCCGATTTTGGCGTCGGGGTGCACCGCACACTAGAAGAGAATCGCAACTGTCAATCTTGTCGCTGCTCGCAGCCACCCAGACAATGCCCAACGTTCTATTTCCAGTCGCAAATATCAAACACTGTTTGATTTCTACGATTTGCGATCGGCGACTCTTTGAGCTGCCAAAGTTCTATCTCAGAACGTCGCTCACGACGAGGAAATCTTTCCCGACAATCGCTTGCGATGGTCCTGGGGGGTAACGTTCCAGCGATTGTCGTAGAGGGGTTTTCAGCCGAGAATCGGCGCGATAGTCGTGTAGTTTGAGCCTGGCTTAACTGTCTGTCTGGCTGACAGAATCCTTCCCTCATCACCTCCTCTTGTCTCACATGTGTCAATGGCACCATTATTTTTTTCCATGCTATTTTTAAAAAGCCTCATGCCTGCTGCTGACTTATTTTGAACGATGTGCAATCTGTAATATGGGTCAGAAATAGAAGACTATAATGGGTGTCTGGGACCAGAGGGAGCAGTCTGCTCTTACACTGAATCATCATTCACTGACATTGGACTGTTAGGGAGGGGAAAAGACATTTCTGTTACAAAACTCTAGTCAAATACATGAATGATTTCTTGCCTGGTTCGTAAAGTCAGACGTGGGACAGAAGGTCACTTTTAGTATTTGCAGATAGTCATAATAACTTTGAAATGACTGGTAATTTCACGCATATATTTTTGGTTGATTCCTGCACTTTCTTATGCCAGGCGGGAGCAGTGGAATTTTCTGTTTGTATTTTTGTGAATGACACATTTCATGCAGTGTGGAAAAGGGGAACAGTTGAAGAAAAGACAGCTGTTTTATGGAATCATATGGTATTATATGGGCTTGGAATTTGTACAAAAAACATAAAAGTTGAAGTTACATTCAACCCTTTTACTTTAGCACATTTTAATGGTAAAAGGCAGCTTTTCGATCATCAGGCCTGATGAAGGTCTGATGGGATCGAAACATTTGCCTTGTCTCTTAAAAATGAAATGTGGTTTTTGGAGGCAAAACAGTGTGCAGAGTACCTTCCCTAAAATCCCTGCTTACGCCTGCCCAGCACCTGTGTTTATTATTTTGTCGGTGCATTTTTAATGTGCACTCCATGTGACTAGTGGATTCATATGGAATGATATGGGCTTGGAAAGGATCCAAAATGCATAAAGGTTCAGCTTCTGCAGCCCTGCAGCACATGTCAGAAAGTGTCCAAAAAGCATAAAAGCGTCAGTGTCCTTCATTGCTGCACTTCAGCACATGTCAACAGCACTCAAGTCACATCTCCTCTCTCTCTCTCTCTCTCTCTCTCTCTCCTCTCAGGTGGTCCGGGCGCGACTGGAGGAGCGGGGTGTGATCGTTCGAGACGTGAAGCTGAACGGTTCGGCGGCGAGCCACGTGCTGCACCAGGACACAGGCCTCGGCTACAAGGACCTGGACCTGATCTTTGGCCTGCCCCTGGCTGACGACAAGACCTTCCGGCTGGTCAAGGACGTGGTCATGGACAGCCTGCTGGACTTCCTCCCCGCGGGCGTGAGCCGCGACCGCATCACGCCTCTGACGCTCAAGGAGGCCTACGTGCAGAAGATGGTGAAGGTGTGCAAGGACACGGACCGCTGGAGCCTGATCTCGCTCTCCAACAACACGGGCAAGAACGTGGAGCTGAAGTTCGTGGACTCCCTGCGGCGGCAGTTCGAGTTCAGCGTGGACTCCTTCCAGATCGGCCTGGACTCGCTGCTGCTGTTCGACCGCTGCTCCGAGACACCCATGTCCGAGAGCTTCCACCCGACCGTGCTGGGCGAGAGCATGTACGGCGACTTCCAGGAGGCGCTGGGCCACCTGCGCTGCAAGACCATCGCCACGCGCAGCCCCGAGGAGATCCGCGGCGGCGGCCTGCTCAAGTACTGCCACCTGCTGGTGCGGGGGTTCCGGCCGGCCTCCGAGGCACAGATGAAGACGCTCCAGCGCTACATGTGCTCGCGGTTCTTCATCGACTTCCCCGACATCGCCGAGCAGCAGCGCAAGCTGGAGGCCTACCTGCAGAACCACTTTGTGGGCATGGAGCACAAGCGCTACGAGTGCCTGGTGATGCTGCGGCGGGTGGTGGACGAGAGCACCGTGTGCCTGATGGGCCACGAGCGCCGCCAGACGCTAGCGCTCATCTCCGCGCTGGCGCTGCGGGCGCTGGCCGAGCAGAACGCCATACCCGCCGTGCCCAGCATCACCTGCTACTACCAGCCGGCGCCCTACGTCAGGGACGTCAACTTCAGCAACTATTACGTGGCGCACGTGGCACAGTCGCCCGTCCACAGCTGCAGCAGCAGCTATCAGACTTGGTTGCCATGCCGCTGATGACTGGAGAGAGGAGTACGGAGGAGAGAGTGACTTTGGAAAGCCGCAGCAGCAGGAACCAGACTGGGTTACCATGCCGCTGATGATGATGATGATGGATGGGATGGGGAAGGACAGAGAGAAAGGAGGCTGTGGACAGCTGCAACAGAAGCATCTCCCAGATGTGGTTGCCATGCCATGCTGATGGAACTGAGGCAGAGACGAGAGCAAGAGCGAACGATAAAGTGACAACTTAGCAGAGAAAACTGAACGAAAAAAAAGCCTGGGGTGCATTTCTCGAAACCAAAGTTGCTTACTACATTTGCTACTTTGTTGTTTTCAATGCATTTTCCCATTGGCAACTACCCAAGTTGCTAACAGGCTAACAACTTCTCTTTTGAGAAATGCACCCCTGAATTTGAATGGGGGAAAGAACTGTGTTTTTGCTTGTGTGTGAGTGTTTGTCTATTTTTTTTGTATGTTTTGTCTGTGTGCGTGTTTTTGTCTGTGAGAACACACGAGAGACTCAAAGAGAGAAAGGAGAGAGAGGGATGGAACGATGAGGAAAAAAACAGACTAAAATGCTTCGAGGCTGTTAGTTTTTCTCTTATGTATAGAGGGGTCTTAGTAGACGATCCAGTCCATGTGTAGCTTTGTGGAAGTTAAAGTGTGATGCCATATAAGGACGGAGGAGACAAAAAAAAACAGAAAGGGAGTAAGGAAAAATAATAAAAAAAACATTGAATTTATGTATTTTTTATTTCTTTCCACATCTTGATGTCACCCACCCCACTAAGTTATAAAAACGAACACTGCTGTAAATTTGAATCGAGCCATTGTTAAGTCGTTTCTTTTTTTCTCTTCATGTTCTCTTAAGATGTCGTTATGTAAAAAAAAAAGACAGAAAGGGAAACGAGTGAACGGATGGTCAAGTGTTGGGTGCAAAGGGACGATGCTAAAGCACTTTTCTTACTGCCTTCTGGATTTGGTGTAACATGTTATACTGCGTTCAGACCAAAAACGTCTTAAAGCTGTAAAATCGCCCAAAGTAGCCTAATTCACTTTGAATGGAGACGATTGACCGCAGTGACTAAACGTTGGTGATGAGAACGACTTTTAAACTTCGCACAAGCGAGTATGACGTGTTTTGTCTCTAAAACACTGTTAATAAATCAGAATGCAGCAATGACAGCATATCCTTTGAATGGATTAGTGACATTGAATGTTCACGCCATGAGCTACTTAAGAGACGAAAGTGAACAGAATTATTTGGCAGCTGTATTTCACCAGCTACAATAGCGATTTTACAGCTTCAGTCGCTTGTATTCTGAATGCAGCATAAAAAACAATGTATGGTTGCTTTAGCAAAAATGTATATAAGTTATAACCTTTAATGGATCGTTCTGTCCTTGACCAAGAGAGAGAAGACGGCTCAGAGGGCTGAGTTCTGTTCTGACTGTGGTTGCATTTACACTTCTTTTTTTTTATTTTGAAGAACTGAGGACCAAAGAAATTTCCTTGTAAAAGTGGAATGTTGCTTTTGTTGCCTCCCAAGTGCCTGAGACCGACATGGTAAAAAAAAACAAAAAAACTGTACATTATTTGTATGTAAATTAAAAAAAAAACTTGTCAGAAATTTTGAAACCTTCATGCATCTCTATTGTGCGTTCTTCACTGGTGTTGGTGCATTTGGTTCGTTTGTGAAAGCTGGAATAGTTATTTTTACATGGCAGAAAAGTAAACACTGCAGTTCAGTCGTGGGCTTGCTCTGGGCTGGAGGCATGTGTGCTGATCCGTCCCAGCCTGTCCCTGCTGGAATGAAAGGGGTTTCTCAGGCATCCTTCCAGGGGAATACTAATAGCAAAAAGCCTTATGGAGTAAAGCTATTAAATCTGTCAGAACGAGGAAATGGGATTCTCTCTCTCTCTCTCTCTCTCTCTCTCTCTCTCTCTCTCTCTCTCTCTCTCTCTGTCCATCTAGCACTCTTTTTTCCTGGCATGTCACTGCTGTCTTTTTCACTCTGCTGGCTTGCCATTTTCACTTTTTTATTTTTCTTTCCTGGCTCATCTCTCCCTCTCTCTCTCCCTCTCTCTCTCTCTCTCTCTCTCATTCAGCCTGTTTATCCCTCATGTTGTCCTGTTGTTTTGTCGCTGACCTGAGAGTTGAGTCGGCCCGCTCAGTAGCACCGAGCCCCACATGCTGTTTTCGGTATCTGTAGCTTTCCTTATCCTCCATCTGTGTCTGAAGAGCTCACTGGGCTACTCCGGTTACACACCGACTTGCATTAGCTACATTCACCACTGTGGACCTATGGGTGCAACGCAAGACCAGCTGGTAGCGCAGAGCAGGGTTGAACGCTGCTGTGTGTGTGTGCGTGCGTGTGTGTGTGTGCCTATGTCTCTGTATGTGTGTGTGCAGACTGTGCACGTGTGTTGATTCAAGCATGAGCATAAGTGTCTGTGTTTACTTCTGCATGCTAAATTCTGAACGGCACACTGTAAACACATTTAGGCTTTTTAACAAACCCGTACGTCATGGCACACATATTACAGCTCAGGCCTTTGACTCCTGTCAGCTTTGTTTTCTGGAGGGAATGATTGATACAGGAAAGAGGCAAAAGGTCTAGTCTCCAATCACGCTGTCAGCCTTTCACCACGCTGCAGGCTGGGAGGCACTGGAAAGGGTGCGGAATGGGTTGGGTCGCTATGGTCAAATATTATGATTTATTTCTTAAAGTCACACTAGGTAAAGTTATGTTTTCACCATCTTTTTTTTTGCTTCCTCAAAGGTTGTAGCCAGGGTTGTAATTTCAAGGACAGTGTTAACCCCTTAGTGCAGAGACTATGTTATAACCTTACTGTCACCAAAATTGTAGTGGCTATGTCTTAATCTGTTACTTAAGGCTCTCGATACTGTCATAGCAATGTTGTTATGATGTAGTTGAGTATGTTCAGCAAATAGTGAATAGGCCCGCCGGCGACCCCATCTGCAGTAAGAGGCTACGACGTGATGAAATGCTAGCTTGTAGCAGGGTTGAATGGCAGGTAGTTCCATTCCCTACCTGTAGGGTGACCAAAAGAGAAAAACTACTGTTGCTTTAGTGTAGCAACTGAAACATTCCCATAGCCATAGACACATGTTTGTAGCTCATTTACTAGGGTGCGTATGTGAAGAGTTTGACAAAAGATATGAACTTAAATAGCATTTAGTTTTGCCCATTCACGAAGGGGGTGTGGTGCCATAGGCCAGTGTTTCTCAACAGGCAACGTGGCTGACGGTATGTGAAACTGACCTAAATAAATAAATAAATGATGTAATATAATACATATTTATCTAAATTAATAAATGAATGCTTAGTCAGTGGAATCTTTGATCTACCATTTACGCACAATAAAGTAAATTTAGATTAATTGAAAGGGTGTCTCGCCTAAAAAAAGGTTGAGAAACACTGCCATGGGCGATATGATAGCAAGGTTTACGTGGGAGCGAACCTTGGCTTTTATCTATTTGCACTAACATCTATATCTATGCCCATAGCAAATTGACAGTGGGCACATTCCATTGTCCTTACTCCTGTCCTCGACCTGTGCTAGTGGCCTTGTACTTTGCTGATGCCCCGCCTCCATGGAGAATAATAATAGTTATAGTTAATAATAACGTCTCCCCCGCTGCCAGCCCAGCCACAACAACTTTTGAGGCACTTTTCCCCATTCAACATCCCTGTAACAAATAAGAAAATGAAAACTTCTGTCATCAACATGAGGCCACAACAAGCACAAGGGAGGACTGGAGTTAGTTGAAGGAGAGGATTGTGCACATCCCAGGAAAAGGTGCAGGGCGAAGTCTGCACACTTAAAATCCTTTTTGTCTTTTATTATTTCATGGCTGGAGGTAGAGAATCTGAAGAAGACTGTTGAAGACGAAACGTAATCCAGCCATGAAATAATAGAAGACAAAAGGGATTTTAAGTTTGCGGACTTCTCACTTTGAAAACTAGGACAGGACTTAGGACAGTGGGAAGAACCCAGAGTGTTTTCCCATCTTCAGAGTTGGAGGTCAGGCTCTAGAGGTCAAAGGTGACTGTCCTGGGGAGCATAACTACAGACACAATGACAGAATGCTGTGATCCTGTCAGGACTGCCACCTCAGATTTAAGCCTCTTGGCCAAATGTGGCCTGACTTAGTCCTCGCGTTATCTCACCTACTACACTTGTATTGGGGAGAGTTTTACAAAGAGGGAACTTGTTGTTAAAGATATTAGACAGGTGTTTAAGAGGTTCTTCAACCTAGCAGGGTCATAAGACACACAGGGCTGGATTAAAATGGCCAGGGGCCCCTAGTCTACTGGTCGCGATAGCCCCACTCCGTAGAAGAAAAAAACATGACAAAATTAATTGAATAGTTAAATAGTACCATTATTCCGAGCTATACGTGTAAACAAAGTCTACCAACTATAGAGAGGGGTCTTAACAAGAGATTCATTTTTCAATACTGCAATCTGCAATTCAGCAAAATTGCTCCCCACCTTCCTTGACCAATCAGGGATCCCCTAGCTAGTTTAGCCCCCTATGCTGCAGCCATGTCTAGCCTGTGCGTTAATCTGAAGACTCAAGTTCTTTTTTGCATGAAGTAAGTTTGGAGGAGCTTTTCCTGTATAGTACATATGAGGGAAAACATTCAGAAAGCAATCCAGTTAAGTTTCTCAAACTCATAGTAGCTACACAACGGTACCTACCTTAGCTACTTTGTTGCAATTGTCCACTGGCAACGCAATTGTCCACTGGCAACCCAACCACCTAAATGACCAACTTGCTAGCACCTAGGCTTTCGAGAAACAAGACGCAGGATAACTGAAAGTTCACAATCTCCTTCATAGCTGTGGGTTACGGGCATGGAGAGTAACAAAGATACCCAAAGTCGGGCTCCTGCAGTTACTGTACACTTACCGCAGGAGACGTGTTGTGGAATTGTTTGCAGAAAAGCCACACTTCCGCGTGTGATGCTTGTATTTTATTTTAGTCTGTGTGTGACGCTGAAGAAGGCTTAGGCCGAAACGTCTGTCTGCCATGCTGTGGGTTAGCAGGACAGCTGTCTGTCATGCTAACCCATTAAAATGAAATACAAGAATCACGTTTGAGAGTTCGGCTTTTCAAAAAAACAAAAAGTACGAATCTGTTCGCTCGGACCCGAAGACCTTGTACAAAACAGTTTGGAGTTGAGCGCCCTTTTTGAAAAAAGACTATTTGCAGACAGACGTTCGGACACCCATGGAGCCTTCCGGTGGAATAAACAGGCCGGCAGCACAGACGGGATGTCTTGGTCCTTAAACAAACCAAAAGGGACTCTGTGTGTGTACTGTGTGCACGTACTATATGTGTGTGTGTGTGTGTGTGGAGTTTGGGCAGCGCCCAGTGACTCACCACTAAAACACAGTGTTATTACTAGAGAAAGAAGAAAAAGTATGGAATAGCAATTAACAAAGCACAGTGAAGACCATTCACCGGCACCGTACCATGCTCAAAGACGAGCACGGAGCGAGAGATCGCGCACGAGTAAGAGAGAGAACGTCAAAACAAGGTCAGGAGAAGTGGATGTGACAGGGATGGTTCCCATGGGTTTAAATTAAGAGCTCCCACGGGGAAGGGTGCAAGAGGCATTCTGTCATTTAGACTTTTCCCTCCCATTTGTCCCCATGCTGTCAGACCAAATGTTTAATTCAATCTTCAGTAATTTGGGGTTTTATATATATATATATATATATATATAGCCTATACAGTATACATATATATAGAAAGTATCTGTGTCGTGCCACTGGTTTCAGTGTAAATTGCATTTCAATTTAAAAATAACGTTGACCACTAATGACTGTAGCAATGGTTTGATGGGTGGGAAAACACTCTGTGTGTATGCAACATTTAAAGAGTTCGCCTTTGAAAGTGGAAGGATTTTCCTCATTGGTTTGTTCAACCTTATTTGACTTCTTTTTTTTAATTCGAGCTGTGCACCCAAAATATGGTTTTTCACTACATTGCCACTGCTCGGAATATATTATGCATTCAAATGCATTGCACGCATGCAAATATAGCCACACTTCCTAAACTGTGTGTGTGTGTGTGTGTGTGTGTGTGTGTGTGTGTGTGTGTGTGTGTGTGTGTGTGTGTGTGTGTGTGTGTGTGTGTGTGTGTGTGTGTGTGCGTGTGTGCAAGTATAAAGGAAGAAAGAAAGAATCTGTCTAGAAACTACGCCCTTGGCAAAAATGTCAGGCCAATTAGTTCCAGAATTCCACAAAATTCTTTTGCTTTATTTTCAGAAGCAGTTGAGGCTGCATTGGGTGCATTGGCTCACACAAGTCATGGCAAAGACCCCATTACTGTATGGGGAACCCAGGGGCTAATCACAGAAATGTGGAAAAAAATATCCCCAAGCCCATCCTTATATTACACATGGGTTCGTCGTGTTTATAAACAGGGCTTGACACTGGCACCTGCCAACCGGCCAAATGCTGGTAAAACTTGGCTGTGGCTAGTAATACTTTCAGTGTCACTAGCCAATTTGGCTGGCAGCTTATTCCTTTGTATGACATATTCATAGTAGCCTATATTCTGTTGTTTGCCCCTTGTGCATCAATTGTTTGTATTTAAGTTCAAGAAAAATCTCAGTAACTCAGTTTCTATTTGCTTGATAAACTTCCATGTAGAAAGCTACATTCATCTTGCTTTAGCATCTCATCTTCTGAGGTTCGACGAGCACAATCATAATAAAAAAAAATGAAAAAAGAAACAACATAAAATCTGTGGCTAGTGGAATAGCTGAATGGCTAGTGACTCGGGAAAACCACTAGCCACAGTGGCCGGTGGAGAAAAAAGTTAATGTCAAGCCCTGTTTATAAACACGATGCTGTGAGGAGGGGCAAGACACTGGCAGCTAACCACGTGAGCTAATTTTTTGTCCAACAATCAGAGGTTGAGCTGTGCGCAGCTAGTGTAAAAAAACAAAAATTTAGAACCCATGTACACCACAGTCATTTTGAGCTCTTTTGTGTCACCCTTTCAAGATCATTTGCAAAGATACATCACAGATATTTATGTATTTTACTACCTGGGCTTCATACTCTACTACTGTAGTCTAGTCTGCACCACTGATCAGTATGGTAGGCTAGTGTAGCCTCGCGCACCATCCTACGTACTTCCGGCAAGAGACTTGGCTCCACACTACGTCTGGTAACGTTTGTTTTCTGTGGAGTGATGTTGAGCGGTAGGATTTGGCAAACGGTACTACATTGTAATTTTACCCTACGGTAGGATGTTCTGTCAGACTTATCGGTCCTATCGGCAAAGATAGACTTCAGACATGTTTGTTCGACAATTTATCCTGATTTTTCAGAAAATGTCCTTCCCTCCTCCTGCAATTGCGTCAGATCAAACAACCTCCAGACCATGAATACGAAATTGTAGTATTATGGGATGGTAAGGACCAGGCTAAGGCTAGTGCATAGGTCTTCAAAACCAGAGCAGACCAAAGACCTACGTGCAAGTAGGGCAACCTTTATTGACTCCTGCCATCTGTCTGTGTGAGGAAAGGGAAGGCCCCCACCTGTAGTTAGTGAGCGCAGCCAGATGACACAAGTCAGGTTAGGGCAACCCAGGGGTCAATGGCAGAAATAATGAGAAAATAAAATTTTATCCCCAACCATTTTATGGGCAGTCATGGGTAAGCGGTTAGGGTGCCAGACTTGTAGCCCAAAGGTTGCCGGTTCGACTCCCGACCCACCAGGTTGGTGGCGGGAGTAATTAACCACTGTTCTCCCCCATCCTCCTCCACGACTGAGGTACCCTGATACCGTCCCGCCGGACTGCTCCCCAGGGTCGCCATTGGGGGCTGCCCCCTTGCACGGGTGAGGCATAAATGCAATTTCGCAGTGTGCAGTGAACACTTGTGTGCTGTGCAGTGCTGTGTCACAATGACAATGGGAGTTGGAGTTTCCTAGTTGGGCTTTCACTTCATATTATAGCTGTCTGTTAGCTCATTTGAAAAACTGGACCGTAACCCTGACCATATTCTAGTCTTCTGTGGGGAGGGGGTGGACACAGCATAGAGTCCTGTGGGCAAATTTGAAATTCTGGGCTGCACTCGACTGCACTGCCCTCAAGTCTGTTGGACCACTGATCCAACTGCCCCTTAAGGGGTGCCTCTGGAGTAGCCCGGCCCAAGACTGCGGGACTAGGTCTGGAAACCGAGCAGACCAAAAGACCTCATGTCCAGACTTGGAGCTGAGCTCATCCAGAAAAAAGGCACATGAAGCCGGCCAACCAGGACATTCTTGCTTTGAGGTCCCAGCCAATGTTTGCCCGTGCACACAAACAGAAGTTTAGTTCTCTGTAAACAAATATTGGATGCTGGATCGAGTCGGGTTTAAGGAACATCGAAGTGAAAACATTTCCCCGATTGTCTAACTACACACACAAAAAAAAGCATTAAACATTTGAACGGTTACAGAAACCGTGATTTGCCGCCCAGCGGTTTCTTCAACTTCAGCGAACTTGTCGGGCCGTGAAGCCTGACTGCCAGTCAGCTGCTCTCCTCTGTACTCTGGCAGGTGAGCTGAATTAGGTCAGGGAGGCAGGCTAGCTGTCTGTTCACCATGCTGCTACCTTTCCCTCTTCTTCTCTTTCTCTCCATCACTCTCTCTCTCCCTCTCCCTCTTTTCATTCTCTCTCCATGCCTATCTCTTCCTTACTCAACCCTCTTTTTCCCACCTCCTTTCTGTACTCTGTTTAATCTTTTCTCTCTCTCTCT
This sequence comes from Engraulis encrasicolus, assembly GCF_034702125.1. Lineage (NCBI taxonomy): Eukaryota > Metazoa > Chordata > Actinopteri > Clupeiformes > Engraulidae > Engraulis > Engraulis encrasicolus. Next base: position 32,293,002 of record NC_085876.1, read on the forward strand.
CTCTCTTTCCTCCCCTTTTCCATTTTCATTTCCATGTCTATCTCTTCATTACTCCATCCCTCTTTTTCTCTCTTGTTCCTTCTCTGTCTCCCACTCTCTCCCTCCTATCCCCTCTTTTTTCTTTTCGCTCTCTCCCTGCCTCTCTCTTCCAAACCCCTCCCTGGCTCCCTTCCTCTCTTCTTCTTCTCTCTCTACACATCCCTCTTTCTTTCTTTCCCTCTCTCTTTCTTTCTTTTTTATGTCTTTCTTTCCCTCTCTCTTTCTTTCTTTTTTATGTCTTTCTTTCTCCTCGTGTCTTTCTCTACCTCCTCCTCTCTCTCTCCTCTTCATCCCTCCTCCTCCTCTCTCTCTCCTCTTCATCCCTCCTCCTCCTCCTCCTCCTCCTCCTCCTTCTCCCTCTGTCTCTCGTCTTCATTACACCTCCTCCTCTCCCTCTCTCTCTCTCTCTCTCTCTCTCTCTCTCTCTCTCTCTCTCTCTCTCTCTCTCTCCCTCTGCATGAGTGTGCCAGGGCCGGGCAGAATCCTTCGTTCCTCCCCTCCCCTCCCGCACCCCAATTTCCGCCTCCCGTCTCACGGAAAAGTACCGACATGACCCGACCCGACGAGGAGGAATGAGAGTGAAGGAAAAAAAACGTGTCTGTCTGCCCCGCTGCCTCTCTCGAGTCACCTCACCTCTCCTCTCGTCCCCCTTTCCAGCCCCACACTGCACTTTACACTCTCACTCTTGCCAGCTGCTGGAGGTGTTACACATTACTACAGTGTGTGTGTGTGCGTGGGTGCGTGGGTGTGTGTGGGTGTGTGTGTGTGTTGTGGTCCTATCGTTTTCCTGGTTAAAAGTGCAAAACATTTCTCTCTCTCTCTCTCTCTCTCTCTCTCTCTCTCTCTCTCTCTCTCTCTCTCTCTCTCTCTCTCTCTATTACTACAGTATCACTACAGATGTGTATAGTTTGGTTGGGTCCAGAAGGTAGAGGATGAGGAGATTCATGCGTCCACGTGCAGCCAGCTCAACTCATTCACACACAGCACAGCATGGGTGGCCCAGAGGTCACAAGTGCCTTCAAGCGTGTAAGTGTGTGTGTGTGTGTGTGTGTGTGTGTGTGTGTGTGTGTGTGTGTGTGTGCGTGCGCGTGCGCGCGTGTGTATGCATGCATGTGTGCGTGTGTGTGTATGCATGTGTGTGTGTGTGTGTGTGTGTATGTGTGTGTAATAGGCTGGGGTCTTTATGTGAGAGTGTGTGTGTGGTGTGGTGTTGTTGTGCTGAGTGAGCTTTATAATGCATTATCCCCCCAAAGCGGCCCCAATATGACTCATCTTCACTGGACCCACATTCACTACTTTCCCCTGTCAGCGTGTTCTTCAGTTTGTTATTCAGTTGAGTGTGTGTGAGTGTCTCTGTGTGTGTGTGTGTGTGTGTGTGTGTGTGTGTGTGTATGTGTGTGAGTGTGTATGTGTGTGAGTGTGTGTGTGTGTGTGTGTGTGTGTGTGTGTGTGTGTGTGTGTGTGTGTGTGTGTGTGTGTGTGTGTGTGTGTGTGTGTGTGTGCATATACATCTGTTTCCGGTGTGATTGTGCAGTGTGTACAAATGTATAGTCTATGTATCATTGGCTCTGTGTATATGAATGTGTGTGTCGTATACCTCTTCAAGTCTGTGTATATGAATGTGTGTGTTGTATAGCTTTTCTTGTCTGTGTTTGCTCCGGTCTGTCGGCTTGTGTGTGTGTGTGTGTGTGTGTGTGTGCATTCATCAAAATGCTTGGAGAGTGGGGGGAAGGTGTGGAGGTGTTGAGAAGGTGTGGGGTGGTGGGCTGAGTCTGAGTCTGTAAGTGTGGGGTGAAGGCAGGTTCACACACACACACACACACACACACACACACACACACACACACACACACACACACACACACACACACACACACACACACACACACACACACACACACACACACACACACAGTAAGCTGGTTCACCGGCTGTGAGGAATGCCCCAGTTTGGTGACTTTGGCGTGTGTGTGTGTGTGTGTGTGTGTGCGTGCGCGTGTGCGTGTGCGTGTGTGGGCGTCCACCAACGGATCCCACCTGTGACGGCATGTGCTGGAATCCCCAGATGTGGCCATCGTCATAGCAACTGCTCTTAAAAAGTGAAGTTGTACGCTCTAGCTACTGGCCCGCCGTGTACGGTGCATTCCGCACATTTCATAGCAACGCTGCCGGGGCGCGCGGTTGCCGGGGCCAACAACGCAAATAAACAGGTAAATAAAGGCTCATCAGGATAAACACAGAGAGAGCTAAAACAGCTGGAGGCAAGTTGGGTGGTTACAGGATTACTGCTGCTGCTGTCGCTGCTAGGCTGTGGTTGCACATAGGTTAAAGGGTTTCTTTCAATTTCGAGTAAAACTGTGCTATTGAAGACAGTATAGGCCCTAAGTTTTTTCTTAATTACATTATATTACATTACATTGCATTTGGCAGACACTTTATAACCAAAGCGACTTTCAAAAGAGGACATAATCATAGCCAACATCGCTAGCAGATACAAAGTGCACAGGAAATATACAGAACAACAAGTGCAGATGACTTTATATATATATATCTATATATACATATTTAGATATATATATATATATCATTCTTTCTTCATTTGTTTGTGTTTACATTGTTTCAAATGGCCAAATGCAGTGGCTCCAAAACTGAAGGGTCGGGACACCTAGGAGAGGTGTGGAGGTACTGAAGGAGGGTCGCGGACGAAAGAGACTTGTATTCACTTGTATTCACTTGTATTCACTTGTATTCACTTGTATTCACTTGTATGGTTAATGTGTATTTGCCGTCCTGTGGATTTCTTGCAAAATTAGTTGACAAACTATTCATGGGAAATCTAGCAATATTAATGGACAAAAAATTGTGTTGTAAGCAAAAAGATTTTGAAGTCCAAAAGGGGTCCCCGCTGAAAAAGTTGGCCTAATGAATGTGTTAGATGTAGAAACCTGTTGCACACTGCTCCACCTTCAACAATGTTACACCACTATAGACATTCTTTGCAAACTTGCATATTTTTTTTTACTAGTGTACATATACTATATCATGTTACACGGGGTTGAAAAACTGACACACAAAAATAAAAATGACACACAATGTGACAAAAACATGCATTCTACATGGCGAGACAACACAAACACACTCATGTGCAAAATTTCTTGGCGACCCCCTCAATGAACCCCAAGCTATTCCTGATGCTATTTCTGATAACTACTCAGTGTACAGGGATGGACTGGGAATAACAAATGACACAGGCAGTTTCCTGGGGCTCTCTCTATATTGTGGGCCGATCTCTCTCTCTCTAAAAAAAAGCATCGACTCCAGTGAGGACTGTGGGCTCACCGGGAAATGCCCTGAATCTCAGATTACCAGTCCAGACTTGACTGTGTGCGTGTGTGCACGCGCTATTTCTGATGCTATTTATGATAACTGCATGAACATACTAGTTGTGCAAGCCTAAGATCTGCTTAGCCGACTCCCAGAGATCCCTAGCTCTTCCTGCGAGGGACAGACATTGCTCAGCCTGAACCCTCCTGCATGATTTGTGACGTACCTTAACTCTGGCAATTGACTCCAGTGACCCTGTTTCGCAGCTTATGTGAGGAACCCTCTCTTCCCCTCTTTTTCCGTGTCTGGATTCCTCAAAGAGACTTTTCTAGTTTGCTCACTTAGAGCGTTCTTGTGGAGGCATACCAGGGCGTCCAAATGAGGTGAGGAGCTCCAGCAGGCAAACACAAGCTAGAACACAGTCGCCTTTTGCTTCTCCACAACAGTACAAGCCTAGAGGTGACCAGAGGTGTCAAAAGTAAACGTGACAGTAAAAAAAGAAGCATAGTTTTCTTACAACACAGACACCTTATCTGAGTAACCAGTCGATCTAGGATCAAAAAATGAGAATAAATTCTCTGATTAAGGCACTCCAAATTAAAATGTCTTTATTCATATGACAAGTCCTACATGGACATATTAAAAACAAGGCCCACGCGTAGCGACATGAGTGCCTGCCCTGAAGAAGGCACTCATGCCGCTACGCGTGGGCCTTGTTTTTAATATGTCCATGTAGGACCTGTCATATAAATAAAGACATTTTAATTTGGATTGCCTTAGTCAGAGAATTCATTCTCATACTTTGATCCTGGAAGTACTATACCTTGGACTAAAGAGCACCCAAACCCAAGAAGCCAACAAACTATCTGGATAAGAGCACGCCATACTCCACAAACTGAAACTAACCAGTAGATCTGTTTACTTCTCTTACGCGCTGGATGGAACTCTGCACTGGTTGGAACTCTGCGGTGGTTGGAGCTCTGCACTTATCTGGTTGGATCAAGTTTGTTCTTGTTAAGTTTTTAGTGTTTTTCAGTAACAACACTGTCTATGTCATTAGGTACAATGAACTAAATGCGTAACAGATATGTAATATCATGTGCTACGGTTGTACTGACACCAAGAATTTACTTTTGATTTTGAGAGCTCTGCCAGTCAGTGCTGTAGGCTGCAGTGCTGCAGGCTAGCCAGGCCGCCCTGTGATCTACTAAAATCAGCAGACTGGAACCATACCAATTAAGGAAGATAACGCGCAAGTGCATGAGGTGTGACGTCTTTGCAAGTTAAGTCATGGTCCTCGATGCCGCCGGGAAGCACTTTTGTCACGTGACGAGGTTTGCATGGTTTTCCGTTCGTCTCTGCAAATTTCTGTTGCTAAGCGCGAAAATTCTCTGCTGTGCCCTATACCAAAACGATGCCTTGCCCTGGACCTGTCAGTAAGCAATGATTTTGCTGCTTTACGTTTTCCAAGAACAGCAAAATCTGTCACAGGGCATTGTGAAGCATGAGTAAACTTGCAAAAACAGTTGAAATATGTGTTTTATCTCAGTTTTATGATGCCATGTTGGAAATCAGGAAGAGATCCAGTGGGTAAATAGAGTCTAGAACAGTGCAAAGGCTTGATGCAAAGGTGTGATGCACGAACACGATTGACTGTTCAAATCGATGCATCATCTTAACGCTTTGGTGTGATGACATGTTGCAACTGAAACAAATTAATTACTTTTGTTATACCTTACTTCCAACACTGCTTTTCACAGGCCTCGCTGTCTGCCTCTAGTATGTAGGATACATGCCAGGCCTCCTGAAAGCATAATCTCTGTCATGAAAGTTCCCTTCTGGCCTCACTGCAACCAGGGGTCAAGCCACTCAACACAGCGATAAACACCAAAGACAGAGAGCAGACGAGATGAGGAAAGAGCATTACAATTTTTACCACCAAAATTCACACAGTACCATGTCGACATTTTCTAAACTGTTAACACGTTTGCATCAATCACAGCCAAGCTGGAGCCATCTTCAATTTTGCGTTTGATTTCACCATCCATCACCACTTCAACCAAGTTCCATGACCTCTTCTCTCAGTCAGTGCTTACTGTACAACCAGCAATAGTTTAAAGAAACTCCCGCACACTGACCATTTCGCTGTTCTTTCTTTAATAAACGACGTTTCGGTACTAGACCTTCATCAGGCAATCTTCATCAGGAGATTGCCTGATGAAGGTCTAGTACCGAAACGTTGTTTATTAAAGAAAGAACAGCGAAATGGTCAGTGTGCGGGAGTTTCTTTAAACTATTGCTGAGTGATCCATGGTGCCATCTCCGACGCACCTGCCAGGTGAGGTGTGCGAAAAAAGCCGAAGTTTAACTTACTGTACAACCGGAAAAAAAACATGTAGAACTTCTCAAACAGCATAGTTGACCCTCCTCCCTAGTTTTGCTGCTGGTTGACTGCTGTCAGAGAAAGTGGGTGGAGTTCCTGGTTTTTCTGGAAGTCAGAAACAATATTTGCATTGCTCTTGGCCTGACTAGAAGCAACGCAGAAGGTGTTGCGTCACTAGGAGCGCGTGGGCTAGCACTCTTTTGAAAACAGTTGCTTTACAGGGAAAACCTAAAACAAATTAGATTCAATGTACCAAGATGAAATTAATAACTTTTAGTCAGAAAAAGCACATCTAATAATCAGCTCTTTTACCATTTTTTTGTGTGGAATATTTAGGTTGTTACCACTTACATAGTTTGATGCACTGTATATGATTACAACAGCCACCAAACTGTAGAATATAGGTTTATATTTTATGTTTTGTTCAAAGTTTGTTTGTGTTTTTTAGTCCAGTCTACTGTACATTGACCGTCACTGTAATCTTGTGTGTGACCACGTGTGTTCTAGCACAAAAGTAGAAATAATTTGGTAAAAGAGCGAAGAGTTTTGGCAGCTGTATGTCATTTGGCAGCAATTGTTAACTGATGTCGTCAGATGAATAATGGTACTACACACAGTGCTGATGGTACAA
>NC_085876.1:32304378-32314378 GCF_034702125.1 Engraulis encrasicolus
AGTGCGAGCTGACACACGGCATTATGGGTGGTAGGCAAGAACAGTACCTGCTCAGCTCACTTCAGCTGGCCAGAAAAACAAGGGCTGGTTTTCGACCTGTGCCCTGCTGTAGTTGCAAATCGAAACGCAACAATGGGTGGCCGTGTCTTGCTTTGGCGTACCGGGTAGAAAACAGGCAGTGGAAAAGGGCCTCAAGTGTGGGTTACAGTCAATTTCAACATGAAGTTGTAATGCTCACACTACCCTGGACTTGTCCCTGGGATTTTTTTCTTCTTCAGCCTTTTCCAATGTCCTGGTCATTGTAATGGGGTCAGGTGTTTCTTTACATTTCCCAATAACATCCAAAAGGTTATGCAATATCAGCAGACAACTAGCAAACAGTGATACATTTCCAGGAAATATTTGGAGTAGGCCTATGTTAAGAATTTAAAAAATGTAAACAAAAAGCTGCCCCCATAAGAATAGCTCAGATCTCGGAAAGGGCTGAGCCGAAAAATGCAGCATCACCGGACACTGACAAGTCAAGGCTAGCGTGAGCATTACAACCGCATGTCCAAATTGGCTGAACTTCTCCTTTGAGTGAATATGGATAGCTGAGCTGCGCCATGTGGACATTTATTGTTCCACAGCCTGCGTTAAATAACCCAACCCTGTCAGCAGGGGTCCAGTTGTTTTAAAGACAGCCGTTGTTGTGTTGTGTTGTGTGTCCTGTCCAGCACGTGGTTCTGATCCGTTTTGGCCGGGGAGGGGAGAGTGGGGCGGGGTAGTCTCCTGCTGCTTTTTATTTCCTCCATCATAACCAGACCAGACTCTTTGATTGCTTCCCATTTCTGGTGCAAATGGAAGGATTGATAGCTGGCTATAAAAAAAAAAATAAAAAAAAAGAGCAAAATGCTGCGGGAGTGTGTGTGGGTTTTGGTGTGCGTTTGTGTGTGTGTGTGTGTGTGTGTGTGTGTGTGTTTGTGTGTGTGTGTGTGTGTGTGTCTGTGTCTGTGTCTGTGTCTGTGTCTGTGTGTCTGTGTGTGTATTGTTTGTGTGTGTGTGTGTGTCTGTGTCTGTGTGTGCGTGTGTCTGTGTCTGTGTCTGTGTGTGCGTGTGTCTGTGTGTCTGTGTGTCTGTGCGTGCGCACGCGTGTGGATCACACCGCCCTGTGGCTGACAGAAATCATGTGTTTTGTTTTCTCCTTTCACATGGGAGTGCATACTCTCCTCCATATTTCATAGACATAATAACTTTGCGCAGCTCACCAGTAAAAGGCCAATAAACCCGTATAAAAGAGCTTGAGGTAAGACTTTCTTTCAAACTGGCCCTCACACAAGTCTGTAAACACATTTACAAACTATTACAATGGCCTCATAAAGCATAATAAAGCTTGAAATTAGTAGCCGATAGATACTTTCTCAGAGATAGATAGATGTGCTTTCTCAGAGATAGTCTGTCTAGGTTGTACCAAAACTGTGCCGCCTATTGCCAAATTTCATGAATATTAATAAATAACAAACCAATATTTACTAGTATGACCAAAGGAAGGCAAGTGTTGCTTCTAAAAATGCCTATTTCTGGAAATTCAAAATGGCGGACCATGGGGAAGATCCACCTTTTGATGTAAAATGCAATTTTCCCAGTCATAATGAAAACGTAGAAGTTAATGGCAGTGGTAAGTATTTGTTAAAAAGGTAACATTTGTGAATGGACAGCGTGAATTCTGGAAATGGACTACTAAAAATACTACACAGTGCACCTTTAAATTAAGTAACAGACAGACAGGCAGATGGTGATTTGAAGCCCTTTTGAACTGGCTGACCCCACAGTCCAGTCGCAAAGACAGGACCCAGTGTCTGTCTGTCTATTTTTTCCCCCTCACATCACACGCCACATACATTTCATAGAGCACACAGCAGTGCCTTACGCAATGCCGGGTTATGGTTATGTAATTTGGGGGACGTTACAGTAAGGCGTGTGGGTGCGGGTGAGGGCGGGAAAAGGAGGGAGGGAGGGGGGCAACTGGAGTCCAACTCCAGCCGCAAACCCTGATGGAGGAGACAGGCTCGTGTCAGTTCACTGTCCGTCCGTCACTGTCCACTGTCCAGCTGCATGGGTGCGTGTGTGTGAGTGAGTGTGTGTGTGTGTGTGTGTGTGTGTGTGTGTGTGTGTGTGTGTGTGTGTGTGTGTGTGTGTGTGTGTGTGTGTGTGTGTGTGTGTGTGTGTGTGTGTTTCTGTGTGTGTGTGTGTGTGTGTGTGTGTGTGTCTGTGTGTGTGTGTGTGTGTGTGTGTGTGTGTGTGTGTGTGTGTGTGTGTGTGATGTAGAGAGAGAGAGAGAGATGGAGGGAGAGAGAGAGAATGTGTGTGCGTGTGTGCATGCGTGCATATGTGTGTGAGTGTGTGTGTGTGTGTGTATGTGTGTGTGTGCGCACGCGTGCATGCGTGTGTGTGTGTCTGTCTGTCTGTCAGAGACAAAGGGAAAATCGAAGGGCAGAACTCATTCTACTCCAACTCCCTGCTGGACAGCCTGATGAGAGACACAGATTAAGTCCACTATGCCATCCATCCAGGCAAAATTTCCAATACTGAGCAGATACAATTTTTTTGCAATATATATTTTTTGGTCTTTTTGACTTTATTCATGACAGTAGAGTGAAGATGGTGACAGGAAGCGAGTGGGGAGAGAGGGACGGGGAAGGGCCGTTGTTCTGTCGAGATGTGTTGCCTCGTCGAGATGAGCGACCGGTCGCCCTATTCGATAGTGGTGTTCTATCGATTTGCGATGCCTCATCTAAATGAGCGACCTTGATTTTCCGCGGAAGGCGTTTCAATCGGTCCACGTAGGACTGTTTTAATAACCATTACTTTGTTTATTTCGTGCGGAGTTTAGAACGTGCGGCTGCTGACCACTAAAAACCGTGAGCCTCTCGTTTGAGCAACTTAAGAAACGTGCCATATGAAAGAGACTGAGTTGAGTTTGCGCAAATACTGGAGAAAGTGTTTGGGATCAGGGCCTGGCTACGGGTTGTTTAATGTAGGCCTAGTCATTTGCTGTTGGTTTGGTTTCAATGCGACGTGGGCTCGCAAGGCAAATTGTCACATGAAATCATGTGCTATGGGGATAAACAAGCGCGGTTTAGATAGCCTATTCCCAGATAGCAGATAGCGTATTGTGGCTTTGTTTTGGCAGATGTCTGTCTTTTAATGACCGGAATCATAATTTCATAACATCCCCACGCCAGTGCATTTCTTACCATGTTCAGGCATTTTACAATGCAGTCGATGCAAATTCTTGAGTGAAAAGGGTGGAGGGAGCATTTTGACAGCTCAATTAGAGGTGGTGATTTTTTCTACATAAATAGTCTTTTCTGATCGATGTTACAATGTTCGAGGCTGAGTGTGTGAGCGATTACGGTTAGGCAACAAAGTAGCAAATGTACGAGGCCACGCTATTTCGCAGATTTTCCAATGATCTGCTGGATGATCCACGCTATTTCCCGTTTTCCCCCCAGGGGATATATCGTAACTTTCAGTCCATGACAGTCGGTGGACAGGCTATAGGCTACCTAGACTATGGATGACTGGTGGTAACCTCAGGATGACATAGGCTACAGTTTGAGTCACTAAAGTTGACAGTCTCAGGGGATCCTGTATCGTAACTTGCGGTCTCACAATTCGATGGGCAATCACCCGCGAAAACCACCGCGAGGGTGTGCGCATGCGTGCGCATGTTCAGTAGCCTAGAGAATCACATCTCGACGGGTCGCTCATATAGACAGGACACCGGCAAAGGACCCGGGCCAGGAATTGCAAAAAGGTCAGCCGCATAGTAGACGAGTGCCCTACCGTTAGGTCACGGTAGGGCCAAGCAGTTACATTTTTTATGTGTGTGTGGGTATGTGTGTGCGTGCGTGGGTGTGTGTGTGTGCGCATGCGTGCGTGGGTGCATGCGTGCATGCGTGCGTGTGTGTGTGTGCATGCGTGTGTTTGGGTGCGTGCGTGTGTGTGTGCGTGTTTGTGAGTTTGTGTGCTTGCGTGCAAGACAAGAATAAATCTCTAATTTTAGGAGAGAGCCTTAGAGAGAACCTGTGTGTGTGTGTGTGTGTGTGTGTGTGTGTGTGTGTGTGTGTGTGTGTGTGTGTGTGTGTGTGTGTGTGTGTGTGTGTGTGTGTGTGTGTGTGTGTGTGTCCCTGCATGTGCACGTGTGCATGTGTGTTTTCATGAAAGGGAAAGAGAGTCAGAGAGAAAGAGAGAGTCTATGAAAGACTGAGTGCATGTCATTGAGAGATCACTCAGCCAACCGTGCCCGCATGTCCCTACAGAGTCTTAAAGTGTGTGTGTGTGTGTGTGTGTGTGTGTGTGTGTGTGTGTGTGTGTGTGTGTGTGTGTGTGTGTGTGTGTGTGTGTGTGTGTGTGTGTGTGTGTGTGTGTGTGAGTGTGAGTGTGTGTGTGTGTTTGCACAACACAAACAAACCTGACTGCTAAAATACTTAAAGGCGAGTATTATTAATATGTTCAGGTGGAATTGAGATTAAGCTTGGCATGGCAGTGGGGCAACACACACACACACACGCACGCACGCACGCACGCACGCGCACGCACACACACACACACACACACACACACACACACTTACACGCACGCACGCACGCACGCACACACACACACACACACACACACACACACACACACACACACAGAGGACATGTTGGGGCTGGCATGGTGGGACGACCTGTCACTTCCACGCACTCATGCTGAGAGCAGAATGCACACAACACACACTGGACACATTCAGAGACCATGCATGCAACGCTGGCATGCACACACACATGTGCGCACACACACACACACACACACACACACACACACACACGCGCACACACACACACACACACACACACACACACACACACACACACACACACACACACACACACACACACACACACACACACACACACACACACACACACACACACACACACACACACACACACACAGGACATACAGTATTCACAGAAACGTGCAGCAGTAAGCCCATGCATGCAAGGCTGTTGGCAGCAAACCTCACTTTGCAACACACACAAAATCACATTCACATACTGGCACACATGTGTACACACACATGCGAGCGCACACACAAACACACACACGCACACACACTGAATCATATTCAGAGGGAAATGACTTAGCCTTGCTATCATGCACTGACATGGGACCGAAGGTGTTCCACAGTATGTGATTAAACACAGATGCAGGGTATGCACACACACACACACACACACACACACACACACACACACACACACACACACACACACACACACACACACACACACACACAGACTACACACACAGACTACACACACACACACACACACACACACACACACACACACACACACACACACACACACACACACACACACACACACAGACACACACAGACTACACACACGCACGCACACACACACACAGACACAGACACACACACACACACACGCACACACACACACACACGCACACACACACACACACACACACACACACACACACACACACACACACACACACACACACACACACACACACACACACACGCCCCTACCCACTCCATACACCCATACCCTGGCTACCGCTACCTTCCTTCGACGTTTTTTTTTTCTTCTTCTTGCAAATTCAAACAAACCGGTGGGCTAATCCCAAAAAGATTATTTGCTCGGGTCATCGCGGGAGCCGCTCATGTGTTTTTCATATAAATATGAGCACAGAAAGCGTATTATTAGGACATAAATACGCCTTCATGGCCGCCGGGCCCCCGGCCCTCCTGGCACCTCTTCAGCTGCTGCTGCAGCCGTCCCCCCGACCAGTCGGCCAAGCGGCCAGCCAGCCAGCCGAGCAGCCGAGGGGAGAGAGGGGAAGAGAAGACGGCTAGCTAGCAAGGGCCTTAGAGCACGGAGCGGCAGACTGAACTCCTCTTCTGGACTAATAGACACACGCACATGCACACACACACATACAAATACACACACGCACACACATTGACATGCACACATAAACACACGTATGCCTGCACACACACACAAGCGCACACACACACACAGATATGAGGAATCGTCTGTCTAACACACACACAGACACAGACACAGACACAGACACAGACACACACACACACACACACACACACACACACACACACACACACACACACACACACACACACACACACACACACACACACACACACACACACACACACACACACACACACACACACACGAGGAATATGAGGAGAGATATGAGGAATTGTCCGTCTAACACACACACACACACACACACACACACACACACACACACACACACACACACACACACACACACACACACACACACACACACACACACACACACACACACACACACACACATTCACATAGGCATACATATGGGGGATCGTCTGTCTGTCCCCTGAGAGCTCAGAACTTTCCGGATGAGGGCTAGCACAGCTGGAGGCAGAGACGTGGGCAGTGTACCAGAGAGGAGAGGAGAGGAGAAAAGAGGAGAGGAGAGGAGAGGAGAGGAGGAAAGAAAAGGAGAGGAGAGGAGGAAAGAAGAGGAGAGGAGATGAGGAAAGAGCAGATGTCTTCACATTCATACTGTACCTGTGATCACATTTTTTTTTTTTAAATCTGCAGAAGGTGGTATGACTGGGGTTTTTGAGTCACTAGGGTGGATAAAAAGACAGTGAAGTACCACTATCTTTTATGGATGATAGCTTGTCCAGAAAGATTTATCTGTCAAAAAGCTTTTTGTAAACATGCTGTCAGTTCAATAAATCAGATATGGAAATTGCATGCTGAGCGGCAATAATCATTTTGCTCTTTAAAATGAAGTGGATTTGAATTAAAGGGGTTACGTTCCCCCCACAAAAAAAAAAATACTCTGTAACTCCAAATTTTTAACTCTTTCCCCCATAATGACGAGCTTTGACGGCCCCCTCTGTACCCTTAATAACGAGATTTGACGACCCTATGAACGGCTTCCGGATTTCCCCCCCAGAATTAGCCAGAGTAGTGACCAATGTTATTATACAATGAATACCGATAAAAATACACAATATACAATAGACAATAGTCTATATTTCAGGCATATTGGTAGAGTGTAACATTCACTTGTTTTCATTTCACTTTTTTATTCAAGTATAGTTCAAGGGTGTTATGACATCATACAACTGTTTTTTTTTCCACAACATCCTAAGGCCGTTACAAATGACAGTGAATTAAACATTGAGCCATATGTGGCTGATTATTAGCTTATTTGTGCAACCCAACAAGGCTAGAATGCTGAATGGACTGAACGAAACAAATATGGGCCAGACATCCCATTGCATGTCATTGCATGCATCCCATTGCCCACAGACCTAAGGCTTGTTGACGCAAACAATGTGAAAATGACATAATGTGCATATCTCTTTCATCCGAGCCAGGGGCAATGTAGAATGAACTCCTTGTCCTTCTTCACATTTCATGAGTCAGTTAGCGTTGTGGCTAACATACGCTACCGCTCAGTGAATGGAAGGTTAAATTAGCCACCAAACTTAAAACAATAGGGTGACGTAAGTCATGAACATTGCTGCGTCCATGTGGCAAAAATCTTTAAAATTTATTTTTTCAGCAAAACTACTTACATTAGTCAAACGAAAATCTATTTGTTTCTGAAAGTAAACAACCACCACAAATGATAACATTTATCATTGATTGATTTCTACTTTAAACCATCACCGGGGTGGTAAACCAGTTTGAGGTTTTATTTTTTAACAGAGGCTAGCTGTCAACACAGCATCGAACAGTATGCCATTTTGCTTGACTAAAACGAGGTCTGGCTAACTCGGCCTATGCTATTGTCTCACTTCAAACTATTTAATCAATCACTTTCTAATAACCAACACGTTACAATTTGAATGTCAGGGCTACCTACGATCTCTTAAACATCCGAAAGCTTTTTTAAAGGTTTACTGGCCCTGGCAGGCAGCTAGAACAAGAACTTCACGTCGTTAAGCCCCACACATGATTTTCTCGCATTAGCTAAACTAGTGACATACTGTAGGACGTTATGTCCGATGGATATGTCCCCGGATGAGATACCTGATTGTTTCATTGCCCCCCCCTTGAAAAAGGAATAGGAAAAGGAACAGATAGCCTGGTTGGCCAAGTTGACGAAATCTCAAAATTTTGCTACATCACAGGACATAGTGGCAGGTCCAGGTTAACTCAGCTGTTTTGGAATGAAGGGGGATTAAAATGTTCTTAAGGATAGGGAGTTTTAATACTCCTAACCTCCCAAACATGTCTCTCACAGTGTGTGTTTCTCATTCTTTCCTCTTTCAAAATGTTTCTTTCTTTCTTTCTTTCTTTCTTTCTTTCTTTCTTTCTTTCTTTCTTTCTTTCTTTCTTTCTTTCTTTCTTTCTTTCTTTCTTTCTTTCTTTCTTTCTTTCTTTCTTTCTTTCTCTGTATCTCCCCCCTGCTTCCCTTCTCTTTCAGGGGGTTCATCTGTAAAATATGTTTACTGAGGCACACACAATCTCCCACACTCACACACAGGGCAGGACTAATGCACAGGCTAGATATCGCTGCAGCCTAGGGGGCACCACCTGCCAGGGGGCCCTGATTGGCCAAAAGTTAGACAAAATTGCAGAAATGTGACAAGATGCAATTTTGTACAGGTGACAGACATGTAATCCTTAATTCCTAGCCTGGGGGGGGGGGGGGGGGGTCCACAGCAACCTGTAGCCAAGGGGCCCCAGGCCTCCTTAATCCGACCCTGCTCATACACATCAGCGTTTACCTAACAAACGGCTCCCTGTGGCCTCGCTTCACTATGACTTGATTTACTCCTCCAGCTCCTAAAAAAGAGGAGAGGAAGAGAAGGGGGAAAAAGAGACAAGAAATGAGGAGTAGGAGGAGGAGGGGAAAAAACAGTCTGGCTGAATTCGTGTCAGTGTCAGTGCTTATTCTTTTTCTGTTTGCTGTAGGCTCCTGTTGTGTATTAGGGGGTGTGTGTTTGTGTTCGTGAGTAAGGGTGTGTTGGTGTTTTTCAATCCCTCTCTCTCCCTCTCTGTCCCTTACTGTCCTCCAATGCTTTTTTCCTCTCGATCAGGAATACCATTGTTCCGGACCGCAGACCCAGCCCAACCGCACATCATATGTGGCGCAAGGTTGCAATGGACGAGCGTAGTGTGTGCATCAAGAGCATAAAGTAGGGCCTACCGCATCTATCCCACTGAGACCTATTTGCAAGTGTGCTGTATATCCATTTTCCATTTTGTATATCATTTTCTTCCTGTCGGCACTGTACTGTGTTTCACTCTGCTGTGCTATGCTGCTGCAGTGTTGCCAGATGGAAAATGCAGAATTATCGTTCCAAAACCTCAAAATGATCGTTTTTGGGGGCATTTTTGAAGGAAATTATCGTTTCAAAACCCAAATTGTTGTTTCAAGGCGTCTAAATGAACTGAGGGACAACTCTGAAATGATCATACATACTTTTTGTATCGTACAGAGGGCAAAATGGACGAAACTATGGTACAAATACGATAATTATCGAACATCTGGCAACACTGTGCTGCTGTGCCCATAGACTGTACCTTTGGGCTGAGAAGAGGAGATGAGTTTAAGGAAATGAGCTGGCTGAGGCAGCGCAGTGCAGGCCTTCAGGGTGCAGCCAAGACTCACTGGAGCAGAAGGCAAAGCTGTTAACAAGTGCTGAGACACAGCCTTTGTGTCAGGTTCACTTGTGCAACACATGCATTGTATGTACGCCCACACACATGCACGCACACACACACAAACGCTGCGCGCAAATGCACACACACGGACGGACGCACACACGCTTGCGCACGCACACACACACACACACACACACACACACACACACACACACACACACACACACACACACACACACACACACACACACACACACACACACACACACACACACACACACACACACACACAC
>NC_085876.1:32319378-32326878 GCF_034702125.1 Engraulis encrasicolus
CTGCGTGCGTGCGTGCGTGCCTGTGTACGTGCGTAACAGGGAGAGTAAGAGACTAATGGATCTACTATAGCTGTGAAAAGTGTGTCAATGTGTCTCTGTTTGTGCATTGTAGAGTGAGAGCAAGCCTGAGAGAGAGAGAGAGAGAGAGAGAGAGAGAGAGAGAGAGAGAGCGAGAGAGAGAGAGAGAGAGAGAGAGAGAGAGAGAGAGAGAGAGAGAGAGAGAGAGAGAGAGAGAGAGAGAGACGTGGATGTGTAGCAGTGAAAAGAGTCTCTGCTTCCATGCGCTGGCATTTCCTGCCCAAGTCCCTGTGGTTCAGCCAGTACACACACACACACACACACACACACACACACACACACACACACACACACACACACACACACACACACACACACACACACACACACACACACACACACACACACAGACACACACCAAAGATTTTCTTAGTTCCCTTTAGAATGTCTCTGCACACACTCCACACACACGCGCACGCATGCACGCACGCACGCACGCACGAACACACACACAGACACACACACACACACACACACACACACACACACACACACACACACACACACACACACACACACACACACACACACACACACACACACACACACACACACACACACACACACACACACACACACAGCAACACAGCAGGGCACTGTGTCACACTCCCAAAGAAACACACTATTAAAACCTAACCCAGGTTTTCGAGACCATCCTCAAAAATGAATTTTGACAGTAAAATGGTGAGACAACACAGGCCAACACATTCTCTTCCCCCAAGCTCTCCAAAATATGCACTATGTACTTTGCTGTCTTGAAGCAGACACTCTTTGTAAATGGGAAATGGATGTGTTTTTTCCTCTTTGCCAGCAGCTGCGTTGCCAACAGACACCAGTTAGCATGTCAGTAAGTACTAAGCCCCACCACCTGGACTCTTAGTTGGTCTAATAAGGATTTTATATGTTGATTATTAGCCCATTAGCTTTAGGCTAAGTCTCCCTCCTTGACTGACTGACTTACTGAGCGCTTCTTCACAATTTCCAAAATAGCTCATTTATAAGCAAATGAACTTCCCTTTTTAGACATCCAAAAATGAGTACAGTTGCTTGCAACTTAATTTCTTTGGATAACATATGCTAGATGAATGAGCATCTTCACAGACGCGTGTAAGAATCCGTATGTTTCCTCTCAGTGTTGTGTGACTACCTCAAGACGTGAGCGAAGACTCGGTCTTAACTAGACTTTATTTACACCGAAAAAAATGCCCCATTAAATGTTTCCATACTTAAGTCACTGGCCAGGTTTTAATTCTGTTTAGTGAGTCAGAATGCTTCTTTTTATACGTCTGTCACCTTTGTATGTTGTGTTATTCTTAACGTTTTTGTTTACGTTAACAGTTTCTATATGTTGAGTGCTTTTCCGAATCGTTCTAAATATGTCGCTTTATTATCTTACATTTTGTTATTGTGTGGTGTGTGCCGTGAGAAAGGTCTTTCACCGAAAGCTTGGCAATTGGAAAACCAAAAAAGGAGTTAAGTGTGCAGACATTTTTGTTTCCATTTTTCTAAATATGCCGTCTAGAATGCCAACTAGCAACAGAGATGTATAATTACATTTTCCAGTCTCTGAAAAAATGAAATAAATAAAACGACAGGATGAATTTTGATTATAACCAACAACCTGTACCAGCAGGGACCAGGGTCCTTATCCAATTTCTATTTTTGTTTGATGAAATAGAAGGCCTATGATATATAGTCAGATGTGAGGGGCTAGTTTGAAGCCCCCTTGCAGTCAAAACATCTGTCTAACCCTGCAATGGATGAATAAAAAAGAAAAGAAAAGAAAAGAAAAGAAGAAGAAAGAGTGATCTATTTCCTACATTGTATTGACTACTTCAGAGATGCACACTAACAACCTAAGGGAGAACATGGTGTGGGGAAAACTACTTTTCGGGGCTGTTTTGAAGAAATTAATCCCCAGACACACAAGCATGCAGAGCATGTAGACAACTGCAATACACCACAGCATTACTACAACCTTCGTCATAAACATAATTTAACAACCAATCATCTTGTTAATGGCACAATTTAATTTCCCATCTATTAAAAGCTATTCAAATTGACTGAGGTTTCCTAATTGTCCTAAGTCATGCAGGGTCTAAAACCTTCAGTCGTAAACATTGCCGTCGTAATTGCCTTAATCGTTGGATTGTCATGCAGGTAGGCCTAAAAATGATTAGTGAAATGAGAACCCTAAGATGACTGATATGAGGCTGAGTGCTGAAGAGAGCTGGTACATCTGGGGTGGGGCTGTGATGACGGGGGAGGCGGGTCTGTGCACCAGTGCACCAGTTCTCAGTGGGCCAAGGCACCACGGATTGAGGACCAGGGTGATTATGATTGAGGGCCAGGGCACCAGGGATTGAGGGCCAGGGAGGACCAGGGTCGGTACGCCAGGGATCGAGGGCCAGGGCAGTGGTGTAGTCTACGTAGAACGCGGGTATACAGAGTATACCCACTTCTAAATTTCAGGCATTTCAGTATACCCACTTGAAATTGATTGATCCATTATTTTGAATAGCACAAATATATACAGTATACCCACCATAAAAAAGCAGACTACACCACTGTGTGGGTCAGGGCCATTATGATTGAGGGTCAGGGCACCAGGGATTGAGGGCCAGGGCACCAGGGATTGAGGGCCAGGACCATTATACCAGGTATTGAGGGCCAGGGCCATTATGATTGAGGGCCAGGGCCATTATACCAGGTATTGAGGGCCAGGGCCATTATGATTGAGGACCAGGACCATTATACCAGGTATTGAGGGCCAGGGCACCAGGGATTGAGGACCAGGACCATTATACCAGGTATTGAGGGCCAGGGCACCAGGGATTGAGGACCAGGGTTGCTATGCTAGGGATACTCATGAACGGCCATCCGTGTACTTTGCTCTTAAATTTGCGTTACGCCCCTTTGTGGGTGAAAACAAACCGAATGTCTCATTGAATTACATGCTACATTGGCTATCCTAAATGAACACATTCCATGCTTCAGCCATGGCTGTTTGGCTATATTATTTGAACAGCCGGCAACACAACACGTTTTCGGCATGTTGCGCGTGAACAACGCTAGTCTACAGGTCCGTACCTTTCGTTTATTAAACCCCAACATCACCAATTGACTTGCATGGGTTGTTTTCCCCCACAAATGGGCGTAACGCACATGGAAAACGTCACGCCGTTCATGAGTATAGACGACCAGGGTTGCTATGCCAGGGATTGAGGGCCAGGGCCATTATGCCATTGACTGGCTCTTGCTCAACCTGTAGTTCTGCGCAGCTTCGGGAGCAGGATGTAGCAGGATTCCATTTCTCCACTCAAAAATTATCTGAGCATTTATTGCTTCAATATCAACAAATGCCTTCAAAAAACGTTTTCTGTTGATCTCTAAAGCGTCAATATAGTCTACAATACGTCATGTGACTACTCAATGTGAGCTGCTATTGATATTGAAGTAATAAAAACGCCGATTATTTTTTTGACTGGAGAAATGGAATCCTGCTACATGCTTCCAGACCGACGTGTGTGTGTGTTTGGAGCGCCACTAGGGGGCTTCAAAGCTACACACACACACACACACAGAGGTCTGGTAGAAAACTAGCTAATTATGCCAGGGATTGAGTCCGGCCCGAGGTGGTTTTACGATCCTCCCTTGTCTCTCTGCCTCACTTCTTTCATGCCATCTCTTCTACATACTATACTATATCATAGATGTATCTGTCAACACTGGTCATGTTAAAGTAGTATACAACTATTTGGGGGCTTAATACAGTTAAAATCGTTGGCTGGGGTTTATAAAGGTGGTAAAGTGTCTTATTTTTCATGTTAAGCGTTGTCTTGCTTTAAGACAAGTTAAAAGAGGGAATATGTCGCTAAGCTAGTGAAAGTCAATGGATCCGTGTAGCATTGTAGCATGCTACACGGATCCATTGACTTTCACTAGCTTAGCGACATGCTCCCTCTTTTAACTTGTCTTAAATCAAGACAACGGCTTACATGAAAAATAAGACACTTTACCACCTTTATAAACCCCAGCCAATGATTTTAACTGTATTAAGCCCCAAAACAGTGGCATACCCCTTTAAGACTGTCTACCTTAACTGACAGAGTATGTTTTCTGCACATGGTCTATCCCAACTCACAGAATGCCTTTTTACACAATTACCTTTTTACATTTTGTTACATATTACTTTTTCACATTCTTTATCTTTACTACTATTTTTATTTTCCCCTCCCTGACTATTCCTGTGTTATTTGTGTCTTGAAATTTCCATGTGGGCATTCGTTTGTTTGTGTATTTATGTAAGCTACTGGATACCTGAATTTCCCCCTGGGGATTAATAAAGTAACTCTACTCTACTCTACTACTACTATCTCTCATACTGTTCTATCTAAATAAAGGCAAAGATCCTACATGGAAAAGGGTCAGCAGATTGTGTAGAGAAAAATACATTCTGCAGCCTCTTCTCAGAGTAAAGAAAAGTCTACAGCACCATGTCGCGCAAGTCACAAATGCGTTTTGGAGCTCAGGGGTTCAGGTTGATTGAGGTGGCTCATTCAGATCCTCACTGGAGTTGAATCTCATGCTACAGAATCGTATTATGATCCCTTCGTGTAGGCCTATAGTGCCTTGTATGCATTGTCAGGGGGGACCTTTCAGATGATTTTGTCCTGGGCCCGGTCAAAGCTGTCGGCAGCCCTGGTCACAGGAGCAAAACTTACTTTTTAGTACCTGTCATTCAAACAAAGTGTGGGGAAACAGCTTTCAGCATGTACATGTATGTGACCAAGCTCTGGAATCAACTCCCACTCAACAAAAGAAAGGCTTAAGACTAAGCGTGTGTGCGTGGTTGTGTGTGTGTGTGTGTGTGTGTGTGTGTGTGTGTGTGTGTGTGTGTGTGTGTGTGTGTGCATGTGTGTGTCTGTGTGTGTGTGTTTACATCAGTGTTAATTTCGTCAACCATGACGATGACGAAAATATTTCGTCAACGCCCCTTTTACCCTTGACGATGACGAGACGATGACGCACTAAAAATTGCCTCAAGCAAATCAAAATATGACGAAAATAAAAAAATATTTTCGTCAAGGAGACTAAGACGAGACGAAATTTACAAGCCATGGACGAATGGACATTAAAAATATATAATTATTTATAATTAATTTGTAATTTGTAATTGTAATATAGGCCTAAGTGTCTTGAACTTCATAGGTGACTGCGCGCTCACGCTGTGTTGCCTCGCTTGTATCTGCTGGCAGCCAATGCATGGCCCGGCTCAGTCAGTAGGTCTGTAGCCTAGTAGTTCAGTGAGTCCATTTAAGTTGAGTTTAGGTCCTAAAACATTCCCAGAGAAAGAGAAAAAATAGCCGACGTTGAGAGAAGTGTTCATTTTGAAACATGTTCAACAACCCTCTTATCCATGACGAAGACATGTGTTTCTGTAGGTAATGACAGTCGCGCCAATCCTCCTCTGATACTGTCATTCTAAACCTCCTCGAGCTTCCACTATTCTCCTTTTCACTTAGGCTGTCTTAGCCCGGCGTTCGTTGTCTGTTCTTTTTTTGTAATGTTTGCTATATTTGTTGTTTAACCATATGAGTAGGCAGCAAGCAAATCATGAAGGTCGGATTTGTGAATTTATTTAAATCAGTCACCGCGGGAGCGCGCGCCAGCAGGGGGAAAGTTGGCCTGTCTAAAGTAACAGAGGCACGGCTACTGTAGTCTAGTTTTGAAAAGAATCAATGGATGGGCGATCGCTAAGGAGTTTTAAACTGTTGAGATTTGAAACTTGTTCTCGTCGAGAACAACGCTAAAAGACCCAAGGAAGTCGACAGCATTTCCGTGCGTCTTCAGCGTCTTCCTAAGTTCCAAAAACTCTTTCCAGGTCATGCTTATCGAGCCTCGACACCCCCGACAAACAAAACAGCATTAGTGTTTAAATATTTGTATGTGCGTGTCCTTTCTATCGTCCAGTCTGCATACCCCTGCCTAACTATTTTTCCTGGGACTTTTGTAGGGCATACGAAGTGGGCTCGCGCAATCTATTTAAGCCTATTCCACACATGCCGCACAAGTCATTATCGTTCTCTGCTCGCATTGCCAACAAAAACCGCTAACTTGCATAGTCTAACATCAGCAGTATTTTATCTGACTCGTGGTCATCGGGAAGCCACTATCAGGGAGACTTCTTGAACTTCATGCAGACTTGGGATGTCTGGTCTTCCCACTGCCGGCAATCTGCAGGCTTTAAGTCCCGCGGTCAGGTGAAGAAGAGCATGTAGCTTCCTCCGTGATCAAACTCAAAATGAAATATAATATGCAGCAGCTTCTAATGCACGAGAGACAGATAGAGAGAGAGAGAGAGAGAGAGAGAGAGAGAGAGAGAGAGAGAGAGAGAGAGAGAGAGAGAGAGCGCAGCCTGCACCTGGATGTGTGTGTGTGTGTGTGATGCTCTTTTGCTCTATGATGTTGAAATTACTGATTTGGGTTTTGGTGGAAAATGACCAAGTAACAAGGTGAATATTTGCTGCAATAGGCAATATTAGTAATACTTTGTGAAATAACAATAGCCATTGTAGGTTATTTATTTTACACAATATTGACTAAAATGACTAAAAATTGAAATGTTGACTAAAATTTGAAATGTTGACTAAAATGACTAAAATGACTAAAATTTGACTATGACTAAAATTGATTTTCGTCATTTTGACTAAGACTAAGACTAAATTGGGAAGGCAATGACTAAAATATGACTAAGACTAAAATTGATTTTCGTCATTGTGACTAAGACTAAGACTAAATTAAAAAAAGCTGACGAAATTAACACTGGTGTGTCTGTGTGTGTGTGTGTGTGCGCGCGTGCGTGTGTGTGTGTGCGTGTGTGTGTGTGTGTGTCTGTGTGTGTGTGTGTGTGTGTGTGTGTGTGTGCGTGCGTGTGTGTGTGTATATGTGTGCGTGTGTGTGTGTGTGTGTGTGTGTGTGTGTGTGTGTAGTATGTATGTGTGTGTGCGTGCATGTGTGTGCAGGGGCGGAGTGGCCCACCTTTTCCCACCGGGAGAATTTTCCCCTTGGCGGCCCTCTTTAAAAAAAAAAAAAAAAACAAAGCGAACATGGTTTCCTAACCAAAAAGACAAAAGCCACGAAATCTGCAGTCGTACTACATGTGGACATTAGTGTTGTCAAAATATCAACCTGAAGTGGAGAATTGTAGCCTACACCTTGATGAAATGCACAGTCAGTGGTGTAGTCTACGTAAAACGCAGGTATACACACCCATTTCAAAATTTCAGGGATTACAGTATACCCACTTAAAATTGATTGATCCATTATTTACAATAGCACAAATATATACAGTAGACTATACACACATCAAAAAATGCTCAAATATACAGTATACCCACTTCAAAAAGTAGACTACACCAC
>NC_085876.1:32331878-32336878 GCF_034702125.1 Engraulis encrasicolus
GCACGGAAAGTGACTCCAACACTGTTTGATATGTGGTGGGGCCGTTTATTTACTTTTTAGTCATGATTCGGGCTATTTGAGGTTCCCCGAATGTCAAATAGCGCCCCCCAAGTAAAAAAGAAAATGGAGTGTATTTGGGTGGAGTGTATTTGGGCATGTGCGTGTGTGTGTGTGTGTGTGTGTGTGTGTGTGTGTGTGTGTGTGTGTGTGTGTGTGTGTGTGTGTGTGTGTGTGTGTGTGTGTGTGTGTGTGTGTGTGTGTGTGTGTGTGTGTTTTCTCCCTTGCATGCACAAGTAATGGGTCTCTTCACGTGTATGTTAGTATGTGGTGTGTGTGTGTGCGTGCGTGCGCGTGTGTGTGTGTGTGTTTGTGTGTCAGTGTGTGTGTGTGCTTTCCCTTGCATGCACAAAAGTAATGTGTCTCTTCATGTGTATGTTAGAATGTGGTGCGTGCGTGTGTGTGCGTGTGTGTGTTTTCCCTTGCATGCACAAAAGTAATGTGTCTCCTCATGTGTATGTTAGTATGTGGTGTGTGTGTGTGTGTGTATGCGTGTGCGTGCCTGCCTGCCTGTGTGTCTTTTCGGGCTTTTATACTCCAAATTTAAACACAGAGGTTTGTTTAGGGCTGCTTTATGATGTTGATTCTTTGGACCATAATATCAAAGTGCATGCTCGGGAGATGTATTATTATGGCAGTGAAGGCATCATCAAAACCAACATTTAACTTCAGTGGATGCCTTTGGGTGCCAGGAAGTGGAATAAAAGGAGAGGGAGAGAGAGAGAGAGAGAGAGAGAGAGAGAGAGAGAGAGAGAGAGAGAGAGAGAGAGAGAGGAAAGAAAAGAAAATGGGAGGAAAAGGAGAGAGAGAGAGAGAGAGAGAGAGAGAGAGAGAGAGAGAGAGAGAGAGAGAGAGAGAGAGAGGAAAGAAAAGAAAAGAAAATGGGAGGAAAAAAGGAGATTGTGTGTCTTGAATTTTTGGCAAAAGGACTTTCGCCAAATCAGCAGCGATGTCTTCCTCTTTAGACAAGATCCAGATTTTGATTACTGACTGTTGCTCTGTGAAAACAGACCTTTGTTCTTGCTCGCAGCTTTTTCTTCTGCCTCGACTGAGCAACAAGTAGTACACAATCTAAAAAAATAAAAATAAAAGAGATGTTACAGTTATAAATCAACGGATCAATTTGTCACCACAACAATAAAGAACCTTATAAAAATAGACTCTTAAAAAAGTCTTAGTGTTTCTTTTGGTGAACTCGCATGTGGAGAGAGGCGGCGTCAATATATTGATAGTGACAGATGAATATGGGGTCATCGTGAACTCTGAGCACAGCTGCTCTGCAGTCTGCAGAGAGTCAGGCTAGAGTGACGGGCTGCCAGCGAACACTGTGAACAGTCAACATAACAAACAGATCATCACAAACTTTGGCCAAGACAAGAGGCTTACAGATGGGGAATAGAAAGTCAGTTCATCCCTTTTTATTTTAGTGGATTATGCGTACGTGAAGTAAGCACTTGCAAGTGTCATTAAGTTCATACGATATGCGCCTTTGTCTGGTGACGTCAAACACTTAAGATTATTACTCTTTAAAAATATATATTTTTGGGGGGGCTTTTGCCTTTATTATTAGGACAGTGTGAAGTGACGTTGGTGACAGGAAATTAGTGGGAGAGAGACAGGGAGGGATTGACAAATAACTTGGGCCGAAATGAAACCCGGGTCGCCGGCGTAGCAGTGCAGTGCAGTGCCCTAGCCAGGCCACGCCCTCCTAGTGACGCAACACCTTCTGTGTTGCTTCTAGTCAGGCCAAGAGCAATGTAAATATCGTTTCTGATCTCCCAAAACATCAGGAACTCCACCCACTTTCTCGGACACCAGTCAACCAGTAGCAAACCTAGGGAGGCGGGTCAACCATACCGTTTGGGAAACATTACTTGTTATGCTCTTGGTCAGACCAAGTATCGAAGAGATTTGAAAGTCGATGATAATCAGGCTAGCAGTGCCCTACAGTAACTGTTAGAGCCACGGCAGGGTGAGATATGATGGATTCTATGCATTCGAAGTAGGTGCACAGATAGAATATTTATTGTACTTACATAAAATCGTCCTGTGCCATTTACAGTAGGCCTACGTCTGATACAGTACAGTAGACACACATAAACAATTCACAATACACAAAACACAAACACAACCAAAATGCAAAATGAACTCCAAACTAAAGCCATCAATACTTTCTTGACGAGAGAGAGAGATAGGCTTGGCCCATAGATATGAATTTGCCGCCATGTGGCAATGTGTAATGTAATAGGGAAACACAGCATGCTGGACCAAGATGGTGGCACCCGGGGTTGGGCCACGCCAAACAGCTGAAGATGGCAAAAGCATGCTGAGGTTCAAAGGGGAGTCTTACCACTGGTGCAAAATGTGCAGACTTAATATGTACATTTGATTTTACATGTCAATCCAATATATTACCATAAGGAACATGCTAAATTGAAAATGTAGTGGTTTAAGTACATTCTGTTAGACTGTCACGGTAATTTCTGTTTTGATACATTTTACAGAAATGTTATGGCAACTGCAGCTGCCAGCAATTGTCCATAAAAAAACAACAGTTTTTTTTAACAGTGTACCTGAGCAGATTTATTGGTAGTGAGGTTGGAGCACTGATGTAGGGAAAACAAAAAAAAAGTTATGCATAATGAAACTCACTGATGAAGGCACCATTTGATGGTTCGTTCAAATGCAATGACTCATAACTTCGAAAAGCAAGCTCAGGAAACCTTCTGCATGTGTCTTACTTGTCCGGCCTGGACTCAGACTTTACTTACGAATGAATCAGCATCAACATTGTTTTATGGGGTCTTAAAGATTGATTGAGTGTGGTTTTAGCTGGCCAGCCAAATGTAGCTGAGAGAGAGGACTGAAGCAATGACTTCATCTTCACCACATATCAACACTGTTGCTGGGCCTAGTGAAGTGACCTCTTTGGGTCTGAGGTAACGGTAGGCCCTACCACTGTTTCCTTGGCTCCTTGCATATGCCGCAGTAGCTGCTGATGCTAAATGGGTTAGGCAGGCTAGTCTGTTACCCCACTGAGTCAGTCTCTGGATTTTTACTGTTTTTGTTTTGTTATCATTATCTCTTCCTTCTTTTCTTTCCCTTTCCCTCTCTAGTTCTGACTCTGTGTCTCGCTTTCAGCCAAGTAAAATCTCTGTACCTTGCTTCCCATCTGCTTCTTTTAGCCTTCTATGCTCTCTCTCTCTCTCTCTCTCTCTCTCTCTCTCTCTCTCTCTCTCTCTCTCTCTCTCTCTCTCTCTCTCTCTCTCTCTCTCTCTCTCTCTCTCTATCTATCTCTCTCGCGCGCTCTCTCTCTCTCCCATGTAATGTTCTGTACCCATTGGTAGTCACAGGAAGTACGCATTGCATGCAGTTATGCATCACATGCAGTGTACTAATGCAATGGTTCCCAAATTGTTTCTGCTGACACAGACAAACCGTGAACACAGACAGACATGTATCATATAATCACAAAGTCATGAAAGTAATAATGATGTAACTAATAATGAAACTAATAATAAATCTTTGGTCTACAGTGGGCATAAAAGGTGTGATTACACAAAATGCTGCTGATGCTATACTGTTGTTTATTGGGTTACATAGGTCTACTACGGCAGGGAAATACAATAGCAAATTTGCAAAGAGAAATTCACATTCCATGAGGCAAGTGAAGAGAAAATGTTGAGTTAAAGGGTTATGCCACTATTTTGGGGCTTAATACAGTTAAAATCGTTGGCCAGGGTTTATAAAGGTGGTAAAGTGTCTTGTTTTTCATGTTAAGCGTTGTCTTGCTTGCATTGTAGCATGCTACACGGATCCATTGACTTTCACTAGCTTAGCGACATATTCCCTCTTTTAACTTGTCTTAAAGCAAGGCAACGGCTGACATGAAAAATAAGACACTTTACCACCTTTATAAACCCTGGCCAACGATTTTAACCGTATTAAGCCCCAAAATAGTGGCATACCCCTTTAAGTTTGACCTTATGTAAATGAGGATCTATCATTCTCTATCTTTCTCAGGAAAATTGATTTGATTTCAACCACTTTGTTGCATAGAAAGAAAAATGTCTACAAACTTACATCCTCTTTGTGTTCTTTTTAATAAGCCAAGCTTCCGGTCAACTGACCTTCCTCAGGGCTCAGTTGCAAGCTCCTTGTTGCAACCTCCTAGCCACTGAGCTGTCACAGAACATTGGATTTCACTTAACCTCCCTTCACACAGTCTGCATCCATTTGCGTCCCTAGCATTACAGTACATGAAATGCTTCACTACATACATGGTTTATGCATGTTTGAGGGTGAGGTCATAGTTCCACAGTGATGGTGTTAGCAGAACACTAAGCAGGGCCAATGTTTAAGTTTGTCATATGAGCTTTGCTTTCCTGTAAATGAGCTAACCAGCACATAATCCCATGGCAGTGTTTCTTAACCTGGGGTGCGTGCACCCCTGGGGTTTGCCAGAGATGCCAGGGCGTGCACAGAATTTTGTTTTTGCGAAGGTTGTGACCAAAATTGTGCTTGCAAACATTAAGGTCAAGTCAAAACCAAATTAAAACATATTTTGCTCCACATTTAAAGTTGGTATGGTCTTGATTAATGTCTGAAGCAAAAGTGCATATTACACGTGTAAAAGTTTGGGTTGGGGGTTTGCTGCTTGTCTTGGGCACAGGTAAGGGGAGCTTTAAGAAAAAAAGGTTAGGAACCACTGCCCTATGGTATGGCTTCACATGTCTTCACATGCAAATGTGTACAGCACAATACTTTAGCGTGGGTGTATGGGCAAATGAGAAAGACATCCGTTTGCATGTATGTAGTGTATGTACATTCAGTACATGAATACATATGATCTCATTAGATTCCCCTCTCTGGAGCTGCCATGGCTGACCCTATCGTGCGTACGACCAACTGCTCTACATCCTGGCAGCGGTGACGGGCGTATG
>NC_085876.1:32346878-32349378 GCF_034702125.1 Engraulis encrasicolus
CTAGCTGTACTGTGTGGAATAACAACTTATTTAACAGCCGTAACAGTGGACTGAAAACTTGCAAAAAATATACCCATGTAGTAGGCCTATGTGTATGGCAATGAATACAGTACTTAAAGGTGCACTGTGTAATATTATTAGCAGTTTCTTTCCAAAATGCTTGCTGCCCATTCACAAATGTTACCTTTTTGATTAATACTTAACACCTCAATCAAATTCTAAATATTTGTTACGACTGGGAAAATTGAACTTTTCATTTAATTCATGAAAAGGGAATCTTCTCCAGGTCCGTCATTTTTATTTTCTAGAAATAGACTTTTTTAGTTGCAAAACATACTGTACTTTGGTCATACTGGTAAATCTTAGTTCATTATTTGGTAAATGTTCACGGAAATATCAAATTTGGCAATAGGCAGCAACGTTTCAATGAGTATTGTAGTTGCAATACTTATACCTATGGCCACCATCCTACACAGAGCACCTACAGCTAGATGGGATAATATATTATATACATCTGCAAAGTCATTCGGATGTTTGTGGGAGTGTGTGTGTGTGTGTGTGTGTCTGCACTTTTGCCAGTTTAGCCTCAAATCCACCCATACGTCTGAGCCTACCGGTCACTGCGCAACCGCCTGCTTCCAGTTTAAAGCGACTTCTGCAACTTTTGCTTTGATCGACACATCTGGACGATTAACATCTATGGACATTTTCTTTCTTTAAAAAAAAGAGATTTTTTTGGGTCTTTTTCGACTTTATTTGATAGGACAGCGTGAGAGGTGGACAGGAAGCAAATTGGGAGAGAGACGGGGAGAGGTCGGCAAAGGACCCGAGCCGGGAATTGAACTCGAGTCAGTAGCATGGCAGACGAGTGCCCTAACGGTTGGCCATGGCACGGCCCCTATGGACATGTTCTATGATGTGATAGGTGTCAACTCGTACCATTTTGCACATTGTAATATAGCCTAGCAAATCCTATGCTGCCTTTGCACCATCATTCCGATCTGAACTGACCTCACTTCTGATATGGTTTGGTGGTGTGAACCAGGCAAACGTTGTGTACTGTAGTTTCACCCATCATTTCACTACACGCTGTAATCTAGGTCACTTCAATGCTAGACCCTGAATAAAGGATCTAGTCTTGGATATTTCTTTTTATAAATATTCAATCAAGCCAAACTGGCCCATATAGAAGATGTTTCAGCACATAAGCATGTGAAGTTTT
This sequence comes from Engraulis encrasicolus, assembly GCF_034702125.1. NCBI lineage: Eukaryota > Metazoa > Chordata > Actinopteri > Clupeiformes > Engraulidae > Engraulis > Engraulis encrasicolus. The sequence goes on from NC_085876.1 coordinate 32,348,101, forward strand.
TTTTTTACACAAATAAATGCTGTGAGTGTGTGTGTGTGCACGTGTGTTTGTGTGACTTCGTTAGAGTGTGCGCACGCACGTACGTACGTGAGCGTGTGTGTGTGTGTGCGTGCCTGTGTGCGTACATACGTACGTGTCTGTGTGTGTGTGTGTGTGCGTGTGTGTGCACGTGCATGCGTGCGTGTGTGTGCATGTGCATGTGTGTGTGGACAGTGACCAGGACTGGGATGAGACATTGCCTTGGGCCCCAGGGCAGTTTGTGTACGGGCCATTTAGCTCCAAAGGGACGGCTTGTGTTCTGAGGCGAGTGGAATTCAAGCATGTTGTTGCTGGCACCTGTCTCAGCTCTCTCTGTTTATCAAGTTGATTTTACAGTTCAGCAGAGAGAGAGGGAGGACAGCAAGTTTAAGAGAGAGAGAGAGAGAGAGAGAGAGAGAGAGAGAGAGAGAGAGAGAGAGAGAGAGAGAGAGAGACATAGATAGAGAGAGAGAGAGAGAGAGAGAGAGAGAGAGAGAGAGAGAGAGAGAGAGAGAAGGAGACTGCAGAGAAAGATACAGACTTTTGAAAGAGGTTTGAGAAAGGCAGAGAAAGAAATGAGAAAGGTAAGAGAAAGAAATGGAAAGGGTGAGAGTGAGAGAGAGGGAGAGAGAGAGAGAGAGGCAGAAAGAGAGAGAGGGCAGTGAGTTTAAGGGAGAGAGACAGAGACACAGAGAGATACAGTGAGACTGCTTGCATGGAGCCCTGAGATTTTATTATACCCGCCCCGTAAGACTGTAAGAGGAAAGAATCACAAAGAAATGGGACATCATGCCAACTTCTGTCCACCTGCAAATATCATGTTTCTCACAGGTCACCTCTATGCCGTCTGACCGAATCACTCCCACACTCCCACACTCTTTTCCAGTTCAAAAGGCGAGCCGGCCGGACGGCCAGAATTCCAAGACTCCATCTGAGGGATCACAGGCTTGAAGTAAAGTGTTTGGACAAAAATAAAAGCTCGCTGGCAGACGCCTCTATTCTTTCTTGGACGCGACAATAGCCAGAGAGTGTGTGTGTGTGTGTGTGTGTGTGTGTGTGTGTGTGTGTGTGTGTGTGTGCGTGTGTGTGTGTGTCTGACTGTGTGTTTGTTTGTGTGTTTGTTTGTGTCCGTGTGCGTGTGTGTGTGTGTGTATGTGTGTGTGTGTGTGTGTGTGTGTGTGTGCATGTGTGACTGTGTGTGTGTGTGTGTGTGTGTGTGTGTGTGTGTGTGTGTGTGTGTGTGTGTGTGTGTGACTGCGT
>NC_085876.1:32361878-32371878 GCF_034702125.1 Engraulis encrasicolus
GTGGAATAATCTGAGGCCTCATTGTGGATACACCATCTCCTTATTGCACTGTAAACAAACACATGTAGGCCTTATGTATGTACGTATGCATGTATGTATGTATGTATGTATGTATGTATGTATGTATGTATGTATGTATGTATGTATGTATGTATGTATGTATGTATGTATGTATCTATGTATCTATCTATCTATCTATCTATCTATCTATCTATCTATCTATCTATCTATCTATCTATCTATCTATCTATCTATCTATCTATCTATCTATCTATCTATCTATCTATCTATCTATCTATCTATCAGGGCTTGACACTGGCACCTGCCAAACGGCCAAATGCTGGTAAAACTTATCTGTGGCTAGTAATACTTTCAGTGTCACAATTTGGCTGGCAGCTTATTCCAGCTTATTCCTATGACATATCTATCATAGTAGCCTATATTATGTTGGTTGCCCCTTCAATTGTTAGTATTTAAGTACAAGAAAAAGCTCAGTAACTCAGTTTCTATTTGCTTGGTATACTTCCATGTTGAAAGCTATACACTCTTCTTGCTTTAGCACCTCATCTTCTGAGGTTAGATGTACACTATCATGATAAAGAAAAAAAAAACAATATAAAATATTTGGCTATAGAATACCTGAATGGCTAGTGACTCGGGAAAACCACTAGCCACAGTTGCCGGTGGGTGAAAAAGTTAATGTCAAGCACTGGTATGTATGTATGTATGTATGTATGTATGTATGTATGTATGTATGTATGTATGTATGTATGTATGTATGTATGTAAGTATGTACATACTGTATGTAGCCTATATGTGTGTCTACTGTATGTTTGCATGTATTTTTTGTATCTTTGCATGTATGCATTTATTTTAGTCTCGCTAAATATACTGTTTATCTTCATTCCCGACTGAAGGTCCGTATAAATGTCATGCTTGCAATTCTGGATTCGTTACACTTTGTGAACTTAACAGACAGACAGAAGGCCTATGGAGCTGTAACAAGTGGCCTATGAGAACATGCATGTGTTTGCGTTTTTCGATGCATTTCATAGCGTATAACAGGGACAGGAGTGGGGTCTGAGTGTCTGTGGAGGTGGTAGTGGTGGTGGTGGTGGTGCGGTTGGTGGTTGTATGGCGGTTGGCTTGGGGGTCAGAGTTATATGGGTGCCCAGTGGGATCCCTTTATATGAAACACCTCCCTGCCTTGCAGCCTGGCCCTCGTTAAAGCAACACCACCCACTGCACCCCCGACCGCTCGCTCACTCGCTCTTTAGGCAACACCAGCACGTTCCCCCTATCACATACACACGACCGCACACACACACACACACACACATGCACACACACACACAGAGCCATCAACCCCTTCACCCCAAACACACACTTCCTGATGAGGTCAGAGATTTGGAGCTTTTTTTAAAGGGAGTGTGTGTGTGTGTGTGTGTGTGTGTGTGTGTGTGTGTGTGTGTGTGTGTGTGTGTGTGTGTGTGTGTGTGTGTGTGTGTGTGTGTGTGTGTGTGTGTGTGTGTGTGTGTGTGTGTGTGTGTTGGTCTGGTCTGTAAGAAGTGTGTGTGTGTATGTGTGTGTGTGCCTGCGTTTATGTGTATGCTCCGTGCGTGCTTGTGTGTATTTGAATGTATGCCCCCCTACCCCCCCCCCAAACACAAATGAGCAAGTGTGTGTGTGTGTGTCTTTGTGTGTATCTGTGCACATGCTGAAATGTATGTTGTACACACACACACACACACACACACACACACACACACACACACACACACACGCACACACACACTTCTACACGCACATACACGTGTGCATGCTTATTTGGTTGGTTGGTGGGGGGGTAGGTGGTTATGGTTATCCCTTCCCTCCCAGCCCAGTGTAGTCCAGTTCAGGGCAGGCTAGGCTGGGCCAGGCAGGGGGTAAGGTCTTGAAGATGGAAAATTAGGAGGAGCAGGCAGGCAGGCCCGGCCCGGCCCGGCCACATGGGCACCCTTTAGATCTCATCAAAGCCAGCGTATGTTTGGAGAAGAGGGGGGTGGAGGGTGGTTGCACTGGGGGCCTTAAGGGGCCCTCCACTGGGCTCAGGGGGCCATGCATCTCTCTCTCCTCCACCAGCACACTGGGCCTTTCAGCCAGTGTTGCCAGATGTGTCTGATCAAATGCCGCCCAAAAAGTTCTCAAAAACCGCCAAAATGCGGTAAATTCCGCCCAATTTCAACAAATTGCATTGATTTCGATGCGCCCAAGAATGCCGGGAAAAAAAACGTCAAATGGACATTTTTTTATTATTATTTTACCCGCAGACAGCCATCCCAAGTAGCCCAATTGGGCGGGTAAACGCCCAATCTGGCAACACTGCTTTCAGCTCCAATAGCTTTAATACACACACAACCTGCTGCATACACGCTGGGCAGAGAGTGCAGGAGTTTAAAAAGGGAAGAGTTAGGAGTATGTTTTTTCCAGACTCCCAGAGTCGTCTCATTTCGTAGTCACATTCCCCATTCCATCAGCTCCCTGCTCTCTGTCCGTCTCTCTTTGCTTGACAGCGAAGCGATCTCCACATGGCCCCTGTAATCCAGCACGCTGTCATTATTATGCAGCTGGCCGTTTTGTTATCCCTGTTCACTTTACGTAGGTGCTCCGCTTCTGTGCTCCATTTTTAGGCTTAAACTTTCCAATCTCTCCAAAGCTGTCAACCATTGTGTGTGTGTGTGTGCGGTGTGGGTGTTGTAACACCTTCTGCAAGAAGAGTGAGTCATGAATCATATATATTTCTTGTCTTTCAGCTCAAAGCTCTCTCCCACTTATCGTCTTTTCCGTCCTTTTCCCAGATTATGTCCCCCATTTTGGTCATAGTTTTCCACGGCCTTCAGGTTCCAGTCTCTTACAGAGTAGAAATGGTCCATAGAGGGGTTTTTCTTTGCATAGATGCAAAGGTTTGCACTCAGATATGTGCAGGCTTTCTTCTGAGGTCTCCTCCCAATCTCTCTCCCTCCCCAAAGTACGTAAGCTACTGTCACTTATGGTCTTTGACTTTGTTTTCACAGATTAGGTTGCCCATTTCAGTCACATCTCGCCGTCTTTCATGTCCCGTTCTCTCGCAAAAACGATTACCAGTCCACACACTTTTTGAATGCGCAATGCGGTTTTAGACTCAGATTTGCAAAGCTTTAGATTAGTGTTTCTCAACGGGGGCGCTAAAGCCCCCCTTCCCGTGGGAAGCTCAAGGGGGCCGTTGAGAAGGATACAGCTGAGCAGGGGCAGGGCTTCGTCCCCATTGGGGGGCATTAGTGTCTTTTATTTTTCACTACAGGGGGGTGTTGGCAGACTTATGATGAGGTCAATGGGGCGTTTAGAGGCTTATGAAGAGGTAAAGGGGGCATTTGTTCAAAAAAGGTTGAGAACGACTGCTCTAAATGGTTAGGCCTTTTTCAGGGAGAGTGATGCAATATCTGTCTCTCTGCTTAAAATATAATCACTCATCTTCTCTTTGTTTTGACTGATTATGTCCCCCCATTTCAGTCACAATTTACTCTTTCGGCCGCTATCTCTCACAAAAGGAAAACAGTTCACCCACTTTAAGGGTTTTACTCGGATCTGTGCAAGCTTTTGATCAGTACACACTCCTCAAACTGGGTAAACTTCAATCTCTCTCTCTCTCTCTCTCTCTCTCTCTCTCTCTCTCTCTCTCTCTCTCTCTCTCTCTCTCTCTCTCTCTCACACACACACACTCACTCACTCACACTCTCTCCTTGAGCTACTCTCACTTATCGTCTTTCCTGCCTCTCCTCTGCTCACTGACATGATAATGAGTGATTTAGCTCCTAATCTGAGCCTCATTGCCTAGTTTGCTGGAGGATTTACAACACTGGGCCTGCCCATTACCTCCTGTGCATGGGGGGAATACACCACGGCACAGGCACACGCACACACACACTCTCACATACACACACACACTCTCTCTCACACACACACACACACACACACACACACACACACACACACACACACACACACACACACGCACACACACACACACACACACACACACACACACACACACACACACACACACACACACACACACACACACACGCTGGGTCACATGTGCTTTCATCTCCCATGCCCCAATGCCCACGGCAGGCTGTAGGACATTTTGGGCTCTGAGGGAGGTTTTTTTTTTTCTCGATAATGAGTTCTTGTTTGCTTGTAAAATGATCCCTGGCCTTCACTACTCTGGTTGTTTTTTAGGAGTGCTAAAACAGGTACACACAAATGCAAGCAAATGCACACGCACGCGCACACACACACGCACGCACGCACACACACACACACACACAAGCACTCTCTCTCTCTCACCCCAACAGCCCCAACCTTATCCAAGGACCCATAGAAAATCCCTTTCTTCTGTAAGTTGTTTCGTATAATCATCCTCAATCAAAGATGAAAAATAGGTCAGATAGAATAGATGGAAATGTGAATGGCAGGGATAAGGTAATTGCGCTCGGCAAATACTGGGCTCCGTTTCTCGAAAGCGCCGTTGCTAGCCAGTTAGCAACTTAGTAGGTTGCCATGGGAAATCGCATTGCAACCGAGTAAGTTGCCAACGACGCTGTTGAGAAATGCCTGAATAGCACACAGACTATGTATATATTCTACCTTCATGTTTTCCTTTTGTGATTGGCACAGATGGTTAATTAAAATGCAATGGAAATGGAGACGATGCCTCTCCTCACACCAGGGCCGAAACCAGACATTTTCAAATACCGAGGTCAAATACCGAGCTCTTCAGTCAAACTCTGAAATTTGTTTTCATTAATCACTGCCTTGAGGATAAATGGGGGTGGTGTGTACAGATTGAATTTCTCATTGTTGATCATACATTGATTTTCATCATAGATTAATTTTACATTACAGAAAAAAAATGCAGAGGACATGACCTCTGCATCTTCAATGGTAGTTACGGCCATGCCTCACACCTCACATCTGCCCATCATCTCCCAACAATGAACCTTGAAGATTGGAATGACTGGAAACCATGCTGTGGCATCTCGGACTACGTCGGCTGGAAAAAATCAGACTCCCTTTTTGGACCAGGTCCTATATTTACTTTGGGTCTCTCTGATTTGGATTGTCTTTCGACGACAGAAAGGTTCCCTTGGCACCCAAAGTATCTTTCCAGCACGTGCAAGCAAGGGGGTTGGGGTGGGGGGTGGGAGAAAGGTTGTAGAGAGTTAAACGAGCAGGCAGTACTCCGCTGTATTCCTAGTATTCAGTTTGCCTAGCAGCCGTGGCCTTGTGATTAAGGAGATCTAAACTAAAGCCCAATTGGGAAACTCCAGATGGGCTTCAAATCAGAGGGTTGCAGGTTTGAATCCCTCCCTTCAACTCCCTACCTCACACCATGGCTGAGGTGCCCTTTAGCAAAACACCTAACCCACACTGACTGTGACCAGTGCTTCATATGAGGGGGAGCAAGGGGGAGCTAGCTCCGGAACCTCAAACGAGAGCTCCGGAACCTTGGATGGAACCTCAGGGAAAGACATCACAGACCCCCCCCTCTGGGGGGGAGCCACCCATCCTTTGTGCTCCGGGACCTCCCGCTTGACAAATTAAGCACTGACTGTAACCAATACACTGGTGCTTAAAAAGTAACCGTAAGTTGATTTGCATAAAAGTGTCAGCTAATTGTAATGTAATGTAATGTAATGTAATTGCACTTCTGTCTGACCTTCCTGAGGAGTTGGATGGTCGGTACCCCAAGGGGTGCTGTAGAGATAGGTACATGCTGTAGAGGTGGGTCACTGAAGAAGTGCTTAGCCCAGAAAGTTGGTTCGCAATGCAAAATCGAAAAATACTTTTTTTTTTTCTCTGCGAACGGTGATGACAACGGTGATGTCAGCAGGATCATCCGGGTAACACAGTTATGTGTGGAAAAGATCCCAGAGCCCAGTATGAACGCGAGCAGTTTGCAGGTAAGCACTTTTGTTCCAATCATACTGTAACGGTACATGCACACAGGGACGGCACGTTTCCTTAACGTCTCCGTGAGCAGTGCGAGTTCGAGAGGTTCGCGGGCTGCCTTTCACACTGCACAGTCAACGTCCACGTTCTATCCGTGGGCAGCAGCCATTCATTTTTAATGGGAGCGGCGCATTGAACGCGAACGTCCGCGCAGGAAAATAGACTCGAGTTCTATTTTCAAGGAGCAACGCGGACATTTCCGGTCAGGACGGACATGCGCCGCACTTACACCGCGTTCCTGTGTGCAAGGCATGATTTGTTTTCATGCATTCTAACTGTTTCGGACTGATAACGGACACGTTCTATGGACGTACTGTGGATGTCCGCGTCGTTGGTGTGCATGTACCGTAACTGGGTCCGTTTCTCGATTCTTGTCGTTGCTAACTGCCTTAAGACCATCTTAAGACCGTCCCAAGACGTAACACCATTCTCTTGGATTTAGTGGTGAGTGTCGCTGTCGAGAGAGAGTTGAGTCGCTCTTACGAAGGACGTTGCTACCGTCGTTAGCAAATGCGCTTTCGAGATACGGACCCCTGGTCGGCCTGAAAACAATAAGAGATAAGGGAATTCTTGGATAGAAGCCATACACATGTACACATGCCTTTGTCAAGAAAACAGTTGACGACAGTAGTATGTTTAGTATGCATATTTATTCTTATTCTGTGGTGAATTTCAACTTACCAATGAATGGACAAAATATGTTTGCCATTTTAGAATATGGTGGTGGTGATGGGGGGAGGGCAAGTAGACTGAGGTAGACTCTTAGCAAAACACAGTAAAAGACAAACACAGTAGGAGGACACACGCTTTCTTGAGGTGTGCAGTCCAATAACTTGTTATGAGGGGAGAGAGACATGTGTCATTACAACAGCACTAAGGAGCACATGGCCTTGTTAGCGTGCTAGCCCTGATGGTATGCTCGTTATGGGGGTCCAAAGGCTACCGGGGCATATGGACTGATGAGTGGAAAAGATTATTACCCCCTGGAGACAATTACATCAGTCACTCACACACACACACACACACACACACACACACACACACACACACACACACACACACACACACACACACACACACACACACACACACACACACACACACTCTCTCTCTCTCTCTCTCTCTCTCTCTCTCTCTCTCTCTCTCTGCCTGTCAATCTATCTAGACAACCAGTTTACCTGCCAGACTGGAGAGAGAGAGAGAGAGAGAGAGAGAGCGAGAGAGAGAGAGAGAGAGAGAGAGAGAGAGAGAGAGAGAGATGTGCAGGCCACCCTGTATTCTCCCCTCCATCCATCTACTGAAGCTTCTGGAAACTATCTTCTCCTCCTCCTGTCCTCCTCCTCCTCCTCCTCTCCGCGTCTTCCTTCACCCCATCCACTCCCCTCCCCATCCACTCCCCTCCCTCCTAACTTTCACTCTCTCGCCCAGGGCATCAACTAAGCTCCTAACAGCAGGCACATGCCGCTCATTAGAGTGAGGCGAGTGAGTGGTGCAGGCTGAGGGAGAGAGGAGAGGGAGGTGCATAGGTGGGGACTGGGAGGTGGGGAGATAAGAGAGAGGGGGGGGTAGGCAAGGGGAGCAAGGGAAGGGAATAGGTGGGGAGCACTGTAAAAATATTACGTTTAAAATATTAAGTTTACCAGCTGCTGCCTCAGAATTCCAAGTTAATTGAAATCCTTATTATAAGTTGTGTCCAGCTATGACTTGTACTGTTGTGTTCAAAGTGTCCACACAATTTAAAATAAGAATTGAAATGATCTTGAAATTCTGAGTCAGCTGGTAAATGTGTGCTTTAAAGTTAACATGGTGATGTTTAAGGTGGGGACTGGGAGATGGGTAGACAGGAGGGTGGGGAAGGGAGCAGTGAAGGAAGGGAATAGGGAAGGTGAGGGGACTCACTAGTTTGATGATGTTTCGGTACTTACGTGGTGTGTCACCTGGTAATCAAACATTTCAAACAAGCAATTTAGGGTTAGGTTTAGGGTTAAGGTTAGGGTTAAGGTTAGGGTTAGGTTTAGGGTTAAGGTAAGGGTTAGGGTCGTATGACACAAGTCGTACCGACAGGGCGTCGAATTAGAGAGTCCCGGAAGGTGAGGTGGTGGAGGGGAGCAGTAAAGTCCTCCCCTTTGCCAGTGCGTTTAGGACAGTGCTTTGAGGAGATTGGAAGAGTTGTATAAAGAAGAAGTAGAAGTACTCTCTTACACTTGCAATTACAACACTAATAGTAGGATATTACAAAGCTGAAAACCATGTAATATCATGCCACTAGTGTTGTAATTACATTTGTAAGAGTACTTCTACAGTACTTGTAGTTTATACAACTCTGGGGTGTGTTTCTCAAAAGTGTAGTTGTTGGCCAGTTAGCAACTTCGTTAGTCGCCAATGGGAAATTACTTTGCGAACAACAAAGGAGCAAATGCAGTTAGCAACTATGGTTTTGAGAATTGCACCCCTGTATTAGTCAGGCCAAGAGCAATGCAAATATAGTTTCTGATCTCCTGAAAAATCAGGAACTCCACCCACTTTGTCTGACAGTCATCCAGTAGCAAACCTAGGGAGGGGGGTCAACCATGCCGTTGGGGGAAACGTTAACTGTTGTGTTCTTGGTCAGACCAAGTCTTGGACCTGAAAGTCGATGATAATCAGGCTACCCCTGTATTGGAAGGTGGGGGAGCTGGAGTGAGGGAGCAGGGGAGATGAGATGAAGTGGGGGTGGGGAGGAGCCCTCCCCATGTATGGCCTGTAGCACAATGCTTTCAACTCCCCAATTTAACTGCTGCTGTAGGCTTTAAAGAGATGCTGATTATCGCAATGGGGAGGGAGGAGATGTGAGTTTTCACTGTGTGTGTGTGTGTGTGTGTGTGTGTGTGTGTGTGTGTGTGTGTGTGTGTGTGTGTGTGTGTGTGTGTGTGTGTGTGTGTGTGTGTGCGTGTGCGCGCGCACGTGCGTGTGTGTGTGTGTGTGTGTGTGTGTGTGTGCATGTGTGCATGTGCATGTGCATGTATGTGTGTGTTTTAGGTGAGTACTAAGGAGGGATATTACATTACATGACATTACATTATATTGCATTGCATTTGGCAGACGCTTTATAACCAAAGCGACTTTCAAAAGAGGACATAATCATGGCCAACATCGCTAGCAGATAGGCCTACAAAGTGCACAGGAAATATACAAAACAACAAGTGCAGATGCAAAGAAGGGTTAGTTGTTTTTTAAAAAAAGAGTACACACATACACACACATCATGCCAAGAGTCTGATCTGGGATATTACTGCTGTACACACATAACTAGATGATGTGTTGTATCTGAGTGTTAGAACAGGTCTTTTTTTGGCAAGAGAACTAGGCAGCGTACGTTACTCCAGAGAATGACAGCCTGATGGCTACAGTATAGTGCATTCCCGAAAGGGGTGTAGCAGTTTCTGTCAGCAAGGCAAAGCGGACTGGGGCACAATGGTGCATTGTATTTTTGGTAACAAATGTGAGCCTCTCAGCACATCGGGCCTACACTGCTTGCCAACGCAGCGAGGTGTTAATAGAGCTACGAATAAACAAACCATTAAACACAAAAAAGTGTTGCCAAATGGGCTGATTTGATGACAAGAGCTACACGTAGCCTGTTCTAGCCATAGCCCTGACCCCTCATCCAGAAGTGCTTTGGATCCAGTGTTGCCAGATGGGGCGGTTTCCCGCCCAATTGGTCTGCTTAGGATGCGTCTGCTGGTGTAGCAGGTAAAAATGGCATTTGGATGTTTTTGGGCAAATTTATGGATATAGAATCTAGTTCAAATCTAGTTCAAATTGGGCAGGAGTTAGTGTTTTCAGGCAGCTTTTGAGCATTTTTTTGGGCTAGAAATCTTCAGACTCATATGGCAACCCTGTTTTGTAGCTCAGCTCGATGGGTAGGCCTTATGGGCAGGACAACGGCATGAAATATCACTGGCTATATGGGTGGTTGACACGTCTGAAA
>NC_085876.1:32374378-32391878 GCF_034702125.1 Engraulis encrasicolus
AGGCTAGATATGGCTGCAGCCTAGGTGCCCTCATCTGGCAGGGGGCCCCTGATTGTCCAAGAGGGAGGAATTGCAGAATTATGGGAAGATGCAATTCTGAAAACTGCAGCTGTTATGTTAAATAGAGTTAGCAGATATGTTTTCCTTAATTCCTAGCATGTAATCATGACACTGTGTCTATGTAAATTTGTTGTGAAATTTGCTTCCCGGGGGCACGCTGTAGCCTAGGGGCCCCAGGCCATCTTAATCTGGCCCTGTTCATTGGACTACCCAAAACTACCCAAGTGTCAGGAGGCTGGCAGACTCTGATGAAGTTATGATTTGCACACCATCTGAATGAGGTCCTGTGGAGCACTTAGCAGTGCCGTGAGGCTTTTCCCAGCACTGTGTTGTTGTAGGTGAGGGCACGAGCGAGGACAGACATCTAGAAACGTAGGCCGTCAGGTGGGCACACAGGCAGGCAGGTAGGCCAGGGAAGCAAGCAGAAAGACAGGCAGGCAGGCAGGCCAGGGAAGCAGGCAGAAAGACAGGCAGGCAGGACAGGGAAGCAAGCAGAAAGACAGGCAGGCAGGTAGGCCAGGGAAGCAAGCAGAAAGACAGGCAGGCAGGCCAGGGAAGCAAGCAGAAAGACAGGCAGGCAGGCCAGGGAAGCAAGCAGTAATACAGGCAGGTAGGTAGGCAGGGAAGCAAGCAGGCAGGTAGGTAGGCAGGGAAGCAAGCAGGCAGGCAGAAAGACAGGCAGGTAGGTAGGCAGGGGAGCAAGCAGGCAGGCAGAAAGACAGGCAGGTAGGAAGGCAGGGGAGCAAACAGGCAGGCAGAAAGACAGGCAGGCAGGCAGGTAGGGGTAACAGGCAAGCATAAAGACAGGCAACAAGACAGGCAGACAGGTAGGCAGGCTGGTAGATAAGTAAGCAGGCATGTGGGCAGTCACACAAGCATGAAGACACCCAGACAGGCACGTAGGCAGGCAAGCAGGCGGTGTGCTGTGCTGGGTCTGTCGCTCCCTGCGTTTGTGCCTGGCACGGCCGCAGCCGGATCTGATTTACACTCACCACTGGGTTCACTTCAAAGTGAATTTCACAGCTCCTGTAAAATCGGCACCGTGAAGCTTTGACCGACACACCCCCCCAACCACCACCACCACCACCTCACCCAACATCCCTGTTACACCTATCCAGCCTCCCTCCCCAGCACTCCCCTCCACAACATCCTGTACCCTACCTACACCCTCACTAGTGGCAGGAAGAAGAAAGTTGGAGTAGTGGTTGGTGTGTGTGTGTGTGTGTGTGTGTGTGTGTGTGTGTGTGCGTGCGTGCGTGCGTGCGTGCGTGCGTGCGTGCGTGCGTGCGTGCGTGCGTGCGTGTGTGTGTGTGTGTGTGTGTGCGTGCCTGCCTGCCTGCCTGTGTGCTTGTGTGTGTGTATGTGTGTCTGTGTGTGTGTTTATCTGCACACACACACACTTAATAGGTCAGATTAGTCTGAACCTGTCTCCTGTTCCATAGTGTGCAGCCTTGTTAGACTATAGACACGGATAGGCCTTATACGTGACTGCATGCCTGTCAGTTTATTTATATGTGAACCCTGTTGTATGTACGCAGGTGTGTGTTTCTGTGTGAGTGAGGGTGATGCGCACGTGCATGTCTAATTGCATGAACCTGTGTGTGTGTGTGTGTGTGTGTGTGTGTGTGTGTGTGTGTGTGTGTGTGTGTGTGTGTGTGTATGTGTGTCTATGTGTGTGAGTGTGCCTTATGTGTGTGCTTGTGTGTGTGTGTGTGTGTGTGTGTGTGTGTGTGTGTGTGTGTGTGTGTGTGTGTGTGTGTGTGTGTGTGTGTGTGTGTGTGTGTATGTACATGTGTGTGTGAGTGCGTGGCTAAAGTGTGTGCGTGTGTGTGCCTGTGTGTGCGCATGTGTGTGTTACAAGCTGCGGTGCTCAGGTGTGTTACCTTGAGGGCTAGTTCACAGCGCCTCACTCAGGCCTGGATCAGGTTGCTGATCACGCCTTCAGTACCAGTCGCCCTGTGAGCACAGAGCACAACTCACTGCACAAACACATGGCCACACACACACACACAGACGCACGCACGCATGCATGTACGCACGCACACACGCATGCACGCACGCACGCATGCATTTACGCACGCACACACGCATGCACGCACGCACACACACACACACATCGAAGACAAACACTTCAAGTATGCACATGTGTTCAAGTATGCACGCACACACATACAATATGTATACAGCAGGGCCGGCCCTTGGCATAGGCAGTATAGGCAAATGCTAAGGGCGCCACTCCAGTAGGGGGCGCTGCACCAGAGAATGAGGGATGGAAAAAATCTAACGGATCAAATCTAATCTAATTTTAGGAATCTAATACATCCATCACAATGAACAGAATGAAAGCAAACCAACATTAAAAACAGCAAAACAACTGCAAAACAACCAATGTGTTGGGCAGGGCCAGGGTGGCATTAAACAGAAACATTTTAGCGTGTGGGGGGGGCGCTGAACTCATGCTCGCCTAGGGCAGCAAATCGATAAGGGCCGGCCCTGGTATACAATGCACACATACACACGCACACACGCACACACGCACACACACACACACACACACACAGACACACACAGACACACACACACACACACACACACACACACACACACACACACACACACACACACACACACACACACACACACACACACACACACACACACACACACACACCTCGTGCACACTCCCACATACAGTATACAGTACACAAACCTACGACTACCGAACCACATTTTTACATCTGTACCTGTCAGGTATAATCAAAAATCCATTTTTCTAACAGGAGTAAGCATGTTAACATTCGATTTCAAGTGAGGAGTTTTCTGTCCTCTCTCTACCTCATGCACACATGCTCCCACATGCACAGGAGGCACGCATGCATGCACGTACACGCGCACACACACACTCACACACACATTTATGTGATCCAATGGCCTCTTTGTTCGAATAAAGCACTTCTGATAGATTTCCCCCCGCGGGGTGTTTGGACAGCACTCCAGATGGGGCCTGCCTGCATCGAATACACACTTACTTACACACACACACACACACACACACACACACACACACACACACACACACACACACACACACACACACACACACACACACACACACACACACACACACACACACACACACACACACACACACACACACACACACAAACACACGCACACACACGCACACACACACACACACACCATCACACACTTGGATGGGGCTTGCAACACCGGCGTGGTAAATTCCACCTCATCCAGCTCTCCTGAGGGAGGTTTGGACAGTAGCCGTGAAGGCGGCCTGCTTGTTTAACTCTGCGTGTGCCTGTTTATCTCTCTCCCTCCCTCCCTCCCTCTCTCTCCCTCCCTCTCTCTCTCTCTCTCTGTCTCTCTCTCTCTCCCTCTCTCTCTCCCTCTCTCTCTCTCTCTCTCTCTCTCTCTCTCTCTCTCTCTCTCTCTGGACAGCCACAAGTCCGGCTCAATATAACCAAGGCAAGGCAAGCAAATGTAAAGTTTATTTATGCAGCAACTGTAGCCTAGTAGTACATTTAATACCTGGAGAACAAGCAGCTCACTGTGCCTTACCAGAAACTACCGAAACCCTATCAATAGCAATACTACGACAGCTGTATTTACAAATATACTGTAGAACTAAAAGATCAGATTCGCTCAAACCCTAATTGCTACAACGGTGTAGCATTACTAAGCTACAGCCAGCATATAGTAGCTGTTGGTCTTATACAGTAAATAGAAATTAGCTTGTGATTAAAAAAGGTGGCCTGTGCCTTTAACTGTGTTGACTGAAGCTCAACGCTGGGCCCTAAACCTTGTGCAAACCTGTCCACTGCCTCTGCCTGCCTACTCCGCCTTTGCCTGCACGCCTATTTGTTTTTTATATCCATACATCACTCATGGGGGAAGCACTGACTGCCCATGCAAAGGGCCCAGAGACCTCGACAGGTGACCCCCAGAGAGAAAATCATCACGGGGCCGCCCTGCTATATGGGCCCCGCGTTTCATGCAGCACACCGAGGTGGGAGATTGATGGATGAGGAGAGAGTGAAGAGAGGCTGGAAGAGAGTAGGCAGAGGAGGAAAAATGTGCGAAAGATATATTTGCCTGTGATGGAGAGAGGGAGAGCAGAACGCAGTGTGGGGTAAGGCAAGCATGAGAGGAAAATAGGCAATTTTCGAAACAGGCTAGTAAAAAAAGAACATTGCTTATATACATTATGTGTAAATATTTTCTGACCCTAATTTATGATGACTGGTATCGACACACACAATAACTGCATTTTCCATACAGAGCTACAGAAAATGTGCCTTATGTATGCTACACTTGGCATGTCGAGGGACATTAAGTATTTCAGCATGCACAGTGTATGCAAGCCTTTAACCACAGATTTATTATGCAAGTGTTGTACATGACAAGTTTGATTCCTGTATGCTTTACAGCTTTTCCATGTGGGAGTCGTGAAGGAGAATGCGAAAGGGGGAGCTGGCGTGCGAGATGGCGATGAGAGAGAGCGAGTGCGAGAGAGAGAGAGAGAGAATTATAGACATTACAAAATGAGCCCTAGAATTTTGGAGGCACATCACAATAAGCTGACTGCTCCATGGCAAGGCTCTGAGAAGAGAATGCACAAACATAGAAGATTGCATTCAACCATGTTCTAGAACTCGCCTACGTTCTACCAGACCTCTGCCATCTCCCTCCCACTAACCTAACATGCAAAACAACAACGAAAAATCACAATGAAAAACAAGACTATGCACTCATACAAAATTATACACTAGAAAACGTATGTTATCAAAATCAATCACCAAGAGAGACAATAAAAACTGAAAGTTGTTTGGTCCTGAACCATGAATAAAGTAGCCCACACATCTATATAGGGCCCATATATATTTTTAAAAAAATAATCAAAAAAGCACTCCACATGCTTGGTTAAAACAACCTCCTGTAGAATATGGAAAGAAAATGCATCCTGTGTCAAGGAGCTGTTTTGCATTGTTACATCAGTGAAAGTGTCTAAGGGCTGTCTCAAGAGCTAAACTATATTTTCAGTTTAGTTAAGCAGAAGTATAAAAGAAGGGAGACAGCTATAATAATGGACACTATCAGTTTGTTAATTATTGTTTTTTTTCACTTTCTTCCATTTCAATTTGAATACTTATGTACATATATCTTAATACTTACTAGAGATGCGCAGGATCCAAGATCCGTTTCCGGATTCAAGATCCGTTTCCGGATCCGGCAGGATAATAGGGTTTTTCACAGGATCCGGATCCGGCAGGATCTTAAGCAGTGGCTCTGGTATCCTGCAGTTACCTAAAAATCAGGATCTGGTGCATCTCTAGCCTAGGTTTTTCAGTCAGTCTTTCACAACCCCAATTGCTGCATGGAGTGAAAGAACTTTGGAAGCGGCCAGTGCAGGCAGTGTGGCAGTAAGTCAATGAGTCTAAAAAATTGTTCACGCTAACGTAATAAAAAGGGCCCACGTGTGCGAGGAGTAGGCTATGTCTTTCAACCCTTTCGTAGTAGTGATATGTCGGTCACGAACCGTTCGGCTCAAGGAGCCGGCTCTTTGAAGTGAACGACAGGAACCGGATCTGCAATGGGAGCCGTTCTGGGATTTTTTTTGGGGAGCCGTTTTTGTTTTTTTGTTTGTTTTGTCCTTCTCTCCCCCTCCCTCTCATTGTGTGTATCCTCTAAAAGTGCCAGTGGATAGAGCAGGTGTTACAGCCACACTCACAGCGATCAGAAATGCATAGTAGGCCTATGTATTAATACCTTTTTAATTTACTTTGTATTTAGGTATTGGGTCATTATTAACGACTGATTATGATAAAAGTGTTGTTCATAAAGGCTTTTACACACTGTACACTGCCCAAAGTGCTTCACAATGTCAATAATGAAACAAAATGTTGTAAAATAAAATTAAAACTTTTAATTTATTAATTATGTAAACATATATATAAGGGAGCCGTTTGGGAGTCGAAAGAGCCGGCTCTCCATAGTAAGAAGAGCCAATAGAACCGCATCTCAAAGAAGAGCCGAAAATCCCATCACTATTTCGTAGGATCCGATATCCGGATCCGGCAGGATCCTAAAAATCAGGATCCGGTGCATCTCTAATACTTACAGCACTTTTCAAAATGTACACCCAACAACAGAAGGATGGTGAGAGAGCAAGTAAATCAGAGATATGGAAAGAAAAACAATCGAGGGAGAAATCCAATATGATAATGAGAGAAGGAAAGAAATAGACGTAGGGAAAGATATCGTATTGAAAAAATATATTGAAGAGAAAAACAGAAAGCTGAAGATGGCAATATATACGTATTCAGTGAGAGAGAGGGTGAGGTTTAAAAAGTCCTTTAATGGACCAAAGATTCAAATTTTTACAAAGCCGTCAGAAAAAAAATGATGATAGGAGAGAGAGAGAGAGAGAGAGAGAGAGAGGGAGGGAGAGAAGAAAGCGAGGATGAGATGGCGTCACAGATGAAAGCAGGGGGTGTAACAGAAAGAGAGAAAAATAAAATGATGAGAGAGAGAGAGAGAGAGAGAGAGAGAGGGAGAGGGAGAGAGAGAGAGAGAAAGACATTACTCTGGGTGGACGAGAGCCACGAGACCTGTGATCACGTTTTCCTCGGCGGCCAGGTATTTGCAACAACACAAGGCCATTTACTGACCCCTGTCTACATCTCATCCGCCCAGACACTCATCCTCCCTCCATCCGTCTGTCCATCCATCTCTCTAGCCCCCCATCCCCCCCGTCCACTGTTTATCCCATTGCCCTCTGAAGCCCACCTGTAGGACACGCATTGTTGCTCAGCAACCATATCTGTCCTGTGTGTGTGTGTGTGTGTGTGTGTGTGTGTGTGTGTGTGTGTGTGTGTGTGTGTGTGTGTGTGTGTGTGTTTGTGTGCGCGCGCTCATGTGCAGGTGTGTCTGTCTGTGGGCGCATGTGTGTGTGTGTGTGTGTGTGTGTGTGTGTGTGTGTGCGCGCGCACGCATGTATGTATGTGTGTGTGCCTACACTTGAATGTTGCACTTACCACAGCACCGGATGTGTGTCATGTGTATGGTCAGTGTCTCTGTGTAGCTTTATTATCCCGGCATGAGGCATGCATGTGTGCTGTGTGTGTGTGTGTGTGTGCGTGTGTGTGTGTGTGTGAGAGCGAGCGACCAAGGGAGAGTGAGAGAGAATATACCGTGATGTGTGTCTGTGTGTTTGTGTTAGGCTGTGCCATTATCCCAGCATGATGCATGTATGTTAGAGTATGTTTATGTCTGATTTTGTGAACGTCTGTTTTGCTAGACTCCTAATTCTAGGCTCAGTGGCCAAAAGAAGCCTGAATGACTCATTGTCACTCACTGGCCACAATGGCCACTCACATGGGTGCAGGCAAATCTGGCCATTACCAGGGTCAGGGAGGTTTCGGAGCTTACATGGCTTCTAGTGGTGTGGATCGGCACTGCCCTCACGATCCGATTCGATCACGATTCGGGAGGTAGCGATTCGATTCGATTCAATCCGATCCGATTCGATTCAATTCTACAATGCATTGCAGTGCATTACATTTCTACTGAAAGCAAAGCAAATGTTTAATCAGTCATGATGAGGCAATACAAGTAGTCAGATACTGAGCAACAATTTATTGGCTGTTTTCTGTATCAGTCTGTATCAGTCTTGCAATGTTTTGAAGTGCTTTTATTTAATTTAACATTCATTTGCTCCCGAAATATCCATGGGAGTAATATAAACTTTAAAAAATTGCCGGATCGATTCTGGAACTTGCCGGATCGATTCTGGATCGTCCATGCCCCGCATTGGATTGCATTGCCAAATTGATCATTGTTGACACCACTAATGGCTTCTTAATGGATTAGCCTAGCTTGTGTATCATCGACTTTCAAATCTTGTGCCAAGATTCTGGTCTGACCAAAAAGATAACGAATAACGTTTCCAAACGGCCTGGTTAACCAGCCTCCCTTGGTTTGCTACTGGTCGAGGGCAGATACGGCATTTTCTTAGTCCCAATAGAACATCTCTGCTTAAATCACGTCACTGACTTGAACACGCCTCTACCTCGGGCCGTTGGAGCTGCTCAAGGTTGATTGTTTCCCGACAAAGTGGGTGGAGTTTCCCCGAGTTCTTCGGCGCTCAGAAAGATGTTGCATTTCTCTCGACCTGACTAGCAGCAACGCAGAAGGTGTTGCGTCACCGAAACAGGGCATAGCCTGGCTAGAAGAAGGCCACATGAAAAACAGCATAGGCCTGCTACACATTAAGTATTTATTCAGCTAGCGGTGATCCTACAATGACTGTCAAAAAGTTAAAATAATTTAACGTTGAGCGAGGCGAGTAAGCGAGTAACCAATTGGAATGCAGAGTCTTTTCGCTTGTGCACTGGCAGTTAAAGCCGCGGGAACATTTAGCAAACGTTCCATGAGCAAGTGGCGAGTAGGCGAGTGAGCCATAAGTGAGTATTGTATGTGAATAAGGTTTAAGGTTATAACGTAGGCTCTGTGCTAAGGGATTAATATAGCAATAGTATGGTAATAGCGCAGAAATAACCTGTTACTAACGTTATCTGCTGTTTATTGCTATGGGGGCTTTCTTGTGGCACTGCCCCCTTTTGGGTGCCCCTCGGACCGTCCCAGAGTGCGTTTAATTGAATTCTCTTAGTCTAAGCGTTTTAATTAAGATTTCCTTGTCACCCTTCTCAGACTCTTCAGCAGCTAGACCACTCTGTCCTCACCCACTCACCCTTCTCACTCTAGTGGAAACCCTTTCAAAGAGAGACAGCTTCTAATGAGCCCACTTCTCCTCTTTGCTACATACACACAAACACACACATACTGTATCTCTCTCTCTCTCTCTCTCTCTCTCTCTCACACACACACACACACACACACACACACACACACACACACACACACACACACACACACACACACACACACACACACACACACACACACACACACATACACACACACACGCTCACAGAAACCCTGGCCCCAGCTGTGTCCCCATGCTGGTTTACTGCCTGAGCCTTGAGAGATTGGCCCTGAGCATTAGGGGACTCAGGATCACCACACGGTGTGCACAGTCAGAAACACACGCACACGCACAGGCACACGCACACACAGATGACGTAAGTCAGGTTAGGGAAATAAAGATGCTGATTTAAATGGGCTTTTCTTTAGAGCATGCCCATCAAGCCTGCACACACACACTTTCCACACATGCATGTTAACGCACGCACGTGCACGCACGCACGCACGCACGCACACGCACGCACACACACACACACACACACACACACACACACACACACACACACACACACACACACACACACACACACACACACACACACACACACACGTGTAAAACACATCCAAGTAAAACCAATCATACAATATACTAATGCCAAATATTATCATATAAGGACCTTTATTCAATGTTGATGGTATTGTATGACATTATATTTCTATTTTCACTGTCCTGTGTGCTCTGCATTGAGGTATTCAGTTATGTGAAGAATCTGCGGTTGTCTGACTGTCTGTCAGCTCATTCACCGAGGCCAGACGTATGGAAAACTGATACACACATGCTGACTGAGAGAGAGAGAGAAAGTGGTCTTCTTAGGTGCTTATATTTTCCCCCTCGAATGGATCTCACTGGGGCCGAATTGTTTCCGCGTTTGGAGAGAGGAAAACACGCAAGACCAGCCGGCCGTAAAAGAGTGGAGTTTATACAGCCATCAGTTTCATCGGAGGAAAAAGTCTGATTCCTGTCTTTCTTCACATTCCCATCCCCATCTCTTATTCTCCCTCCTCCAGCTAAACCCCATCCCTCCATCCCAGCTCTCACTTTTCCTTCCTCCAGCTAACTTCCCCACCCCTCCACCCCTCCCTCCTCCAGCCATCATTCCATCCACCTCCATCTGCTGTCGATCCATCCAGATTGGATCTGCAAATGGAAGATGGAAGGATGGAGTGGTAAGGGGGTAGATTGGAGGATTTGAAGGGTTGGAGGATTTTATTTTGTCATTTTCCCCCTTGATTTTTTTTTTTTTGCCGTCTTGCTTGATCTGCTCCATAATTACGGAGGAACTTTTCCGTGCTCGTAAACACCAACCGCAGCCATCAAAAGGGCTTTTTCGGCTTGGAAACCAAGGGAGAGCTCCAGAAGCCCTCCCAAGGCCTGCCTGGCTGAAGGGTCGACCCGGCCCGACCCAAACAAGCAGACTGACCTACAACCCGTACCAACGCAACGCACTAACCAACCAAAACGCCAATGAAGACGACAGGGGGTATCAAGTCTACAAACGGTTTTCTCAAATCCGACCATCGTATCAACCAACCGATCAACAAGCCAATGAAGACGACAGGGGGTATCAAGTCTTTAAAGTGTTTTCTCAGCGTAGGATCAACTAATAAAAACACCAATCATCCTCTTGCCTGATGACAGTGAGTTTCATAGCTTACATTGATTTACTGTGTTCCATCCAGCCCTACTGACACATCAACCAACCAACCGAATATCAAACCAACAGAGGCAGGCAAGTGGAATAGAGGAAAGAAAATGAGACGAATGTAAATGACTGTGAAAAACTGTCTTCACTGATTTATTCCCTGGTCAGACTCCCTTCTGACACCAATTAGCCATTTTCCCCAACAGTTGCTGTTTTTTGCGCTTGCATGCATGCCACCCCAGGCAAGATGGCGCCTATGACTAGGGGTGTAAATACATTTGTATCGATGCATCAATCCTGTTGCCGATTCGTCCCCAAGAGAATCGATTCATCATTGTGAATCGATAAATCAATTTCTGCTATCACTGCTCTCATTTTGCGAGGTATTTTATTTTGCTCATGCAGTAACAATAATTCTGATTGTAATAACGGTGTTTCTCAAAATAAAATATATGCAGATATTTCAGCTTTTGCTTTTTTGCCAACATTTCACACATAAGTCAAGCCTGTGAGGTAATAAAAAATATGAACCATTTATATCAATCAAATCGAATTGAATCATTACATTACATTACACTTAGCTGCATTCTTAAGTAACAAAAATAATCTAATCGCGGCCAAATTGATTGACATTGATATTGAATCGAATTGCAATGAAGGCTCTGATTCACACCCCTAAGGGGTCTTACACACCAAGGCGGTAAAGCGTCGCGGAACGGCCACGTTTTTTACCGGCGTCGGTGAAAATACATTGAAACCTATCTGTCCTTACACACCAACCGGCGGTAGTCGGGCGTCAGCGGCGCGGGAGCCGGCTCCGCGCCGCGCTGCATTTGGAAAATAGAACTCGAGCGTATTTTTCACGCCGGCGACCGGCGGTGTCTCATTCAAATGAATGGCAAAGTAGCATGTTAGCTTTGGCTGTGGCTAGGGTTTTGAATAGGACTGGCCGCGCACGCCGACGCTGTCAGTGTGCAAGGCAGAGAAAAGCACGCCGGCCAAAACTAAGCAGAAAGACCGCGTCCGTCCTGCGACCGTTCCGTTCCGCCTTGGTATGTTTTGGCCCTAAGGGTGACTGGTCCTTCGGTCCGCCAGTGCCCAAGACCACCCTTCAACTCTTCTTCTGCCAACTAGACAAATTCTTTTTCCAACAGAACAGTTTCATGGCTCAAACACAGACTCCTGCCATGTTGTGAGGAGATGGTTGAGAAACGTGGCGTTAAGCACTGAGAAGTCATACACTGGTTGGCTGGCTGAATTGACAGACACCCAACTCCAGCCAGGATGTCCACAAGGCAGGTCACTGGGCCCTTCTCAAAACCTAGGACAGTGCACTTCCAAGTGTATCAGCCTAATTAGTCACACCCAGTGATTGGATACTCTTTATTAGTCACACCCAGTGATTGGATATTCCGTAGAGTTCACCAAAGAGTATCCAATCACTGGGCATGACTAATTAGGCTGATACACTTGGAAGTGCACTGTTCTAGGTTTTGAAAAGGGCCCACTGTTTCTCATCGTTGTAATTTCCACTGGTCATTTGGGCTGCATAAACTTTTAGGGTTCTTTCTAATATCCTGCCTCCCGTCCTCCCTTGCCTGCTTGTGGCCTCGTGATGACGCCACTGACGACAGAAGTGTATTTCAATCATTCAATCATTTCTGCCATTAAGACTCAGACAGAGGAATTCGTATTTAACGACTTAATGGTAACATAGTTGACAATGGAATTGGCATAAGTAGACAGTATTTGGCGTAGGTCCGATCATCAGCCCGGGTCTTGCGCTGGCGGATCCAGTAGACCCTGCCGTATCCGTGCAGCAGGAACTGGAGCTTTAACCCCCCAGACAGGAAGACGGGACCCATCTGGTGGTGGTGGGGATGGAGGAGGAGATTTCGGACTGGCCATGCCTAGGCCAGCAAGAAAGGAGAGTTAGACACGTCGCTATAAAGGAAATGGCAGCCGCTGATTGGCTCTGCGAAATGCACAGGTGACCTGAGTCTTCCTGGCAGAACTAACGCAGGCTACATATCACTTTCTAATTTGCAATCAGGACGGTGAAGGAAGAATAGTCCCCCAAAAGTTTGGGCCACAAAAACTATTAATGTCTCTGACACCATCTTGATGTACATTCTGTTGTCTGTGAAATGCTTCACTGTTGGATGGCGCTGTGGTGCATCCAAAGAAACTCGACACAGAAGAACAATCTCTCGGGGGGGAAATGCATTGGCCACGGTGTAGTATGGGGGCGTTGCCTGAGGACACGAGTGGATGGAAAATTAACTCCCTTAAGCATGGTCATTGGTCAGTGGGTGCTATGGCAACAATTTCCGTACTCCCTTGCGCATGGTCAGTGGGGGCGACACCATGATGGATAATTTGTGGCCAAATTAACTGCAGCTGTTGGTCAGCAGTAATTGCTGGGGGTAATTAAGGACAGCTGACAAACATTCACACTGTCCTATGACCTGTTCCACACTCCGACCCTCGCTGAAGTGGCATTGCATGCTTCCCTGATGCTTCCAATCCTGACCGTAGAAGAAGAATACAATTTCCGTACTCCCCTCGCCATCATTTCGTACTACGCTGTTATGACGGGAGTAAGCCCTCCTATCTATCTATCTCTCCTTGGGTGCAGCACACTAAACCCTCTACATACTTGGACCCAGGTTCAAGTCCGGCCTGGGTGAGTCTAGGGTCAGCCAGTCCTGCCCCATCTCTCCCTCTCCTGCTAATTTCCTGTCTCCCCTCACACATTCCTGTCATAATAAATGCCCCAAAATACTAGAAATGCCTCCCTCTGCACTGGAAAAAAAATGTGTATAATAGGTGCCAGGGGTTAAGTGGCCAAGCTGGAGTGCACGAGGTGTACAGGACACTATTAATTACAGAATAATACGTTTTTCACTCTGAAAGGAAATGAAAGGCTCTATTTTTAGGTCATTTATTTTTAATTTACTGACTTAATTTACCTCTGGCTTGAGTAATTGCTTTTTTCATTACGATTAACAGGCCCGGCTCTATGTTATCCCAGAGCTGCTCAGGATGCCGTCAGATAAGGAGACTTAATGGCATAGTAATGATACACTCTGTAACTTTCCCATGCAGGGCTGGACTGTGCTGGGACCAGAAAATGGCCCGGGCATTTTTGGCATACTCCAGCCTGCCCCCCACTATGCTATCATTATGATGGCCTCAGCCCACTGTATATAGGCCCTACATTGAAGATGGACCAATGGACCACCGTGCTGGGACCAGAAAATGGCCCGGGGATTTTTTGGCATACTCCAGCCTGCCCCCACACTATGCTATCATTATGATGGCCTCAGCCCACTGTCTATATAGGCCCTACATTGAAGATGGACCAATGGACCACCCCATCTAAACTGTGGGCCAGTCTCTAAGGGATTAGGAAATCTCTCTTAATAAGGAAAAACAGCATTCTCATCATTTGCACCCAAAGCATGCAATGAACTTCAAGCCACTTTAAAACTTGAAGTTCTTCCTTCCATAAATTCTTTTAAAAAACCTTTTGAAATCTTACACTAATTGAAAGACGCACCTGTTTTCGATTTTAAGTCTTGCTTGCTGGTTGTCTGTGCTCAATTTTGTTGTGTTTAATTCTGTTTCATGTTAAAGGGACAGTTTGGTCAATTTCAACATGCAGTTGTATTGCTCACGCTACCCTTGACTTGTCAGTACCTGGTGATGCCACATTTTTCGGCTCAGCCCTTTCCGAGATATGAGCAATTCTAATGGGGGCAGCGTTTGTTTACATTTTTAAAAAATGAAACATAGGCCAACTCCAAATATTTTCCCAAAAGGTACTGCTGTTTGCTGGTTGTCTGCTGATGTTTTATAACCTTTTGGATGTTTTTGGGAATAAATAAAAATGTTTTTTTGAAATGTAAACAAAGAGCTGCCCCCATTACAATGACCAGGATCTCGGAAACGGCTGAAGAAGAAGAAAAAAAAAATCTCAGGCACTGACAAGTCCAGGGTAGTGTGAGCATTACAACTGCATGTTGAAATTGACCAAACTGTCCCTTTAAGCCGCCTTCTTGGTCAGGTCTCCCTGGAAGAAGAGTTAGTCTAACTCAATGGGACTTCCTGGTTAAATAAAGGATAAATGTAAAAAATAAGGGACATTTTAAAATGTAAAAACCCCCAGAGGCCCCTGAAGATTGTGAAAATGCCCTGTATGCCAGATTACCAGTCCAGCCCAGTTCTCATGCTGTTTATTTGGTTTAGCGGCACACACGTGTGTTCGTGTACCCACACAGACGTGCACACATTCATGCACATGCATGCACAAGTAACAAGGGCTGTAAATTAACTTTTTTCACCACCAGTCAAAATGGCTAGTAGATGCTAATCTTACTAAAACACATTCCCCAATGGGTCAAAATGGCAATGAAGTTTTCTTTTCTACCATCCAAACTGAAATCTCACCAGCATTTGGCTGGTTTACGAGTGCCAATTTAGATCCCTGGATGTAAAGGAGGTCATCCTGCACATTTCACTTCCTCATTCGAACCTCAGCAATTCCACGTTGGGAAGTAGACGTGCTACCAAGTGAGCTAAAAACTGAACTATGCAGCTATGACCTCAGCAATGTGCTACTGCTTTATCATCTGGGTGCATCTGCAGGAGGTAGACAGGAAATCTTAACTGGAGAGAAGACACCAGAGCAGCACAGATGCAATTATTTTCTTGTTTTAATCAAGTGCACAACATTAGTCCCTATTTTGTGCACTTGATTAAAAGAAGAAAAAAATTGCATCTATGCTGCGGTGTCTTTTCTCCAGTTAAGATGAACTGTGACCTCAGCATCACACCTACACACACACACACACACACACACACACACACACACACACACACACACACACACACACACACACCAGGGAAATGGATCTTCACTGTAGGTTGTGGGGTTTGGTCCCATGGTGTTGCATGGTGTGGGATTTCACTCCAATGTACTGTCAGCATTTTTTGGAAGTAGGTACACTGTATATATTTGTGCTATTCCAAATAATGGATCAATCAATTTTAAGTGGGTATACTGAAATCCCTGAAATTTAGAAGTGGGTATACTCCGTATACCCTGCGTTCTACATAGACTACACCACTGCAGGAGGTAGACAGGAAATCGGTGTCTCAATCAAAGGTCATGGTTAGGTACAATGGATGTAGTCATCAGGTTTAAAGGTGCACTGTGTAGGATGGTGGCCAGAGTAGGTATTGCAACTATGCTGTTCATCGAAATGTAGATAGTAGATATTCATGAAAAGATCCAATTTCGCAAAAGGCGGCACCGTTTCAATGAGCAGCACACACACGGTAGTCAGGGCCGGATTAAGATGACCTGGGGCCCCTAGGCTACAGGTTGCTGTGGGGCCCCGCTGAAGGCACATTTTGCAACTATATTACAAAGGCAGTATCATAATTACTGCCTAGAAATTAAGGATATGTCCGTAATAGTAGTAGTTAGGAGTAAAAGTAAAAGTTAAACTATACTTGACACAACAGATACATTTTTCAATATCACATCTCGTGAAATGTTTTCACTTTTGCCAATCGGGGGCCCCTTGGCAGGTGGGGGCCCCTAGGCTTCAGCCATATCTAGCCTGTGCATTAATTCGGCCCTGACGGTAGTCGATTCAAATCAGCATGTCATCTACGTATACGCATGATGACGTCAGAGAGAGTAGAGAGAGAGAGGTTCCATTGGCCCATTGTTTCCGGGTTCTATTATTGGGGAGGAAATCCCCCTTTAGGCAGACCTAGGCAGACCTGAGGACTCAATGCTAGGAGCATTATGACACGCCCCTTTAGGCAGACCGGAACCTGTTCATGTTAGGTGCCCATAGCAACCTATTATGTTGGCATATCTCTATATACTTGGCATATCTCTATACTTAAAGAATCTCTGATGACGTGTTGGCAATACCATGCTACACTCTGATTGGCAATACCTTCTCTGGCTACCATACTACACAGTGCACCTTTAAGCACTTTTGGTTCCCAGGGCAACTGGTGCAGAAACTGCAGCTGGCACTGTTCTGGCTGACCAGGAAACAGCTTAAGTAGGCTACAGAGGCAGTGGACTTGTGCCATTGCAGTCCCAAAGCCAGTTTCCAGCGGTGAACCATCAGTGCAGCTGACCGTGCAGCTCACAGTGCCATTCCCAGTAACTTGGCTCTTTGGCATGATGTGGTCAGGATCCAGGTTTGGTACTGTACAGCATGGACCTGTGTTTGAAGCTGGATAGGGTGACTGCTCTCTCTCTCTCTCTCTCTCTCTCTCTCTCTCTCTCTCTCTCTCTCTCTCTCTCTCTCTCTCTCTCTCTCGTTTTCTCTCGCTCTCTCTCTCTCTCTCTCTCTCTCGTTTTCTCTCCCTCTCTCTCTCCATCTCTCTCTCTCTCTCTCTCTGTGTAGTTGCTGACTGCAGTAGTTGTTTTTTTCTAGGGTCACATCTGCACATAGTAATTACGTCTGGTATGAATCAGAACTGAATTAGTCCTGGGTCAGATGAGTGCCAGAGATGGCACAGTGATCTGGGCAGTCTTGTCTGTTGCCAAAATAAATAAGCATTAGTCAATATATTTGTGCTGTTTGAGTTTTTTTAGACTGTTTGTTTATGGATTGTTTTTTGTAGCTGTAGACACATTAGTCTGTGTGTGTATGCCTGGACGCTGACAGCTTTGGCTAGGCCCGGGACAAAGACAACTGAAATGGCCCCCCACCCAATACATCCAATGTAAATGAGGACCCAATTATGGGCCCCCATCTCCCTGGGCCCGGGACAACTGACCCCTTTGTCCCCCCTTGTCAGCTTCCCTGTGTGTGTGTGTGCGCGTGCGTGTGTGTAGGGTACATGTGCCGTGCCTGTCTGTGAATGCTAGTCTCTATTCTCCTATAGGTCCTCTATGATGGCCAGTTTCCCAT
>NC_085876.1:32396878-32409378 GCF_034702125.1 Engraulis encrasicolus
CTGGAGCAGACCACCGTGAAACAAGGTTCTGAAAGATGAGAAGATACGGTGTTGTGATGATGCTATCTAATATGTGTGTCACTGTATATGCATTTTACCTTACCCAGACATTCACACATCTAGATAGTGGCATGGGTACTGATTTTTTGTGACATATTTTAGTCCCGTATTTAGAATCAGTCTGGCTCTGTATTACACTGAAACGGGACAAACTTTGTTAAAATGCAGGAAATTGCATGTAAGAAATAGGCCCTGTAAAATGTTCTGGGGAGGCGCCCCAGACCTCCACAACAGACAGTTGGCAACCCTACTTATACCCACTCTACGTCTGTAATTTTAATGATTTTATTATGTAACAAAACATTACATTACATTACATTACATGACATTACATTGACACTTTTAACAAAAGCGACTTGCGAGGTATTGGTTACATTTCCTAAAGCAGTGTGCAGGACAAGTGCCTTGTTCAAGGGTACTTCAGTCATGGAGGGAGGAAGGGATTGGTAAGGTTGGGGATTGAACCGGCAACCTTGTGATCAACAGTCCAATTCCCTAAATAATTGACACCGCATTTTATGTCTCAAGCTTTGCTTTTACGTTAACGAATCAGAATATCCTGCTGCCTGCCTGAAATGCACTATACGGAAAAAAACTGTCTGTGCCTCGCCTCTCTTTGACTTCCAGAAGAGATTTGTTTGGTGAGGACTACCTCAACAGTGTGATATTTCCCTTGTCCGTCTCCGAAAGGTTGTTTGTTTAGATGGCAGAGCCTACTGGGTGGGGCTGCAGTGCTCAACGCCATTTCCTCATCTGATGGACACACGCATGCACACGCGCACGCACACACGGGCGCACACACACACACACACACACACACACACACACACACACACACACACACACACACACACACACACACACACACAGATGGAGAATGGCCATACCTGCTGGATGCTCCTGCACTGTTGACACGCACACGAACGCACACGCACACGCACACGCACACACACAAACCATACCTGTTTGCTTTGACAGTGAGGTGGTGACAGTAGAGACATCAGTCTTATTGATCAATTCCCTGTCCAGAAGACACCGCCCCCCTCTACACACACACACAGATATGAAAAATTGTCTGTTTAACACACACGCATGCACACACACACACACACCTACACACACACACACACACACACACACACACACACACACACACACACACACACACACACACATATGAGGAATTGTCTGTCTAACACACACACACACGCACACAAGCACGCACGCACGCACGCGCATGCACACACACACACACACACACACACACACACACACACACACACACGCACACACACACACACACACACACACACACACTCAAACAAACACACACAGCTCCGAATCCACATCTCACCTGTTTGGTTGAGTCTCCACCTTCACTTTGGGCCCAGACGGTTGTCCAACACAGGGTCTGCATTTTTCACTTGACTGATCTCTTCTGAAGTTTTCCTGGATCTCTGCAGGGTCTTACTTGGAACATCTGACGCTATTTTGCCTGGGTCTTAGTAACAAAACGGAGCTATGTGAATACTAAGAAGCCATTTAGTAAAGTACAGGGCTTTTACCATTACATATCTTGGCCCCATTTGATGGCAGTCTCGCTAGGGTTGCCATGCTCTCTGTCAGAAAGTGGACATTACAGAATCTGACAGTAAAAAATACTGCCACCCATTTTGTCCTGCCAATTCACGAATCCATCTGACCCTGGGCCAATCAACGATAGGACCACAGAGAAAAGGGTTATATGACTGACGTTTTTTACTTCCTCAATCCGGTTAGTTTGTTCTTGCTCTCTGTAGGCTATATTTTTGCTTTCTTGGGTTTCTTCAGTCATTGTGGCCCTGTGAAAAATCAGTGCCACTTTTACTTTTCACTTCCCTGCTTTTATGGTCTGCAGCGGTGGAGTGTTGCATTGTGCTTTGTGGCTTCATTACTTTATTTAGTGGCCCGATCTCCATCTGTCTGCATTTGTATTTGAAGAGTTTATTTGCAAAACGGTGTAAAACATTTTATTATTGAACATGACTGTTCAGAGGTCCTATGTGTGAATTCTTGTCATTCAAATATTTTGAGAACATACTTTTTCAACCTATATGAGGCATTTTGCAATGCAATGCAATGGAATGCCCAATGCGGAAATGTCAATTCCCCTACATTCTACAAAATGGAGATACACCATTTTGCAAATAAACTCTTCAATGTAGTTGTCAAGTCAGCGACGAAGTCTACATCTGTTGTTGGTTATCCTCTTCTACCACCAGTGACACTGGGAACCTGTATTTTTTTTTTTTTTACTGTGGTCTGTGAATCACATTTGATAAGCATGTCTCTCCGACCCATCTACCCATTTATAGACTGACTTACAGTGCTCGAGTGGTTGAAGGTATCTCAATCTGGAAATTAAATATGTGGAGAGATATCCACGCCTGTAATCATTGTAGAGCACGTGAAGAGACAGTGTGTAGTTTGAGGTTGGGTGGGGTGAGATTGGGAGAGGAGAGGGAGAGATCACATAGACCCAGGAGCTTTGGCACCAAGATGATGAAAAAAACGTTGGGGGGATTTTTTTTTCTCCTCTTTCAACTTTTCTCATGTCTCTGAATGGTTTGAAACCTATAGATCCTGTTCCCATGACTGCGTTTGGCTCTGGTTCTGTAGAACTGGCCAACCGTCCTCCTCTCGAGCAGACTCCAAAGTCAAACAGCCAAAGGGCCAGTGAAGAGCCACAGCTAGGGCAAGCAGAAGACATGTCCTTCACTTTATAGGCTTCGTGGAATAGAACTGCCCGGCAACAACTGGAAGAAGAAGAAAAAAAACAACAGACGGAGAAAGGAGAAAAAGATTTGGTAGGGTGAATCGACAACAGAAATAAACAACAATCCACAAAGTCAAAGAACAAAATGGTCAGGGAAGAGCTACATGGCAAGCAGAAGACATATCCTTCACTTCAGGCCTTGGGGAGAAGAGGCCGTGCATGGACCACCTGGCAACAAACTGACTGGGAAGAAAAGCAGTGGAAGAAAAGAGAAAAAGATTTGGTAGAAAGAAACAACTACAAAAAAAAACAACAATAATCCACAATTTCAACCGCAGCTTTCTGACATGATTTCACATGGCCGCCTTGGTAAAATGTCGTCAGCTTCTATGTTTGAGTTTACACACAGCAATATAAAAACGACGAAAGCCAGTCAAAATGATTGGTGTGAGACGGGAGGCTGGTGCAGTGCATTCGACATGGTACAGTGAGTTGGACTGGTAAAAAAAAAATCTTTTGGCTGCATACTTTACTGTGAGGTTGCGGGGAGCTAGACAGTAGCTGACATGTTTGCCATATGGAAATGGAAGAAAAAAAATATGAAGCTTTGAAAACTTACAGTCACATGACAAGCCTGCTGCTTCAAACAGTGTGACAAAGCCATGTGTTCCATAGATGGCTTACAGGAACGAAGGATTTGTGACTACCTACCTGTAAAGAAGGCACAACATTATATAAATATTTTATATCAATTTTATCATTTTTCACAAATTCACATTTTTCAATTGCAAATGACTGAAGCATTAAAGGTGCACTGTGTAAGATTTTTAGTTGCTTATTTCCAAAATTCATGCTATCCATTCACTAATGTTACATTTCTCATGAATACTTACCACCATCAAATTCTAAGTATTCATTATGACTGGGATAATTGCACTTTTCATACGCCTACCTGAAAAGGGGGATCTTCTCCATGGTCTGCCATTTTGAATTTCAAGAAATAGACATTTTTAGCTGCAAAAATGACTGTACTTGGGCCATACTAGAAAATACTAGTGTATTACTTACTAAACTTTCATGAAAAGATCAAATTTGGCAGTAGGCAGCCCAGGTTCAAAGGGCAGTTGCAGTACCTTTTTTGACCATTTCCTGCGCAGTGGACCTTTAAGACCTCAAATTTTAAGTTACATTGGAGCTCTGATCAAAGTTCGAGGAAACAGACAGCGGAGGAAAATGGATCTCTAATTCCCGCTGAACTATTTGTTGAATTCAGTTTACATTAAAAAAAAAAAACATTTAAATTGCACCCTGTAGTCTTTTTGGCTGAACAGTTTTTTTTTTTAAATTTAAACCTGGACCCACCAGTGTACTTTTCATTCCAAAGAAAGCAGAATTGGCTAAATAAAAAGTAGAAGTAAAAATCTAAACCTGCCATAGTTTGCTTCCAACACAAGTAACTTCACAGAGTAACTTCTGTAGTCTGCAGTTGCTATAGAGCGATGTCCCTGATTCTGTGCTGCTGGTTGCATCAAATTTGGGGTTTTATATTTGGATTCAATTTTTTGAACATCTCACCTCCTCATTATTTACTTCTACTTTTACTTTGGCCACCCCTGAACGAAATTGAGACCTGTCCAGAGAGTCTACTGGTAATAACTCATTAAATCATCATTTGGCTAGATCAGGTGATTGATTAATTAATTCAAAAATGTTACATAGCATACCTTTACTGTATATTGGAAGGCTTGGTTTGAAAAAAATCTGTTGCTTTTTTATCAATAGGCATGTGGAATAATCTTAATGGAAATGTGTTAATGAAATTGATTAGAATAAAGTCACATGGCATTATTCTGGTCCCCAAGCAGTGATACAACATAAGATTGGAGTGTGTGTAAACATAAACAACACTAAATATAACAAACAAACAAACAAACAAACAAACAAACAAACAGGCAAACACAGATTTGGGTGCCATCATTGCTGCAGGACATAGTATAAAGTGTTTGGAGAAAGTATAGTATAAATGGTCAGTTCTCCCATCATAAATACCCTGTAATACTAAAACAGAAATAACAAAAAAAAACACATGAACACGAAATTGGCCTCCAAAGGCTCTGGCTTTCTCCTGTCTGTCTGTGGTCTGGCACATCTATGATTCCACTGAGCTGCGAGGCCTTAGATGGGATCAAAATGCCTGATGTTCTTGCTGTAAACACAGATGCCATAGATAACTCCACGGCTTCAGCAAGATAAAAATGCCAGCCCCTACACGCCATACTGATTTGGGCCGACACTGGAGCGCAAGCGGGGGCGGTTGTGGAAACACTTGGCTGGCCTGTGGTCATCTAACGCTGGAGATGAGATCCAGGGTCCAGGAGATGCTCTGCTGCTGTAGAACTAGATTTAGTCTGCTCCATGCATGGGGTGGTTGGGAAACTTCCTCAATCGAGGGGCCACCTCAAATTCTTCCAAGGGACGTAAAAGTCCTCCAAAGGCATTGCTATTAATGCGCACCAGGATTTAAACCTGCACTTTAGACCTATTGAAGGCAGCCACCTTTAAAACAGACCCCACCTTCTGTTCCCTGAATACAACTTAATTGTATTGGAAATGTAATTTCTAAGATTCCTTTACAACATATGTCATATTTCATGTGAAGCTGAATAACATTAAAATTACACCGGGGGCCAGATAAAATGGTCTCAAGGGCCATAAACAGCCCTCGAGACCAGGGTTGCCAGATGAGTCTGATGATTTCCAGCCCAAAAAATGCTCAAAACCCGCCTAGAAGCACAAAATCCCGCCAAATTCTATTGATTTCTATGGCAAATATTG
This sequence comes from Engraulis encrasicolus, assembly GCF_034702125.1. NCBI lineage: Eukaryota > Metazoa > Chordata > Actinopteri > Clupeiformes > Engraulidae > Engraulis > Engraulis encrasicolus. The sequence goes on from NC_085876.1 coordinate 32,402,529, forward strand.
GGCGGATTTTTCTGCTAAATGCCATTTTTACCCGCACACGGCCATCCTAAGCATCCCAATTTGGCGGAAAACAGCCCAATCTGGCAACACTGCTCGAGACATGGATTCCCCACCGCTGCGTAGGGGCAGCCGGCTTAGATGGGCTTTGGATCAGAGGGTTGCCGGGTTGAATCCCATTCTTCCACTCCCTATCTCACTCCATGGATGGGGTTCCCCTTTAACAAGGCACCTAACCCCATACTGCTCCAGGGACTTTAACCAATACCCTGTACTGATAATAAATGTAAGTCCCTTTGGATAAAAGCTTCAGCTAAATATAAAGTCAAGTAATACTGTAGAGCAGTGGTGCGCGGCCTGCCATAAGTGGGTGCGTGAGCTGAATAGAGCAATGGTGGATATGTGAGTTATGCGAATGCCATTGTGAATTGTATGCAGGAAGGGTCCATCTGAAGTGTAATTTAACTCCTAGGCTATTGGAAAAGAGGATTCCCCAAACCGATTGTGCATAATGTGCAGTGAATGCGCAGTGAATCCATGCTTGCCATCAGCACACCAAAATATTCGCTTAGGGGGTGCGTAGGGAAAAAAGTTTGGGAACCGCTGCTGTAGAGGAACGAGTGAAGGCCCTAAAATTGTTGTGCTTGTTGTTGCTGTGCTTGCTGTGCTTGCTGGGCCAGGCTGATTGTTACAGTAGCTCCTTGTTCAAGGTGCTGTGATTTGCAGGGCTGGGCTTTGCTGTGCCATACGGCAGAGATGGGCCCAGCAGATGCAGTGAACTTGGGTGCAACCAATTAACTCCTTATGTGGCGTAGCCTAGGGGCCTAAGATTGCTCTTGCTGGTCTCTGTTTTAGATGGACCGTGTTGATTCTTGGATACTGGTTCCTGATGCAATAAAGCAAATCAAAATAGTTATTTCAAACATGATTAGTGTTTCCACAATCACTTCGGTCACTCTTCAAGTTGTCACAAGGTGAAAACAGTGTAGGAATAGAAGTTTTTTCTCCCCCTTTTCGGTTAGCTTGAAGGCAAAGTGTCAAAGTGTTACTTCACCCTGTTATAGGACACCATACAATTGAAACTACATTTGAGATAATAAATATTGCGTTTTATAATAATAATAATAATAATAATAGTAATAGTAATAATAATAATGATGATAAAAAAAATAGGCCCACCGGTAGGGCACTCGCCTGCCATGTGGCTGACCTGGGTTCGATTCCCAGCCCGGGTCCTTTGCCAACCCCTCCATGTTTCTCTCCCAATTCGCTTCCTGTCCACCTCTCACAAAGTCCTGTCAAACAAAGTTGAAAAAGACCCCAAAAAATCTTTGAATAATAATAATAATAATAATAATAATAATAATAATAATAATAACAATAATAATAATAATACTCATATTGAAGGCTTATAGATTATTTTTTTGGAATACTGTTTAAGTGAAAATCTTAAAATCATGCTAGCTGCCTATCTATACAGAGAGAGGTGGGGTCAGGATGTTTGTTTGCTTTTTTGTCTCAGTTGCACGGATGTGCAGATAGATGTGAGTCATAGGCAGCTATAGACATGTCTGAGCATGCAGAAGAAGAGGAGAGGAGAAAGTGATGAGAGATGATGACAGCAGAAAAAACTAAAGAGGGTGTGTGGACTAGGTCAGCTTCAAGATTCGATTCAAGATTATTCTCTCAAGTCATACCTTTATTTTTCTGAAGAGTTACAAAGATTGGCAGCCTGCTCTGCAGTTGCGAACAAGAAATCAGCAGACTGTCAACATACTTGTGTGTGCGTATAATCAGGGCTCTAAATTTACAGCCGCCAACCGGCCAAATGCGGGTGAACATTCTGTTTGACTGGTAGAAAAAGAAAGGTTACTAGCCACTTAGGGCGGAATACTCCCACCCGCTTAAGTCAAAAAAAGCGCGTAACAGCGCCTCCGAGCTTACTCAAGCCAGTGAGTAAGCGGGGCTTACGCGCGATTTCTTCAGTTGCACACTTTGGGTGGGGCCAGGCCAAAATCAGGGAGTTTCGCATGTAAATGAATCCTAAGCGTATTCTCCCGTGCACTTACGCGCGTTTGCCTTTACGCGCATCAAAGGGCTGTAGTAAGGTCAAGCGCCACTATGAGGTAAAATGTAATATTGCATTTGATGCACGCTTGGCTCGCATTTTGAACATGTTACACGGTATGCTTTGTTGATGTTCCTTAACGTCAGCGTGAGTCCAAATCGAAATTCATTCACAGTTCAACATAAACATCCTACATTAATTGTGACAAAATATGACCAGCTGCTAAGACCATGTTCTCATATCGGTGAACTTACAAACAAAAGCAGGTAATTAATTAATCAGTATGAGGATCATCATGTTGTCTCCACGGACGGTAACCAAAACCAAAAACACCTCGTTGCAGGTTGCACCATGCACAAGTAGGCTAAATTGACAAGGCACGTCAGGCTAAAGACCGCTGTTCCAGTCGTCCTTACAGCCTCCCAAAGTATGCCTATTCAAAAACAACCTTCACCATTATTACTATGTTGTAGCCACGACGTTAAGTAGGCTAAAGGGTTTTTATTTCAACTCCTCCACTTTTGTGATTTATTGGAACTCGTGCATATGTGCATGTAACCTATTAACATTTCTGAACTGATGCCCGACATACAAAACCACCACATACTGAGGTAGGCTACAGGTTGTCCTATCTGTTTTTGTAAGGCAGAAAATATTTCCTGAATGGCATTACAGCTAAACGATAAAAGGTAGGCCTACATATCAGAGCATGTCTTTGGCATTTCGCTTCTAGTCTCTATTACACCCCATCAGCTGCGCGTTTAAATCCTGGCTTGGCATTGCATGCCCATGTCCAATTAATTCCCATGTCTGCGACAGAATATAAATTCTCCGTTTTTTCATGACGATCGATTTCCTTGTTCATTCTTCAGCATGCATGTAGCCTAAGTTTAATATGCTGACGGACAGCTGAGATGCACATATTTCCAATTATTTTAATGTCACGTTGCTGTACAGAGAAGCGGAGAACACTTTTAAAAGTCAGCCTACTATGTGTTTGTTTAACTTTGGGAATGATCAGAATTTTAAATCACTTTTTGATTTCCGAAATTGTCCAGGCAACACGCCAAACTCCATTTTTAACAAAACGTTCAATCATGTTTATTATTTCAATCAACCTGCTGCGCACCAAAACGCTCAGCTGATTTCCCGCCAAAGGGACACATCGCATTTCCATCTCGTTATCTCACCTCCAATACTTGCCTTCTGCTTGTGAAAAGGAGCGGAGGTTAGATTTTGAAACGCTTTTGCAAGAGGACTTTTGGCACGTGGTTTTAAATTCAAAGTTAAAGTTCAGTGTTGGATCTCAATGGACTGCTGAGGTTTTCACATGGTTGATCTGAAAATCCATGCTCCATATTTTCTTTGTAGCCACAACTGATGAACTTGGCGGAGACTCATCCCCCCATTTAGCATATATCACGCCTATGTTGGGCTACGCGCTGTTTTTCTGAGTTAAGCGCGAGGGGTGTGGCGACGTTCCAGAGGGGAGAATACGCGCAAGACAAGACCGCGTAAAATATGCGTGCGTAAAACCGACTTAAGTGGAGACGGGAGAATTCCGCCCTTAGTGATTATGTTTGGCTAAAAAAAATAACGAACAACCCATTTTGGGTGTTGGTTTGGGTTTAGTTCATTTCTAGCCCTGCGTATAATACAGAGTCCAACTCTCAATCAACTGGCATGCTCACATACCATTTGTGTGTGGAGTTTGGTGCAACTCTCAAGAAAGATATGAAAGAAGCTTTAACACCTCATTGCCTCCAAGTCTGTTGCTGTTCTCTCCAACTGTTGCCCATATTAATGCAATAAACCAAGAGCTTTGTTATTAATGTATGAATACAGTCCATAAGCTGTCAATTGCTGCCTAGCAATCTGGTAATTGCTACTGACTGGCTGTTCAGTATCCTTAGTGCTAGCTTGTCCTGATGTCTGCAATTGTTGTTTGCGCGTTTCAACAAATGTGCTATTCACTTTGATCCCTCCAAATGATTTGGAATTCCGACTTGTATTAAGAAAGACAGAGGGGAACGAGCGGAATGTCAGGGAGTAGATGCATTGTGTCCCTAATTTGCAATCAATGACTAGTGTTGATTGGAGTAAGATGCGGAGCTCTTTTGAAGACGTAGCTGTCGATAAAGAACAGTTGATGACCTGCGACTGACGGAGAGGAAGTGCCTCTCTGTGATTGGGCCTTAATCAGGTCTTAATGACCCGTGATTAGGGGATGACAGACATGAGTCATTACCACAGACAGAAGAAGAGAAGGATGAAGTGAGAGGAAGAGTGATAGAGTGTGAGAGAGAGTTTTTGTCTTTTATCACATTCAACCCATTAACCCATAGAAAAGACCATAAACCGGCCCTGGCATGCGGCCAACCCGGGTTCGATTCCTGGCCCGGGTCCTTTGCCGACTCCTCCCCATCTCTCTCCCCATTCGCTGTCCACCTCTCAAACTGTCCTATCATCAATAAAGTTGTAAAAGACCACAACAAAAATCTAAAAAAGAAAAAAAAGAAAAGAGACCATAACAACCATGAAACTGATAGTCATAATGTTACATTACATGTTATGAGGAAATACACAAAGTGATTCCATATTTATGTTCAGAACATGCCTTGCATTTCATCCTTTTTAAAAGCCTTTTGCAGGGCTGATAGTATTCAGGCTCCATGTCTGGTTTCAAAATCAGGGAGCAAAAATAAAAACAATGATAATAATTAGCCATTAAGTTATTCTTATCTCAGAAAGTGTTACAGGTTTAGGGTTTTCTTCCACTATCAGGCTTGAATAATGGTCATACACAGGTTATTAAATGTTTGAATAATGTGTCAAAATAGTAGCCTAGAAATCTAGACGCCGTACAGCAAAAAGCTGTACCAGGGTCTAGGAGGGCTGGGCAGCAGTGTGGGCGGGATAAACGGTTGCTTCAGCACTCAACGCCACGCAATTGGATGGCAAACAACCAATCCCCACACACTTCTGTGTAACGTCACAGCTGTCTTGTGAAGCGGCAACTCCGAGGCGTCGTAGCAGTGAATGCGTGTGATCACCACAGCCACAAACAAGTTTCCCAATACATAAATCGTGTTTTCACTTACATAGTTCAAAAATGCCTCGTTTTCAACCACACAGCCCTCCTTGATCAACCAGCGAAATGTTGAGCAATTTGGGGCTTGTTAAATGGTCATATTTATGATTGTTGTCAACATGGCATGTTCGGTGTTAGCTAGCTAGCTGTATACCCAGCCGGCCGGGGAGCGTCCTGCGTTGGGAGCGACAATCAGGGAATCTGCGTGTGATGACCACAGCCACAAAAGTGTCCTAATAAATCGTGTTTTCACTTATACAGTTCAAAAATGCCTCGTTTTCAACCACATGGCCCTCCTTAATCAACCAGCGAAATGTTGAGCCATTTTGGGCTTGTTAAATGGTTATATTTATGATTGTTGTCAACATGGCATGTTCGGTGTTAGCTAGCTAGCTGTATACCCATAACTAATACACGGATACCAAGCTCTGTGTAATTGACGACAGATTGGCTAGCCGCTAGCTCGGTAGACTAGGTGTCATTCCCATCTATTTAGTAAGCGACTTACAGACTTCCAAAGCTCCCAAATGTCTCGTTTTTAATGACATGGATCTTACTAGAATTTGGGGCAGGCATATAATACAAGGCTGTTATTGACGACAGGTTAGCTAGCCACTGGTAGACTATGTAATTCCCATCTATTTAGTAAGCTACTCAAAGACTTTCAAAGCTCCCAAATGTCTCGTTTTTAATGGCATGTGATTGTGTCTTATTAGAAATTGGGGCAGCAATTTCATTCTACACCTACAGTAGTGGTCTGATAATAGCGTGTGATCTGGTTCTGTAAAATGCTCAAAGCTTACCGAGCTAGTTTAAAACATCGAATGATCAAATGGTAATGTGTTGTGATCTATTTGTGTCCGATAAGTTCATGGTGTATTATTACATCAATCCATGTCAGACACGAAATGTATTATCATCCAGGCTTTTTAAATTAAGTGAACACCTTAGTGCTGTACGTAGCACGGACGGACACCATGCTTCTTCTTAGAAAGTTTCCTGTTTACTAAGTAGCCCGGCCCCCCTCGCGATTTGATTGGCCCTGTCATCGGATAACTTTCAGCCTCGCAAAACGACCGGGGTCCGCTAGACTGCCCCCGGGAGCAAATTCAATTTGCGGTCGCTAGGGGCGTCTAGATTTCTAGGCTATCAAAATAGGCCTACGTTACGTCACTATGCAGTATCTTGTCGTCGTCGTCGTTAAAGCAGGGAAAAAAGTTCAGGCTCAGGATTTTTTTTTCACTATCACCCCTGCTTTTGTCAACTCAACAGTTGTCTGCTTTTTATGATGTGCTGCATGAAAAGATGGCTTCACATTGACAGTGGCATTTGTAGTAGATGTATCTGCAAAGATTGCAGTATATAAAGAAATCTGCTCTGATCAGAGGGCTGAAACATAAATGATCCATGAGAAGTAGGTTATGAGTAACACATGTTCCCATAAATCTCCACATCTCTGTTCTAATACCTCAGCTTGTTATGTGTAAATAATTTACTATATTAGATGATGTGCAAATGCAATAGGAACTGGTATGATCTATGAAACTATGAACTGTGAGGCCCTGCCATGACCAACCGGTAGGGCACTCGCCTGCCATGCGGCTGAAGCTCGCTTCCTGTCCACCTCTCACACTGTCCTATCAAATAAAGTCGAAAAAGACCCCCCAAAAAAGAAAAAGAAACGATGAACTATG
>NC_085876.1:32419378-32531878 GCF_034702125.1 Engraulis encrasicolus
CCAGCCCAGCCTAGCCCAGTCTCCCTTCCCTCCCTGCCTTTCCCTACCTGAGTCCAGCCCAGCCTAGCCCAGTCTCCCTTCCCTTCCTTTCCCGACCTGACCCCAGCCCAGTCCCCCTTCTCTCCCCAACCTGACCCCAGCCCAGTCCCCCTTCTCTCCCCGACCTGAGCCCAGCCCAGTCGCCCTTCCTTTCCCTAACTGAGACCAGCCCAGCCCAGCCCAGCCCACCCCAGTCTCCCCTCCCTTCCATTCCCTACCTCAGCCCAGTCCAGTCCCCCTTCTCTCCCCTACCCGAGACCAGCTCAGTCCCCCTTCTCTCCCCAACCTGAGACCAGCCCAGTCCCCCTTCTCTCCCCTATCTGAGCCCAGCCCAGTCGCCCTTCCTTTCCCTAACTGAGACCAGCCCAGCCCAGCCCAGCCCAGCCCACCCCAGTCTCCCCTCCCTTCCATTCCCGACCTGAGACCAGCCCAGTCCCCCTTCTCTCCCCAACCTGGGACCAGCCCAGTCCCCCTTCTCTCCCCAACCTGAGACCAGCCCAGTCCCCCTTCTCTCCCCAACCTGAGTCCAGCCCAGCCCAGCCCAGTCTCCCTTCCCTTCCTTTCCCTACCTGAGCCCAGCCCAGTCCCCCTTCTCTCCCCTACCTGAGACCAGCCCAGTCCCCCTTCTCTCCCCTACCTGAGTGTGTGTGTGTGCGTGCATGCGTGTGTGTGTGCACATGCAAGTGTGACTGGTGCATGTGTGTGCAGACGTATACCGGTATCCTACTTGAGCCCAGCCCAGACCAGCCCAGTCTCCCTTCCTCCCCTTCCTTTCTCTACCTGAGCCCAGTATTCCTTCTCTGCCTCCCTCTCTACCTGTCCCTGTGCCTTATGAGATGACGTGAATGGCTGCTACTGCCCTCTTCACTACATTAGCTAGGCCAAAAGCTCCCAACCCACCTTAACCCCCCACCCCGAAGTCCCTCACCTACACCCTTCCTCTACCTCAGTGGTCCTCAAGGGGTTTTTTTTTCAATGAAATGGCCCCTTTACTTCCTCATAAGCCTGCCAACGCCCCCCCCCCTTCGGATAGACTATTGCTCTAGCCGCCTAGTAAACTAGTAGCCCCACCCGCCAGCGGCCAAAATATGTTTTGCCTGCGAGTGGGTCTAGCCTTCGACAATGTCCCAGGCCCTGAAACTGGCTGACCAATCGCAGCGCAGCAGATTTGTTTTGAATCTTTGGATGCAAAGCGGACAGGGTTTTGAGGGAGTGACCATAAAGCGTTGGTCAATAGGCACAGACACGGTTTCGAAAAACAACGGGTTGTTTCCATCAACAATCTTCCGATGTCTCATTGATCAGGGCCATACTAAATATTCAATTCAATTTAATCTAACATTTAGGCTGGCATGTCTACTTCTAAACGCCCCCCAATGGCTGCTTAAAGGGACACTGTGTGAGATTTTTAGTTGTTTATTTCCAGAATTCATGCTGCCCATTCACTAATGTTACCTTTTTCATGAATACTTACCACCACCATCAAATTTTAAGTATTCATTATGACTGGAAAAATTGCACTTTTCATACATGAAAAGGGGGATCTTCTCCATGGTCCGACATTTTGAATTTCCAAAATTAGCCATTTTTAGCTGCAAAAATGACTCTAGGAAATTTTTGTTTATTACTCAGTAAACTTTCATGTAAAGATCAAATTTGGCAATAGGCAGCCCAGTTTCAATGATCAGCATAGTTGCAGTACCTTTTTTGACCATTTCCTGCACAGTGTCCCATTAATGCCCCCTGGGGGGCTCTAGAGTCCCAGTTGAGAAAGACTACTGTGCCTGTACCTGTACCTCGTGTGGGTCAGGTGGCTTGAATGGCAGCTACCGTCTCACACACCTTCCCCCCTCTGCCCCCCGTTATCCGTACATGGGTAGGGAGACTTGAATGGTGGCCACTGTACACTACAAAAATCCTCAGCTTACTCTGCCTCACTGTCTCTGTATTCCCATGTGGCTTGGGACGGAGGCTTAAATGGTGGCTACCGTTGCCTGACCTGTCCCCTTAACCCACCGCTCCCTACACCACCGTTCCCTTCCCCCTCAACGTATTTAGGTCAGGAGGCTTGAATGCTGGCTACTATACCCTACTATGAAAACTCCTTTCTTACCCTACCCCACCTCTCTGTCTCTATGTTCTCATATGGCTGGAGAATCTTGAATGCTGGCCAAATCTCCTACAAAGCCTCTTATCCATACCTAGTCTACGGTGTATCCGTATACGGTATATCGACCCGGCCCATGCCCCCTGCCATCCCCTTACTCCAGTGGTGTAGTGTACTTTTCTGAAGTGGGTATACTGTATATTTGCGCTTTTTTTGAGGTGGGTATACTGAATATATTTGCGCTATTCTAAATAATAGATCATTCAATTTTAAGTGGGTATACTGAAATCCCAGAAATTTAGAAGTGCGTATACCTACGTATACCTGCGTTCTATGTAGACTACACCACTGCCTTTACTCCACCCCTCTGTAGTTTACATATGTCATCCCCAGAGCCATACAGTGAACAGAGTCACGCGATTGGAGGACCAGGAATTAAATTGCAGCCCCGCCTTTCAGCGAGATAAGGGAGTGCCTAAAGCAGCTGTCTTCCCATAGACTCAACATAGAACCACCACATTAACAGCCAAAAATAAGGACTAACGAACTATACTGCGGGGTAATCACCACAAATATGTAAACTATCAACTGTCTCGTTGGTGATAATCACAACACTTTTAGCACCTGTGATGTTAATCTGAAGTTATTACTACGAACAGCAAGTCTTGTCATATTCCCTGCATTGCATAGCATTGCATTTGCTGTGTGCTACGCCCACTACTAGGAACTAACATTCGCAACGCTGAGCAGTACTGAGAAGCTAAAACAGCTAATTTTGCTAATGAGGAAGTCGGCCTTAGGACACAGCGGAGATTGTGATGTTAATCTGAAGTTATTACTACGAACAGCAAGTCTTGTCATATTCCCTGCATTGCATAGCATTGCATTTGCTGTGCGCTACGCCCACAACTAGGAACTAACATTCGCAACGCTGAGCAGTACTGAGAAGCTAAAACAGCTAATTTTGCTAATGAGGAAGTCGGCCTTAGGACACAGCGGAGATCGCCTGACTCTGTTCACTGTATGGCTCTGGTCATCCCATCTCACTGTCCCCTCCATGTGGGTCGTCCCATGCCCGTCCCCTTTCACTGCCCAAGTCAGCTCACCTACCCGTCCCCATACCTGTTGATAGGTTTTCCTGTATACAAACATTCCTGTCTGAGTATCCCGCTGCAACCTCTGATTGTTTGGAAACTGTTGCCATTCAAAAAATGCCATCACATGATTGGCTGCTTAGCATCTTGCCCCTCCTCACAGTATGAATGTTTATAAACGGGAAACCTATCTATACCTGCATGTGGGTCATGGGGCTTGAATGACCCCATCGCTCCCTAACTCCCAGCATCCCATACGTATCGGAGTGCAATGTGATATGTGCATTACGCCTCTTTTTGGGGGGAAAATTTGGGGGAAAACCCAATGCAAGACAATTTGTGGTGTAGGGAAAGAGTAAATGAAAGACAAGGACCTGTAGACTAGCGTTGTTCATGCTCAACATGCAGAAGACGTGTTGTGTTTTCGTCTGTTCAAATAATATAGCCAAACAGCCGTGGCTGAAGCATGAACTGCGTTCATTTGGGCTAGCCGATGCAGCATGTAACTTATGAGACATTCGGTTTGTTTTCCCCCAAAAAGGGGCGCAACACACATTCACGAGCAAAGTATGCGGATGGCCGTTAATGCGTATAGTCCACTTTATTACCTGTGCTCCATCACGCCGGGCACCCGGTTCAATTCCGGTCCGAGATAATTTACCGATCCTTCCCCCCTCTCTCTCCCACTAATTTCCTGTTAATACTTTCTCAATGTAAATAAAGGCCTAAAAGTGCAAATAATATATTTTTTAATTCTTCTGCCCACCAAACCTCCCACTCCTCCCTCTAACTCTATGTTAGCCGCCGTTTGTTCCACACACCCACATTCTCTCTCCCCCATGACTGAGCTACTCTGAGCATGGTACTGTACCGTCCCGCAGCACTGCTCCCTTTCTGGCTTCATTGGGGGACTGCCCCCCTTGCATGGGTGAGGTATAAATGCAATTTTGTTGTGTGCAGTGAGCACTTGTGTTCGAGTTTCGAGTTTCCCGGGTGGGCTTTCAATTCCGTCTTTCACTTTCTCACCTTCCCACCCACCACCCTACCACAACCACTTCCACTACCGCCCCAGCCCTGTGCTCCTCTCATGGGGGTTGCTGGGTCTGAATGGCGGCTGGCAGTAATGATTTTGCGTCATGACAGGGCTCCACCAAACCTGCACTTTTGGACAGCGGTGGAGGCAGATAGCTGTCATCAGCATTTGCTTTTACACACACACACAAACACACGCGCACGCACACGTACACGTGCACACATGCACACTCGCATACGCGCTCACAGACACACACACACACACACACACACAGACGAAACACACACACACCCACACACAGACACAAACGCGCACACACAGACAAATGTGCGCACACTCACACACACACACACACACACACACACACACACACACACACACACACACACACACACACACACACACACACACACACACACACACACACACACACACACACACACACACACAGACACACACAGCGCCGCTGCGCTGCCGGGGCCCTCTAATTAAAAAGGGTGCAGCGTTGTATTTATGGAGCTGGAGGTTAAGTGGCTGCAACAAATTGAATGGATTTCCTCTTGATATTTGCTTAAGATTAGCTTCGGGCCCTCGGAGGCGGCGGCAGCAGCAGAAGCAACAGCAGCAGCAGGTGGTGGGGGGGGTGGGGGGTGTGTCGGACAGAGGGGGGCAGAGAGCAGGGAGAGGAGGCACCCTGCAGAGAAGAGGACCCCTGTGTGTGTGGTTGTTTGTGTGTGTGTGTGTGTGTGTGTGTGTGTGTGTGTGTGTGTGTGTGTGTGTGTGTGTGTGTGTGTGTGTGTGTGTGTGTGTGTGTGTGTGTGTGTGTGGAGGAGGGGGGGGGGTGGCTGTGTGCATGCCTGCATGCATAGAATACGAGGGGCCGTGTGGGTGTCTGTGTGGGTGTGTGTGAATGTGTGTGTCGAGGGCATGTGAGCGTATGTGTTTGTGTTGATTTCGGTTAGGTGAGTGTGTGTACAGTGTGTGCGTGTGTGTGTGTGTGTGTGTGTGTGTGTGTGCGCGTGTGTGTGTGTGTGTGTGTGTGTGTGTGTGGAGGAGGGGGGGGGGTGGCTGTGTGCATGCCTGCATGCATAGAATACGAGGGGCCGTGTGTGTGTCTGTGTGTGTGTGTGTGTGTGAATGTGTGTGTCGAGGGCATGTGAGCGTATGTGTTTGTGTTGATTTCGGTTAGGTGAGTGTGTGTACAGTGTGTGCGTGTGTGTATGTGTGTGAATGAGTGTGTGTGCGATTGTGTGTGTCTGTCTGTGCGTGTGTGTTTGTGTTGGGTGCTTAGTGCGTTAGTGAGTGTGTGTGTGTGTGTGTGTGTGTGTGTGTGTGTGTGTGTGTGTGTGTGTGTGTGTGTGTGTGTGTGTGTGTGTGTGTGTGTGTGTGTGTGTGTGTGTGTGTGTGTGTGTGTGTGTTGGGTGCTGAGTGCGTGTAGATGTGTGTGTGTGGCACGCGTCTGTGGGTGATGACCCTGAGTTGGAGGTGGCGAGCACTGTGGACTGTGATGAAAAATCAGACCGGGCACTTTTCGGTCAAGACCAGTCCGCCAGGCATTGAGAGGGACAATGACGCCTGGAACAACATTTTTAGTCAACAGCCAAAACTAATATCTAAATCTAACTAAATATTAGGGCAGCCGTGGCATAGTGGTTAGAGAGTTGCTCTTTCAATCTAGGGGTTGCAGGTTTGAATCGCCCTTGACCTCTGCCTACATCTCCAACCATGGCTGAAGTGCCCTTGAGCAAGCCACCTAACCCCACATTGTTCCAGGGACTGTAACCAATATGCTGAAAAATAACAACTGTAAGTCGCTTTGAATAAATGAAAGCGTCAGCTAAGTGCAATGCAATGTAATGTAAATCTGACTCGGAAAGGTTTGCTGTAGCAGCATGAGGACTGGTACCACTACATGAAGGGGGAGGCCAGGCCAAAGTCATCAACAGTCCACCAGGCCAAATTACACCTGTATGCCCTATGGCCTGCCCAGCCCTGTTGGTGAGTACAGCTGGCAGAGGGGAGCATAGCCCTGGCTCTGGGGAGGGCAGGGGTGCATTTCTGGAAAGCGTAGTTGTTAGCAGTTAGCAACTTCGGTAGTTGCCAATGGGAAATTGCATTGCAACTGACATAGTTAGCAACTACGCTTTCCAGAAATGCACCCCAGAGTTGGAGAGGGCGCCGACCTGTGGAAGGAGGGGAAGGAGGGAGGGAGGTTGTCCGTCCTGTTGATGGGGAAAAGTGGCAGCCTGAAGAGGGGAGGTCACGGGGGAAACACATCCACAGGCTGGTTGGTGGTCAGGGAGGTGTAGACTAACACGTCTTGTGTGATCTTGTGTGATCCGAATAGGAAGGTGTGGGGACAATGGAAGAGTTCTGAAGAGACACAGAGAGAGAGAGAAAGAGAGCATGTGAGTGTGAGAGAGAGAGTGAGTGAGTGAGAGAGACAGAGAGAGAGCGCATGTGAGTGAGTGAGTGAGAGAGAGAGAGAGAGAGAGAGAGAGAGCGCCACAGGCTATGTCACCTCTGCTGCACCCCTTGCCCTGTGCACATGCTGTCAGATCAAGACCTGGCTCTGTGTCTGAAGACTGACATGGCCTTGTGGCAAGGAGATGGGAGGAAGACCCGACACCTTCTAAAGAAGCACGACTTGTGACAAAGACACAAACGCAATGACACACACACACACACACACACGCTTACACACAAACAGCCCAAAGCCATGCACATGCTAACAGACAAACGCATGTGCACACACACTTCATAGCTTAATGCCCAAGCCTTTTATCCAAGGCGTATGTTAATAAAATGTTCTCAATACATTTTCAAACAGATTTACAGACATATGCACTGTACCACACACACACACGTATGCACACGCACACGCACGCACACGCACACATTCACACATTCACACACCACTGACTACTCTGACCTGTGGTAGCTGTATCTCCCGCTGCAACATTATAACCTACAGTGACCCAATTCAGAAGACCTGAAGACCCTCCAACTCCACCCCGATCTCATCAGTCCCATTGAAAAACAGGTAACAGAGAGAAGGCATATCATCATAGACAAAAGAAAAGAGACAAGTGAGATGGTTAATTTTGATGGTGTTAAGTGGGTCGGATGAAGGATGGCCACTCTTTTCTTGACATGACACCTCACAGACTGAAAAGTATACTGTTCCACGGGTTATATTCGAATCTGATTTATTGGGGACTTAATCAGTTAGACGTTTAAAGCACAGTTGCAAAAACACAGCCATTAGCTTCATGATATAAACACTCACAGTCAACCTTTTTGTTTGTTTTTTGCTTTTCCATCTGCTTGTCTGTGGTGTTGCCTGAGGCCTGTAGAATGCTACTGCCATCTGCTGCTGAAAATGTGAATTGCATCTTCCCATCACTCATACCTACATTCCTCTGGGATTAGCAAAATGTTACTCTATAGGTACCTCAGCCAGACAGTGTGACACAACCTCCCTTTTTGCGTGTGTGTGTGTGTGTGTGTGTGCGCGCGTGCATATGAGTGTGTAAACATGCATGTGTGGAAAGTGTGTGTGTGCAAGCTTGATGGGCCTGCACTGAAGAAAAGGCTGTTTATATCAGCATCTTTCTTCCCCTAACCTGACTCATGCCATCTTACTGCGTTTTTCCAAACTCCAAGCAAAGGTGTTCAAATTTCCTCACAAACCATCTGAGTACTGTAAAAATAGTTGTTCCGGAACAAATGAGCCAATCAGGATTGGAGGGTGGGATTTTCCAAAGACGTGGCTCTTCTTCCACCTGTCACTCTCAGCTGCATCACTGAGGTCAATGTGAGTGGCTGAATTAGTGCATCAGTAAAGATGATGGGCAGATTGTGTATCCAATCAAATGAAAGGATTTTTGATAAGGAGCCTTGTTCGAAAACGTGTCGGTTGTGGGGGGTACCCACAGTGAAAAAGAAGGCAAAACATACCTGCTGGCAAGAGTCAGGTTATTCCTACCTCCCAATTTGGTATAACAAGTATATAAACATACTTAGCTGGGTAATACTATTCAATTTTGTACAGAGGACCTAAACATGTATGAGGAGGTATCTGGACGCTGTTGAAATTTGAAACGTTTCAATTTGATTTTTGGGTGGTTGACGTTTAAGGGCGTAACGCCAAAAAAAAAAAAAGTTTTTCCAATTCCTGAAAAAATTGATTGAAAAAAATTTGAAAAAAAAATTGAAAAAAATAAAGCAATTAGTGGTCCGTAGAATTTCGCCTAATTTTTGCCATTTTTGAGAAAATGTGTCCTGCATCAACACATTGCATAGGCATGTCACACCGCAGGAAAATGAAGTCGCACCACAGGAAATTCACTGCATTATGGCCATTTTAATCCTTTTGTATACATGACTGAGATCTGAGCTCATGCTAACTTGATAATGATATTGTGTTTGATCTTAATATGTGTTTTCATTTATAAAAAAAACATTTTTTCCGTCTATAAGAGCAGTCACACCGCAGGACACCATAAAATGAACCTAAGCATTGCGTGACAGAAACATTGTAATATGAAGACATATAAAGAGATTAATAGTCACCTTAAGCTTCCACAGCACTCTCCAATAACTGAGGTACTGACTGGTTAGGAGCCAGTCTTTAAGACCCTTGTAGTTGGCCTTGCAGCTGCCCGTTCACAAACATTGACATACATGTCACCCCACAAGACGCAATTTGTGTTACGAAATTGAACTTGTAGTTAATATTACTGTCTTGAGTTTTTTTCACATTCACATATCTTAATATGAAGTTAACATTTATGCAATCATGCCAAATGCTTCATATATTATTCAAAATGCTGTTGGTTAATTTATATATATATTATATTCCAGGTTTCATTAATGTTACAGTCACACCGCAGGATATTTGACATATAAACCTTTACATAAATCTTAACAAAAATGTTTCTTCTCATCTAAGACTAATATGAAACATAATGTATCACATCTTCTTTCATTGACATTTGTTTTTTAAAGGAAAAATTACAGTTTTGTAGGTTTTTAACCAATGTTACGAAAAAACAAGGCGTCACGTCTCCCACCCTTTTACACAATCACTAACCCTAGGGGCAGTCATGGGTAAGCGGTTAGGGCGTCAGACTTTATCCCAAAGGTTTCCGATTCGACTCCCGACCCGCCAGGTTGGTGGAGGGCGTAATTCACCAGTGCTCTCCTCCATCCTTCTCCATGATTGAGGTACCCTGAGCATGGTACTGTCCCTGAGCATGGTACTGTCCCACCCTTGCACTGGTGAGGCATAAATGCAATTTTGTTGTGTGCAGAGTGCTGTGTTACAATAACAATGGGAGTCGGGCTTTCACTTCAGTTTTCACATTTGGTCTTGATGTGTAATCTGCCCCTATTAAAAACCTTTGAGTAGAGCCTCTGATTTCCACCACAATTGTAATGACCAACTCTTAATCAGTTACTAAAGGCTCTTGGTAATGTCATAGCAATATTGTTATACTGTAGTTGTGTCTTTTCAGCAATGAGTGAACAGGTCCTCCGGCATGCCCATCTGCACAAAGAGGCTACAGACTCATCGCTCACCCCCTCCATCGTCCCACCACTGTTTGGCGAATGGCCATGTTTCAAACCTAGAGTATGTAACCTCGCCCCAGCATATCAGACTATGCTTGGAAATGGCAATTGAGCAGAAGCGTACAAATGGCAAGGCCAGGTAAACCTTAACAGGTTTGCCACAGTCTAAATAAAATAACGCTGTTGCTGTGGTTACAGTTTCTATCAATCCCTTTGTGAAGATTGGAACCGAAACGCTCTTTTTGAACTTGCTTACTTGTTGCATCATGGTGCCACCTGTGCATATCAAAAAGGCAGCTTCCTATTCCTTTGAAAAAAAGTTGCAATATGATTTGGTAATGAGTGAATGATTCGAGAAATGTTCCAAAATGACTGAGAAAAATGGTAAGCTTCAACATCTGACTCTGTTTCACTGTCTGTAGATGGCAGTAAAGAGCTGTGTTGAATACAAGCAAAGCCAGGGTGACAATGGTCACTCACAGCCCTTACATCAGATGAAGAAGTGCTTTCACGGCCGTGGGCTGCCCATATAGGTGTCTTTGCAACACTTGTCTCTCACACACACACACACACACACACACACTGACATGGACACACGGACATGCACGCGTGCTTGCACATGCGCACATGCGTGCACACACACACACAACACACACACACAGTACGATCATCTCACATGTACTTAAGACCCCATCTCATAGGGAGTCTCACATAGACCCATGCCTGAGTGCCCGTAGCTGTAATGCTATCACCATATGCACTTGCTGAATCGTTTTATTGCATGCTTGTATGAAAGGCACAGGAGGTGTTGCCTTTTTTACTGGGTATTGCATTCAGTGTACACTTTATGCTATGGCCATTGGAACAGTGTATTGTGTGTTTACGGGTCAATATCATGTCAATATGCTGCATGTTCCCAAAGGCAAATGAAAGCGGTGGTGCGGATCTGATTGTTGACTTGAAATGGTGTGGTAATGAAAGAAAGACAGGGTGAAAGAGTGGCTGAGAGGTCAGGGAAAAAGCAAGGCAGACTATGTAAGAGACAGGCAAGGGTACGCCACTGCACTGCTGGCCAGGATAATGTGGAGGAGAGAGAGAGAGAGAGACAGAGAGAGAGAGAGAGAGAGAGAGAGAGAGAGAGAGAGAGAGAGAGAGAGAGTTGGGGGCGGAGAGGGAGAGAGGCAGGGAGGGAGGGAGAAGGGGGAAAGAGCCAAAGGCATTAGAGAAAGAGAAAGGCAGAGGGAAAAAAAAGACAGAAAACGGTAGATAGCGAGAGAAAACGAATGAAAGAGCCAGAGGCTACGGCGCCATTGTGAAATCAGCCCAACTCTGCCAGACCAAATCTAAGGCAATAGGCCAATAATATCGCTGCATGCCCATGGCAATGCCAACGAGTTGTTGGTGCATCAGTCAGAGCATGTACTAGACTTTGGTGATGTCTCTCTCTCTCTCTCTCTCTCTCTCTCTCTCTCTCTGTCTTTCTCACACACATACAAAAACACACTCACGCACAAACTTCACCATGTGTACGTGTGAAAGTGTGAAGGTGGATCCCAAGCAGTCCTCAAGCATCCCCCTAACATCTAAACCTGATTTGTGTGTGTGCGTGTGTGTAAACATGCATGTGTGGAAAGTGCGGGAATAAAACTCTGCTTATCAAAAGCTCATTAGCCTACATAGAGAGACACAGAGGTCACCCCCATGTAACAAAAATACTACGGGAGGCTGCCTGTCAACCTTGCTCTTCCTCACTCGGCCTGTCTGCTTGTTACAGGCACTCGCGGGCTTCTGGGGGAGTCGCTTTTCAACACGGAAGAGACTCCTAGAGGACGCGGGAGGCGTGGGGATGTCTGCACGCCACTATCTGGTTATTTTCCCCATCTCAATGTGAAACAATCCATAGAAGTCTGAAGTGGGGAATTGCGGAGCGAAAAAGTAACACGGTTGGAAATGACTTTCATCGACTGCTGCTGATGGCATGCTGATTTTTATCCATGTGCTTCTAGGTTTTTTTAACACAGCTGCAATGTAATGATTTTTAATATGTCTCTCCTTTACAAATCAGTCTGTAGACCTGTTGATCAAGGGCACCAATGTAGTTGATTGGGATAAAAATGTGATTTGTGGGTGTTTACTTTTACCGAATGGAACATAGAAAGGTTTAAGTTGTATTTTTCCTGTGCTGTTAGCGTTAGTGTACTGGCACAGGAGGCATGCATCAGCTGGTGGAAGGGTCACAGAGGCATTTATGATTGAAGACTTTAAGACAGCAAGCTTTTGCCTTACAGATTTGTACTCATGTTCTTCTAGTGCCCTATCTAGTGCAACATGTCATTTAATGATGTTGACCCACACACATTCAAGGTCACCAAATTACAAATTGAAGGTCACCAAATGCTGGTGTGAAAAAATAATTATTTTTATTTGACACTTGAATAATAGCTGACACTAAATGGGTGGGGGAAAGAAATTAACTTTCAGCTGAAATATACCTTAATGTAGCTTCCAGCGAACCTGTTTTCTGGCAGAGAATACATGGACAGCTTTTGATTGAAGTCTTTCAAGGTTACTTTACCGCACGTACTCTGAAAATGAGAATAAGGCCTCAAGATAAGACTTATTCTTACTTCTGATGCCATACATATAGGCATTGATTTACTACAACTGTGATCTAAAGGTCACGTTTCCTTTGAATCAATGCACAGGCTGCAGAAGAGCCATGAAGCCTCAAAGTTATATTGGTGGTGATTAAACCTTTTATTCACTGGAGTGGTTTGAGTGCTGACTTTGATTAATATCCTTCAAGAGTTATTTTCAGTCCAGCGCCCAATTTAATAGGTGTGTGCCTAATCTTTCCATATCAATTCATAGTCCCAATGTTTCAAGTTTGTCTGAAAAAAGAATGAGAAAATCTGATGCAACATAGCAATGGATAATGCAATACCAACTGAATGGGGCTTAATTGTCCTGTTTCCCCTTCAGTTACTACCTCAGATAAATTCAGTACATTACATTGCAATATATGAAGTAGACACTTTTATCCAAAGTGACTTACAGTTATTTACATGGTATTGGTTACAAGTGGTGTGCATTGGCACTGTCCTTACGATTCGATTGGATTACGATTCGGGGAGGTGATTGGATTCAAACCGATTCAGTCCGATTCTACGATGTATTGCAATGCATTACGTTTCTACTTAAATCAAGGAAACATTTTTCATCAGTCGTGAGGCAATACAAGCAGTCAGTTACTGAATGCTGCACATATAAATCCTGCAGCTTTCAATGTTTTAAAGTGCTTTAATTTAATATAAAGTTAATTTGTTCTAGAACTGAAGTCATTGAAAATATGCCGCATTGATTATGGCATTTGCCGAATCGAATATTGAATTGTCCTGCCCGGCAAATCGATTATTGTTGACATCACTATTGGTTACAGTCCCTGGAGCAATGTGGGGTTAGGTGCCTTGTTCAAGGGCACATCAGCCAAGGAGGTGGTGGAGGTGTAGGGAGAGGTAGGGGTGGGATTCAAACAGAAACCTTGTATCTCTATTTTCAGTTTTTTTTTTTTTACTTACTAACGTATGAATCACTGATTTCTAAATAAATCAATATTTCAACATTAAAGGTGGTTATTAAATAATGTATCATATACAGTATACTCATGGAGACTGACCAGTAGTACTGATTTGTATTTTATAATGAATAAAGAACGGAACAGTGGAGATACAAAGTTTCTGCTGGACAGCGATGATACAGTATCAGCCTGAAGGTCTTTCCATACCGGACGCGATGCGATTTTGCGATTAAGACTGACAGGTGCCACATAATATTTATAAAGGACGACCGTTCCCTCCCATGAAGCACCGATACAACAGCCTTCTTCTGCCTAAAAGCCTTTCAACTCGACTAAAAGGGGCTCGGGGAAAAAAGTAAGTCAAAACTTCATACGGCTTTTTGTAGTTGTGAGGCACTGAAGATCTGTGGTGGTGGGTAAGTTGTTGTGTATTCTCCTTGATGTCACCGGCTTACAGATATGAAGTAAATTGGGGAGAATATGCTTGTCAATGTAGTGCATCCTCAAACACTATCGCGGAGATCTCTTTTAAGCTCCAGGCTTCACAAATAGCCGCAGACACATCCACGCCCACACCCACACCCACAGACATGTGAACCTGTGCACATGCAGGCTGGCGCTCACTCACTCACTCACTCACTCACTCACTCACTCACTCACTCACTCACTCACTCACTCGCATGCATGCATAGATGTGTGTATGAACATGAAAATAAATCCATGCTATAACTCTTCAACATAAATGCACCCCCACCTACTATATGAACCAGTAGAGTGCAGAGACAGTTTGGGGGACAGGAGCTTAAGGGGGGTTGGGGGCAAGTGGACTGGGCTATGAAGACGATATATTATATACTATCATGCCAACATGGACCACAGTGCACTATGACAAAAACATTTTCAAAAAGGTATTTTTTTTTGTTCAGGAGGGCAATGCGGCAGGTAGCACCACCTTGTCCCTATCTGTGCACGCCTATGGTATAGAGCAGTGGTTCTCAAACTTTTTCCATCATTCCCCCCCTCAGAAGGTCTGGATGCCTCCGAGCCCCCCAAGCAACAGCAGAACTTGTGCAGACTAATTTTACAATCACTGCGTAGATTCAAAGGAAAGGTGAGATAAAACAAAAAGGGACTGCAGTCGAATGCAGTGCAGATATGTGTTCATTTCCTACTATTCAAATTCATGACAATTAATAATATAATGTTGGTGAGGTCTTTGAACATATTGGCTTATTGGCGAGACAGGAAATAATCTCCTTAGGGAAAAAAACAAAAACACAAAATCAGATGTCACACGCCCCCCCCTGCAATGCCTCCGCGCCCCCCCAGGGGGGCTTACGCCCCACTTCGAGAAACACTGGTATAGAGACAGACATGCATGCACAGGCACATGAACACATAATTGCACAACAAAATGCACTCTCACAAACACAGCTCATCGATCACCTAGAATCCTCCTTCCTCATCCTCCTATGCCACACTTAATTTCCCATGAGGCTCCCTTGTCAAGCGATCGAGACGAGAGCGCCTCCAATCAAAAGACGAGAAGGTGAAAGAAGTGATGGGGAGATATATGGAGATGTTAAAGTCAGACGTGTTGACATTTTCCGTGGCCCTTATCAAACCGTAATGCATTGTGAATGGCTCAATTATATGAAAATTGACAAAGCACATTCCTGCCAAGACAGACGTCGTTGCTTTACAAGTGGGGAAGAAGACGCAGAGGGACCTGTAGGCATTGGAACCCACATTTATCCTCAAACATTAAATTCCGATTGGAATGGAATGCAGTTGCTAGCTACGACCTGAACCTTTCTGTTTATAATGTTTTACAGACGGTTTTGTGCTTTGGCACGCTGGTATCAACAACGAAGGCTGAAAGCAGTGGTGTAGTCTACGTAGAACGCGGGTATACGAGTATACGGAGTATACCCACTTCTAAATTTCAGTATACCCACTTAACATTGATTGATCCATTATTTTGAATGGCACAAATATATACAGTATACCCACTTCAAAAAATGCTCCAATATACAGTATACCCACCATAAAAACGTTGACTACACTACTGGCTGAAAGGGTTTTAGTTGAGCTATTAGATGCATGCCCATAGCCACTGCAGCAAGGGAGAAAGCCTGAAGACCTTTTTCGTTCATTAATAAATAAAATGAAAACTCTTCAGGCAAGAAGAGCTGCAATGGCTGACTGCTGGCAATGTTGTTGTGCATGTAGCACTTGTGTACAATGCACTAAGGTATTGATTGAGGAGTGTCTGTTTTTTGGTCAATGACTTTTAACTCATTTTTTCAATTAAAAAGGGAAAATGTTATTGGTGTGTGTGTTTGAGTGTGTGTGTGTGCTGTGCTGTACAGTATGTGTGTAGACTTAAGTATATTTTCTACTGTATGTGTGTAGAGTTCAGTATACTGTATGCTCTGTCTTCCTTTGGGCCATTGTACACAGTAACTCAGTCAGAGCGAAGCTCCTTTCAAGCAACGCAGGTAAATATTTCTAGACAGCCGTCAGCACACGCAAACCTGAACCTACTCGTTGTGAATGTACAGTGCCTTCAAAAAGTCTACACACCCCTCTTCAAATGTCAGGTTTTTGTGATGTAAAAAAATGACAGAAAGACGAATAAATTCACAGCTTTTTCCACCTTCAATCTAAACTATTAACCTGTACGATGCAATTGAGAAACAAGCATAAAGCTTTAAATGGAAACAATAGAAAATACAAAACTTCAATTAACATGGTTGCATAAATATACACACCCTTAAATTAATACTTAGTTGCAGCACCTTTGGCTTGTCTGGGCCATTCCAAAACCTCAATATTATTCTAGTGAAGCCATTCTTTAGTAGATTTAGGCGTGTGCTTAGAGAAATTGTCGTTCTGAAAGATTAGTTCCTCTGCATCTTCACCTTTTTACCAGGGGGCCGAAGATTTTGTGCCACTACCACAGCCCCTGTGGAAATGTTCATAATTCCCTCCTCCCTAATGAAGGCCCCAGTTACAGCTGAAGAAATACAGCACAAAAGAACAATGCTGCCACCACCATACTTCACATTAGGTATGGTGCTATTGCGGTGATGTTTTGTGCCAAAAATACCTTTTGGAATTATGTCCAAAATGTGCAACCTCAGTTTCACCTGACCATAACACATCTTCCCACATGCATTTGGGAGATTACAGAAGTATTTTTTGAGAAATTTACCTCACCAAGATTGAACTTTTTGGTCATAATTCAAAAGGGTATGTTTGGCGCAAAACATCACCACAATAACACCATACCTAACATGAAGTATGGTGGTGGCAGCATTGTTCTTTTGTGCTGTTTTTCTTCAGCTGTAACTGGGGCTTTCATTAGGGAGGAGGGAATTATGAAAATTTTCACAGGGGCCGTGGTAGTGGCACAAAACCTTCGCCCCCCTGGTAGAAAGGTGAAGATGCAGAGGAGCTAATCTTTCAGAACGACAATTTCCCCAAGTACACGCCTAAGTCTACAAAAGCATGGCTTCACTAGAATAAGATTGAGGTTTTGGAATAGCCCAGACAAGCCCAAAGGTACTGCAACTAAGTATTAATTTAAGGGTGTGTATATTTATGCAACCATGTTAACTGAGGTTTTTTATTTTCTATTGTTTCCCTTTAAAGCTTCATGCTTGTTGCTCAATTGCATTGTACAGGTTAATAGTTTAGATTGAAGGTGGAAAAAGCTGTGAATTTATTTGTCTTTCTGTCATTTTTTACATCACAAAAACCTGACATTTGAGGAGGGGTGTGTAGACTTTTTGAAGGCACTGTATGTGTGTCCTTATCTTTCTCTCTGTGTGTGTGTGTGTGTGTGTGTGTGTGTGTGTGTGTGTGTGTGTGTGTGTGTGTGTGTGTGTGTGTGTGTGTGTGTCAGACCTCTCTCCTCATGATAAGTAGACCCCCCGCCGCACCCACAACCCCGGGCCAAAGGCACCGCAGCAGCTAAAGACAGCAAGGGAGTTGCAGAGCAGTAAAGTAGACCGGGGAGGCGTCTATAGCTGACCTCTGGCAGCCGGTGGGCTCAGAGACCTGTGGTTTTAATGACATGGTGCACTCATTAGTCCCAGAGGTAGCTACCGGCTACAACCCCTTCCACCACACACCTCCACCGGCTACAACCCCTTCCACCACACACCTCCACCTCCCTGTCATTCTCCCACCTCTCCTCTCCTCTCTGTATCTCCCCTACCTCCACAAATCACTTCCCCTGCCCTGGGACCTTCCTGTACACTTCAGCAGCCCTGCAGACAGACACACACAAATAGACACAAGCGCACACACACACACACGCACACAAAGACACACGCGGACACACACACACCTTTCTTTTTACTTCACCTCTCCTCCAGACGCACACACACACACCTACCACCACACCACACACACACACACACACACACACCTTTCTCTTTGCTCCACCTCCCCTCCAAACACACACACACATATGTGCACAATAACAAGACTCTCACCCACAAGCACACAAATCCCTTTGAAGTTCTCTACTGCCCATTGATTACCATAACACAATTTTATTGACTCCTCTGCACCCCTTGGGGACTCACCGGAGCTGTGTGTGTGTTGTGGTGTGGTGATAGGCTGGGGACTCACAGGAGGAGCTGTGTGTGTGTTGTGGTGCGTGTGTGTGTTGTGGTGTGTGTGTGTGTTGAGGTGTGTGTGTGTGTGTGTGTGTGTGCGTGCGTGTGTATGTGCGCGCGTGTGTGTGCGCATGCCTGTTCCCTTCTCCCCCAGCCCCTTGTGTTGCCTTAGTGATAATCTACACAGGACCAGAGTCTCATATCAAACCACGAGGGATCTGGCAATAATACACCACCCCAGCTACGGCAGGCTACAGGCCGAGAGAGGGGACAGAATAGACATTGTCTGTAACTCACACACTCTAATTGCTTTGCTGCCTCCTTCGCAATGTAATATAGCCAGTGGTGGTGAAGGTGATGCTTTTTGAGCAATGGTGTTGCATGCAGAGTGGAACTAGCTTGGGAAGCAGGAGGTGGGAAGGGATGGTATTCTCATTCCTTACACAGGATGTATAACAGTGAATAAAAGGTTCTACTTTCTCTTAAAAAAAAGGTTTTTTTGCCTTTAATTATGGCAGGACAGTGGAGGACAGACAGGAAATGAGTAGAGAGAGAGAGAGACGGGGGGAAGGATTGGTAAATGACGCGAGATGGATTCGAACCCGGGTGGTCAGCATAGTAACCCAGTGCCCTACTGTTAGGCCACGGCACTGGCAGGACCTAAATGTTCTACTTTCTCAATGCAGGGAGAACGCAATTAAACAAGCCACCACCTGGGGCCTCATGTACGAAGCTCACTTACGGACAAAAAAGTTACTGAAGTTGTTTTCCACAGCCACGGTCAGATGTACTAAAACAGACTAAACGTGGAAAACTGCGGATCTCCACGCGAATTTCAGGGCTGCTGTGGAAGTTTCCGTAAGCGTGGAAGTTGCCGTAAGTGGTGCATTGTGTCTTTTAGCGGCACACAGAGGCAGGCAGCACAACTACATGTGTTGTACGCGGTCGGAAATATTGCAGAGATGCAGCCAGTTAAACGTGGATTTTAATGTTGAGGCGCGTGATTTAAAAAAGAAGATGAAGAAAACCACCTCAACCATATTATTGTTGAGGCAGCTGGTTAAAATGAAGCGGACTCATGAAACTATCCTTGAATTACAACGAAATTGGATGCCCATCAACAGCATTAGTTGGCAACTATTAAACATTGAATAGCCTATTTTCTGGATCTGCGATGCGTCTTCTCGCATTTGTTGGGAACGTCCTCACCGCAGTGCTTGTCTTTCTCTTTTAATAAGGCTACTGTAAAATTAGTCCATCAATTGGCATGTGTTTTTTATGGGCTAACTGAGTTGCCTGCAAGTTATTCATACATGTGGCGTAGCCTATTTGTACATGTGTCATGTTATAACCGTCATAAATGTTTATTTCTCGGAAGCCTTGGCGACTGCCTCATCGCAATGTGTTTTGGTGGGTTTTTTTTCCACTTTTTTATGTAGGCCTAATGCATTTTAAATAGGCCTATCAATTGTTGGGAAACCTGCATTGCACTGCAGTATAACATGAAATTTTTTTTCTGCAGTCCTCACATTAAGTATTACCAATGCCTGACTTTATACATGCCAAAGTAATTTTGCGCAGCCTTTTCCTTTTAAATTGGCTACCTCCGAAACAGCGCCTTCACCTCGCATCATGATTTCCCGCGCTCCCCTTCCCGCGTTCCCTTTCCAGTTCTTTCAACCAATGAATGCACATGAATGGGTCTGTTCATAGTAATTAGAATATTCATATAGAATATCTAAGGGAGGAGGCAAGGCGGAGACTTGGGCCCGCTTGTGCTCGTGCATGTGCGCAAGATTTCGCGGCAAAACCTGGTTACGCACTTATTGATACATCCGGATATTTTTGTCCGTAAGTAACTTTCAAGATTTTCACGTCCGCACTTTCTTGGTAGGAAATCCACGCACTTCTTTGTACATGAGGCCCCTGGAGCTTCTAATGCCTCTTTTCCACTGCCGGTTTTCTGGTAGGCCTACAGCTCGACACAGCGCGACTCGGCGGCTACTTTTTGCCTCACGATAGAGCTGTGTCCTGCCTATTCGAAAAGCATTCTTTGCCTACTTGGCGATCCACCACCATTTTTCAGCAGAGGTAAAAGTGAAAGTGATTTGATGCTGTGATGCTGCGCATGCCATTGCATTGAGTCCCAAACAGTTAGGCTTGACTTCGCAACTGGCCATGAAACGGTTTTGCAAATGTAATGCCCTTTGTTGTGTTCACTGATACACGTATATAGGTAAAATAGGCTACAAAAAGCAGAATTGTTCCTCGACAGCAGCCAGTGTGAGTCAAGTGATTGGGAAGCATAACCTGGGGACAATGACGTGGGGATGAGAGCGCAAGCAACACTATTGCGTGCATTTTATGACAGGTTAATTTAGGCTATTCACAATTATTTTCAGCTTTGTTCAGTTTCATAATATTGGTGTTTTGTAACATTCAGTATTTAAATTGAGCTAATATTATTTACTGATTAATTGTAGCCTAGTCATTTTTTGTTGGACAATTTGCCCGGT
The DNA here is from genome assembly GCF_034702125.1 of Engraulis encrasicolus. Classification (NCBI taxonomy): domain Eukaryota; kingdom Metazoa; phylum Chordata; class Actinopteri; order Clupeiformes; family Engraulidae; genus Engraulis; species Engraulis encrasicolus. The sequence continues at coordinate 32,439,950 of NC_085876.1, forward strand.
CACATTTAATTTTGCCGGTCATTCATGCATACAAAACGGACAATTTCCGGCCACAGCTGGCTAACGTGAACCCTGGGGTGGAGAGGATCGAACCAGTGACTCTTTGGCCACAAGCCAAATGACTTAACCATTAGCTATTAGTCGTTACTGTACCATTACCTCAAGGACGTCCATTGACAAGAGTTGCTCTAGAAGAGTTGATGGTTTTTGCCCATTGCTAATGAGCAGATAAAGTCAACGGTCTAATGAGCGTTGTCTAATGACTTGGCTCGCCATGTCAATCAGATCAACACTCTTTCATTAATCAATTAGTCGTGCTTTCTCTCTCCTTAAACTGGTGGTAATTGAGTATTGAGTAGCGCTGGTTTCATGCAGTCCAACTACTCTCAGTGAGTAGTACTTTTGTACGTTTAGTGACAATTGCTGTGATGTCATCATCATCACTCATAATGAAGTGTTCCAGAAGTCTTCACAGACCAACTAAACTGTGCGACTATGCAAAACTAAACCAAGTCTGTAGTAGGCTTATAATTAAATAGGCTCCAGCTCTTTTCCACGGGTGCAAATAGGCATGTTGTGTTTTTTTCTATTCTTAAAGGGACACTGTGCAGGAAATGGTCAAAAAGGTACTGCAACTATGCTGCTCATGAAACTGGGTTGGCTATCGCCAAATTTGATATTTGCCTGAAAGTTTACTAAGTAATAAACAAATATTTACTAGTATGGTCCAAGTAGAGTCATTTTTGCAGCTAAAAATGGCTATTTTTGGAAATTCAAAATGGCAGACCATGGAGAAGATCCCCCTTTTCATGTATGAAAAGTGCAATTTTTCCAGTCACAATGAATACTTAGAATCTGATGGTGGTGGTAAATATTCATGAAAAAGGTAACATTAGTGAATGGGCAGCATGAATTCTGGAAATAAACAACAAAAAATCTCACACAGTGTCCCTTTAATGTTTCCACAAAAGCTAACATTTTATCGCTTATATGGCTATGGCTATGGCTATGGCTTAGGCCGAAACAAACAAATTCTGCAGTGAAGATTGTCTTAACCCATTTTAGCCTGATGGCTAGTATATGTTGTTTGACCTTTGGTGCCTGGAGACAAATACGCTACATCCAGGCTCATGAGATTTTAGCTTTTAAAATAAAAATGTGGGTATGTTACAGCTGAATGAACACATTCTCATGCAAGATGAGGGTCTTAGGGTTTATCTGCAAACTTATATCATTTTTTTTATTTGCATCAAAGGGTGAGCTATTTAGATTTTTATAGACTGAGGACAACTTATCCAACAAGGGCTTAGGCATTCACCAGGCGGGTTTTTTGCAGATACTTTAGGCATCAATGGGTTAATAATAATGGGAACAAGCTTGGGAGTGCTGTATCTTTGCTATAACTTTTTTTAAAAGTGTATATGCATGATAATCTGGATGCATTCTGATGTTGTGCACTTAATTACAAGAAAAAAAGAACTGCATCTGTGCTGCTCTGGTGTCCAGTGTCTTCTCTCCAGTTGTGTATGCTAAGCACGATACTCTGTATATAGGATAGATCTCAGTACACACTAAGGGAGGCAGCTGTGTGAAGAAGGCAATATGTGAAAAGTGTGATGTACAGGAAGTAGGTCCATGTTTGTTCGAAATACCATTAAACCAAGTTTATGTTTGTTTAAATTGCTTGAAGACACTAGTACGTCAGCCACAATGTCACAGAAAACTGCATTTAACGTCTGTGCTGTGACTATTTTATTGTTCTCGGGACAAATATGAGCCATTGATAGAGGTACTTAAAGAAGCCATAAAAAGTTAGAGATATAAGCTCTCCGACACCAATCTGGAGGGGTAGCAGCAGCAGATAATGAGAATTTAGTGAGTGCTCTGCTAACTATAGTAGTCTCTGTTGGATTAAGTCATTTAGCACTGGAAAAAAGACCACATAATTGAGTTGGAGACTCAACTCATAAGAGAAGGCTGTAGGGCTAGAGGACCACATTGGCCATGATTTATTGTGTGATTGTTAACCGGTCATTTCTGTGTGTGTGCGCGTCCGTGTCCGCCTGGGGCTGGTGTTAGCTGTCTTGCTGTGATAAAGCCACTAATCACGTGGGGACCCTCCTTGTACTCTACTCTGTCTGGCTGGCTGTACCCCAAAGGCACTGAGCTGGGAGGTGTGGCCGTGTTTATGATATACTGGGCCTATACTACAAAGTTCAGAAGTAAACCAGGTTAGGTTAAGAGGTAAATCATCTAATAGAAGAGCCTGGAGTCGACATTTTCATATCAAAGAGGGGATGTCTGCGCTTCAGCCCTGGTGGTGCTCACCGTCGAGGACAGCAGTATGAAGACAAGCTGGGCTACTTGACAGTGACTAGACCCAGAGATGACTGGAGCACTCAGCAACTTTTTTAGAGTTTTTTTTATTTTGGTGCACATTTTGTGCACCAAAAAAAAAAAATAAAAAAAACTCTAAAAAAGTTGCTGAGTGCTCCAGTCATCTCTGGGTCTAGTCACTGTGAAGTAGCCCAGCTTGTCTTCGACATTTTCATACTCCAGGCTCTTCTATTAGATGATTTACCTTCTAACTTAACCTGGTTTACACCTGAACCAGCTTTGTAGTAAAGGCCCACTGTGTCTGTGTGTGTGTGTGTGTGTGTGTGTGTGTGTGTGTGTGTGTGTGTGTGTGTGTGTGTGTGTGTGTGTGTGTGTGTGTGTGTGTGGCCCAACACCTAATCACTACGTATTATGTTTCAAGCATGCAGGGGATGCATTAGAATTGTACTTGTTGACCTCTCACACCTTATGATTACTATTAGTGTGTGGATGGATATATGTGTGTGTTTGTGAGCACTATATTACCAACAGTATTCGCTCACCTGCCTTGACTGACATTAACTTGAGTGTCTTCCCATTCTTAAGGTTCAATATAATGTCAGCCGCTACAGCATATTCAGCATGTGTATGCTCACTGTTTCCGTTTTGCACGTTTGTGTGTGTACATAGTACTTGTGTCTGTTTGTATAGTATAGTATAGTATAGTGTGTGTGTGTACATTTACTCTTTGTGAATGTGTGAGTGGCTTTGTGTAGCCAGGGCGAAAAGCTGACTGTTGACTCTGTCAATCAGTCTGGTTAAAGCCATGAGGAATCCGTCTCCGTGGAGGGTGGTAGATGGCCTGATCTTACTCTATCATTTAAATTAATTGGAGTTCCAAACTCAAATTAAAACCCATATTGTGCTTTATTAGCATGCCTGTTACGATATAGCGTCGCAAAAGCAAACAAATAACAAAACGAAAGTGTGAATTTAGTTACCTTAACCAATCAGTAACGGAGCTCGTGGGTGAGTTCCGCGTCATCACTCTCAACTGTTTGCTGATTGGCTAAACACTGAGAGAACCGAGCTCGAGGCTTTTGCCAGACGATGTGCGGAGCCAAAATCTTTGGGTGGAGTACAGAGGATGGCGTCGCGAGGCTAGGCTTTGTGTGCTTGTGTGTACTGTATGTGTGTGCGTTCGCGCACATGTCTGATAAAGGGGGTGCAACCGCCATTCCGACATACCGCCATTCCGACATACCGCCATTCCGACACACCTTCACACTTTTTCATACCGCCATTCCGACACCGAGTTACTCTCATGGGGAGCTGTGCACGCACGAGGGTACACCTTCATCTGCGTGTTCCGACAATTGAACGTCAATGTCGGAATGGCGGTATGTCTGAATGGGGGTATGTAACCCTGATAAAGTACTCATACTACTGAGGTACTACAGGGGCTACAGGCCTGCAGATCACATGTCTGAGACAGCACCTTTTCATTACTGCACGTCTGGATCTTTTCTGTTTCTCTCTCCCTCTTCCTCCTTTCAGTCTGTAAATCTCTGTACAATCCTCTGTGATCCTCTAGGCTCCATCTTTCTTGGTCTCCCGCCATTACCTTCACTTTCACTGCTCCATCTTTAATCCCCCGTTTCCTTCAGTGTGCATCAATGTTCTCTCTCACTCCTGTCTGTCTGTCACCTGTCACTCTCCATCATTCAGTTCCTCCGTCCTTCATCAGACTCTTTTACTGCCTCAGTAACTAATCCCATTTCTCAATTTGTCATTTCTTCCCCTGTATTTCACTGTGCTGCCTTTCTCGGTCACTGTACACTACTCTCAAACCCCTGTCTTATTGCTCTCTCTCTCTCTCTCTCTCTCTCTCTCTGTTTATTTCTCTGCTCCCACTGTCTATCCCCTCTCCCTCTCTAACTGTACCATGGCTGGTGTCTGAGTCCCTGTGAGATGCGGGTGCTGCTCTGAAAGCCATGGTGCATTCAGAAGGCCACTTAGGCTACACAGCGAGACTTCACCTCTAACAGCCTCTAGCTTAATCATTTCCAGCAATGTTGAGGCTAAGTCTGTTTAAATCTCTTGTTCACAAGATCAACTTTTGTAGGGGACCTACATAATAACCAGTATGCTGTGACTGTAAGGAGCAAAGAATGAAGAGAGAATTCCCGCTGTTTTTCCCCCAGGTTTTTCATGTAGGCGGTAGATGTCTGATCTATCTAATGTCTGCAGTTGCTACACCCCCACAGTTTAATTTGTTGGGCATTATGTATTATGCTACTAGACACCTGATGTGAAATGTCAATTTGTTCATAGTGCTTACTGCACTAGGAAACCATTTTGGACATGCATGGGTAGCACCACAGCCACAACACCATTTGGACACATCTGAGATGCCTCATTTAGGGTGTAATTTGCATTGTGCACAGTAGCGTACTACGCATGCAGTGAACAAGCGCCCATTTCGAAATCAATATGCTGTTGTCAGTACCCGGTGATAGTGCATTTTTTGACTCAGCCCTTTTTGAAGATCTGAGCTATTATAATGGGGGCAGAATTTGTTTACATTTTAAAAGTTCTTAACATATGCCTACTCCAAATATTTTCCCAAAAGGTATTGCTGTTTTCTAGTTGTCTGCTGATGTTGCATAACCTTTTGGATGTCTTGGGGAATAAATCAAGATGTTTTCCAGGGTAGTGTGAGCATTACAACTGCATGTTGAAACTGGCTTAAGTTACACTTTAAAGGTACACTGTGCAGGAAATGGTCAAAAAAGGTACTGCAACTATGCTGCTCATTGAAACTGGGCTGCCTATTGCCAAATTTGATCTTTACATGAAAGTTTACTAAGTAATAAATACATATTTTCTAGTATGGTCCAAGTAGAGTCATTTTTTTAGCTAAAATTGGCTATTTTTGGAAATTAAAAATGGCAGACCATGGAGAAGATCCCCCTTTTCATGTATGAAAAGTGCAATTTTTTCAGTCATAATGAATACTTAGAATTTGGTGGTGGTGGTAAGTATTCATGAAAAAGGTAACATTAGTGAATGGGCAGCATGGATTCTGGAAATAAACAACTAAAAATCTCACACAGTGTCCCTTTAACTAGCCTAGGCGCAATAACAGCAAATTGCCATCATCTTCCTGATGAAATATACAGTACTTATCGCTCCAGCACTCCATCTCTCACTGTTGAATCCCAAGTCTTCCACGCTCTCTCTCATTCGCACGCACGCACACACACACCCTGGTTACTGTGGAGGTTAGAATGTTTTTTTTTTTTGTTTTTTTTTTTTACCTGTCTACCTTTGAGTAAAAAGGCTGACAGGTGGGTGACACTGATTGACAGATCAACTGAAGTGAGAGAAACAGAGCTGTTTTCTTGCTTCAAGCATCCCAAAGGCAGTAAATGGCTCAGATGAAGTCATAACCACCTTTTGGAACTGAGGATACTCTGCTCTGAACACATTTCGTACAATATTCCTGAAACTTCGCACATTTTAACCTCTGCTGGAGGCTGAGAAGGCAACTCCCCAGGTTATTTCTGCAGCAGAAAGGATGTGTGTCACAGTCTACATTGGGGTTGCAAACTCAGCAAACACAAAGTAATGCCATATCACAATACGGCTTTGACATAACCATACTTGACATACATTGACACGGTAAGTAGAAGGCACACCAAGATGGCACTATTATGCAGCTTACTATAATTGTATAGGGGGCACTGTTATAGAGGGGGAAAGTCCTTATAATGCTTTTTATGCATCCTTCATTATAAAAAGCGTTATCAGAAAAGTTATATAGGGTCTGCCACAGGCAGACGTTAGGTTAAGTGGCTATCAAAAATAATTTGAATGTAATTCTTGAGGGCAAAATATTAAATTGAAATAAATGGCTAGTGCTTTTGACACCTGAGATTTAGGCCTACAGTAAAGAATAAAGTAAAAGTAACTGGCTACTGTAATTTGCATATGGCAGTTATGAGCGCTAAACCCATATGGGGAATTTATGGTTGAGTAGTAGGATAAACATGGTCAATATTTAATTGTTATTGAAGTGGGGTGACTCGACTCACTGGCAGTCTGCTGAGAGAAATTAAATGAATAATGAATTCATACAGTATGCTTCATGCCATATGGCAAAGCATCATTCCTTCATATAATAAAAGCTGTTATTTTTAACTGCTTTGAAAAGTCATACTTTTAAACAGGCTATGACAAAGTGGATATTTTATGCAATGACATTCTTCTAAGTCACTATTTTCCACTTTGTGTGCTTCACAAATCTGCTGGATTAGATGTGCTGTAGGCTACATGCATTAAAATGTAAATATGAAGAGAAATAACAAATTCCCCCTCCTCTCTCTATCTCTCTCTCTCTCTCCAGGTTCCAGCTGTTCCACAGGCAGCCTGTCTATCCCATGGTGCCAGAGCATGGCATGTGCAGTCTGGAGGATGAGAGACAGCTCCTCCCAAATCACCTTCTCAGACTAACAACCCGAGTACGAGAGCCAACTGTGCTGCCAACGTTATGTAAAAGACAAAATCACCTCACCACAAATACATCCGATGTGAAATCTGACTTCCTTAAGCAAACATCCAGCAGCCGGTGAGAGCAAAGAAATGGGTTTCTTACCTTGCACCCAGCTAACGACAGCCATTTTAAAACAGCATTATCCATGGCCTCTCATAGTTTATATTATAGATTAAGTTCATACATGAGAGTCAGTACAACGGATCAAGACCCTGAGCCACTTGGGATAGACAAAAATAACCAGGTGGGGTGCTACAGTATAATTAATTAATTCTGGTAATGAATGATTAATCACTGCAATTAACACCGCTATCTGACATCGTTTGGTAATTTCCGCTTGCAGCCTTCCATATACACAGATCAGCCTTCACACCTCACTGGCCTGTAGAAAAGTCATTAAGATTAGAATCCCCACCCCGCCACTCACCCCGTACTCCTTTTAGCAGACCTCAGACAGCACTGAAAATCACTTTTTTATTGCTGAAGTTAACCAGATGGAAGGAGACTGAAGAGGTAGAGACTTATATAAAGCCTCTGGGAGCTAGGCTACATGATGAGCCGACAACTTTGCTAGTTCACTGGTTTGCCAATAGATATGATTGCTGTCTGGAAGACCGTGCCTAGCTTGTCTACCTGGTCTAGAACGACTAAAAAAAAAGTGCCAGTGCTTCATCAAGTTGTGACAGGGTGCTATGGTCAGCTGATCAGGGAAAATCACTGATATTGATGACATCTTGATTGTAGTGACTTGTCAGAGCTGTTGAGACCTTTTGAGTATACAGAAAAGGACACAAAATGCTTCTGTACCATACTTTAGGGGCAGTCAGGAAATGTATTCTATTAGAGTAAAGATAATCATTTTATTCAGTGGACTTCATAAAGCGCTGACCTTTCAAGCACAGTCCCATTGAAAGATTGAATCGAGGCAATAAATTATGCAAAATGTTGAATCTATAGCCACGGTATAGCTTATTTCATACTCAATCGCATAATCCCATAGTGAGGCTCTGTGGAAATGTTAAAACAATAATGATGAAATGTGGGCAATTGAGCAGATTCTCATATTTTGCTTTGAATGTGGCCTAGTGCAGTCGAGCAAGAGAACATGCATTTAGATGTAGGTTTCTGTCCTGCCAGTAGCTATAAAAATCAAAATGTGTTTTTCAGTAGCAATTCGTTCATTGGTCTGAAAAACAAGTGCTCAAAGACATAGCCAGACACTGTGTCTATGAAGATTCTCATTCATCCACATACTGTTAACAGGAGTTAAAACTGTAAGCAATTAGGATATTCTTTTTGGAGCTTTAAGATGTTTCATCCCTCATCCAAGGGATTTAAGTGGTAGTCTGATGGTGAACAGACATAATCTGATGTACCGTATATGGTGAATAATATGTCTGGCGTATTAAGGGTAAGAGAACCTTTGGACCTTTGGTAATAGTAAAACATGGTCTGTTGCTAAACCATTCAATGTTCATATCATTTGGAGTACTGGATTCGGCAATATCCATAAAACAGAATGTTTTGGATGTCTTGGATGGCCTTGAACACGTTTGTTTAGTTTTCTGTTGTGATATGTTAGTGCTTGTAGGCTGTTGTGGCTATGGGGAGGAGAGCACAGCAAGAGGGCTGAGAGAGAGAGAGAGAGAGAGAGAGAGAGAGAGAGAGAGAGAGAGAGAGAGAGACAGAGACAGAGACAGAGACAGAGAGACAGAGCAGTAGAGAGGAAGAGGAACCCGCTGTTCAGTATCCCTCCAATCCCCTGCTGGTGTCTGAAGGCTTGTGTTTAATTACTTGATTTGCCTGACTGGTTGCTGAAATCATTAGCAGACACAGGGCCCTGTTGTACTTGCCAATCAACACACACACACACACACACACACACACACACACACACACACACACACACACACACACACACACACACACACACACACACACACACACACACACTGCATCAACTAAACCATTGTGACTATCACGGTATGAAAAACAAACTAAAATGCTTGAATGCACTAATATTTCACAGGTTTCTTGTTTGAGTATGAGTGTATTGATCATGGAAAAGATTTGCAGAAGTCTTTCGTGCAGTTCTTCTCAGCTGTGGTAAGCTGTGGACGGAAATTAATGTGTTTGTCCGTATGAATGCACAATATGCATGCTGTGGAGATTTTGTCTCATAACAGGAACTACTGCTTGGGGCTACGTCTGGGGATACAGTGATTTGGGTGCACACACGTGTGTGCGTGTGGGCACGTGTGTTGATGCAGACAATAGGGAAATATGGGGTCTATTCAGCTGGTACGCTACTGTGAGGCGAAAACATGCTGCCCAACAAGCAGAGGAAAGGGAGACTCCTGAATTCAATGTCCAATGCTCCACTGAAGATCATCTGCAATTCTGAGCTGATGGAACTGGTCTGACATGGTCTGGCATGACTCGGCTATCAAGTATGTTTTACGCACAGCTCAACCACCAGCCCTTGTTTTTTGGCAGTCTGGACCAGCTGAGTGGGTACAGTTGTTGCTTACCCAGAATGCTGTGTGTCGGTGAATACAAAAACAATCATGGCAGCCACCCAACCAACTACCTTCTCTTTGGTTTGACACTTATATTATCACTGATATTAAAACCAAAACTGAAAACCAACATTGTAGTATCCAAACATGATGCCGCTCAAACTATTTATAGTCTACTTCGATAGATTAGATGTCCATCTGCCTTACGTTAGTCAACTAGCCTACATAAAGTAATACTACATGACAAAATGTAACCAACCATACTCCAGGCAGCACAGCTAGTAAAGGAAACACAAACCAACCATGCTGACTGACCACCACCACCACTCAGCTCAACACGACACGGTCAGGTTGCATGTGGAAATGTGCCCAAAGACACTTGTAAGTCACATTGCTTCGAGCACTAAATTTTTAATCTAGTGAAGTTTTACGGTCCTTCATATCAGTTTATGGCCAAACAATCAGCTTATGGCCCTTGTATTTGCACATTTAAGTTCAAGTTCCTTTACTCAGACGAAATGGCAAATATATACAGTTTATGATACTATTACTGAATTTACTTGGTGTTTAAGTCAAGAGGTATGCCATAGAGAGCATACCAACCTTCAGCTGCTGTGCATTATTCTGTATGCTGCTGCTTCTGATTTAATGGCATAATTTCAGCTACGCTACACACAATAGTACTGTAGGATGCACACTGGTGATTTACCTACTTGTTTTATTCATGTGTCCCACAAACCTTCCTGCTATCCATAAAATAATGAGATAGTAGGCACCTCTAATTTTAACCCTTTTAAATTTGCACAACAGCGGACAAAATGGATTCACAGTCAGTGTTGCTTCCTAACCAGACAGACTGATTTCAAGTAGATTCATGATTTAAACCGTGGGTCAAGGCGAATGGGTGGTTAAGCTGACATTACCGGCGCCTTTAAAACAATGCCTATCTACCCTGCAAATTGGCTACTGCTTGGGATTAGGTGTCCGTCTGAACTGTAAGTCTGCTAGGAAAGACAACATTTTCATCATTTGCACCTAAAGCTTGGAATGAACTTCAAGCCACTCTAAATCTTGAGGTTCTTCCATCCATTAATTATTTTAAAGACCTGTTCAAATCATCATTAACTGACAGATGCAACTGTTTTTGATTTTAGGCCTGGTTTGCTTTAAGCTTTTTGGTTGTCTGTGTATGCTCCGTCTTGTTGTGTTTAATTCTGTTTAGATGTTATGTGGCTTGTGCTTTATTGTAATGTAACTTTTTAGGCCACCTTATTAGCCAGGACTCCCTGGAAGAAGAGTTAGTCTATCTCAATGGGACTAAAATAAAATAAATTTAACTGCCTCCACGAGTCGCTGTGCTGGATCCTGCTTAATGTCCATAAGGTGCCTTTTTTGCTGCACCTCTTGGATGATTTCCCGTCGGCTCATTTTCCCTCTCATCATCAGACCAGCGTCTTGTACACCCTGAAAGGTGTATTTAACCAATTGGGCGTCCTTCAACCACAGTCGAATTATTGGGCATCGTCCTGGATACTGTAAAAATGCAGGCAAGGACAGGCCCCGCCATTCGAGAAACTCAATCAAATTCAAACGGCATCTTTTCTCTCCGCTCCCGCTGTCTCCAAGTGCAAAGTGCTCTCCCACCTGGGGCACCTACATTTCGCTCTAGGCCAATGCGAAATTGAGCACTACAGACATGCATTAAGCTACGTAAAAGAGGCAGACAGGGGAACCTCGGCCACATCTGGAGACCCAAGAAAGTGATCTGCAACTTCGAGCAGGAGCTGATGACTACCATGCAAAGCCTTGGCCTGGATCCTGTCTTCTGGGATAGGTGATCAATAGGTGCAATAGGTGATCCGGAAGGTGATGGCACCTGCCCACCAGCCAAGGGCAGAAAGAAGACATTTGCTGTGGCATGTGAGAAAGATGTCTACTTGAAGGCTCTAAAAAATCTGGGGACTGAGTTAGTACTTAGACTGCTCAACACTTGCATTACCTTGCAAATGTGTACGCCATCTGTACAAGCAGCCAACTACAGAAAACATCAGTGAGGCTCAGAGATGTGAAAAAACCCGGATGATCCGGTTGGCGATCCGGGTAATTACATCATCCGAGCAGACCGGACGGCTGGCATGCGTTGATCCGCCACAAGCGAATCAGGCGGCATTTCATTAATATCAACAAATGGCAGTTACTTACAGCGCTCTTGCACCTTACTCGTGAGATAAATGATGGAACCTAACTATATATCCCTCCTTAGTTGACAACTACAACCATTCTCTAGCGTGTTGCTGTCATGGCTCATGAACAGAACCCTGACTGATTGTGAAACGAAACCCAACTCTCTCCCGCCCCCTTAGAGTCATCATTGGTCGAGCCCGTTTTTTCGGTTAAGTGAGCCATGCATCCTTGAGCCGTCCGCACTGAGTTGCGATCCGTCTACTTACAGTGAGTGACGAATCCCTGCTGACTCGTAGGCTACCTTGGGTTTCCTTTCATGTGACGTAACCTGACCAAATCGGCAGCAGCAGCGAGCGAGTGGTCTGGCAGCAACTCCCTGTCGGATCCTCTGTGTTCATTCAGCTGACTCGAAATCTCGCACGGGCTCGGCGCCCCGACTGTTTACGTTGGCTTGGCTACTTTGTTTTTTGTCGACTGTGTGTATGGCTTTTACGAGCGCAATTAAATAAACAACGTGTTGCCTTTTTGCTGGTTGTTCATTTATTTGGCACACATAGCCATAATAATAAGTAGGCCCTAACATATCAAAGATATTCCAGTAAGCGAAGTGTTTGATTAAGATTAAGAGATGTAATAATTACTAAGTTGGGCTATTAGACTGGCCGAGAATAAGGCAGCCAACAGAAGCACTCTTGCGCAACGGAACATAAAAATTAGAACCCCATGACATCGCAACAGTACACTCCCTTTAGTAACAGTAGAGACGGTCCATTTTTCTGAAAAAGAATCTTTGGTAACAGTCCCCCGTCCCTCCCACCCACACTAGAAGTCAGAACCCCGTGCTGCGTGCCGAATAGGGGGATGGACACAACACACACACAACACACAACACATAGGCTACATTAGACCTACACATAGCCTATAGGCTACTGTAACAAACACACACACACAGGGCACTACAAATACAGCGCCATTGAAATAGTAGGCCTACAGTCTGCTTGTGTAAACCAGCAAACAATTTCATTGTGGATGTTAGTGTTTCTAGGTCTAATTAGTAGGCTATGACTGTTGGTTTAAATGTCTTCTGTTTTTATTATTTTTATGAGTAACCCTGGTCTCTGTAGGCTATATTCAATTCATGGTGCAACTGTTTAGGCCCAGGCTTATTATTATTGTTGTTGTTGTTGTTATTGTTGTTATAATTTATTGGACCTATTAGGCTATTAATATTATTAGGCCTATAATAATAATCATAATTATTATTATTATTATGGTCTGTTATTATTAGTGAAGTAGTAGGGCCTAGTAGCAATCATAGTAATAGCAGGCTTATAGCATTTTGATATTGTTGTAGGCTATTATTTTAAGAGACCTTCTAGGCCCACCTATTACGGTGGCTATTGACTGAATTTCCTTTGGGTAGGCCTACTCTAGGTTTCTTTAGGACTGTCTCTGTGACCTTTACCCCAGTTAAAGTCTACAACTGTCAATCTTACATTGGACTGAACAAGTTGCCATGGTATTTAACTGTTGACCGGCCCATTTGACCTTTTCGCCCAATAAGATACCTGTCAAGGAATACTCAATCCCCACCCCCATCCCCCACAGCAGCCCCTGAACTGCTCAATCACTCATTCACACATAGGAGAATCAGAGAGAGTGCATTGGTTAATTTGATGTGGTGATTTGAGTTTTGCAATGAGTAACAGGAAGAAGAGCGTGGTATGGAACCACTTGGACCCCACCACTACACCAGGGTATGCCAAATGTAAGCTGTGCAAGAATCTGAGTTCTAATCAAGGTGGGAGCACATCTAATATGATGAGGCATTTGAGGTCTCAACACCCAACAGTACTGCTCACCAACACCCAGGCAGAGGCAGAAGGAGACACAGACCCAGCAGAAGACCCAGCTGCAGCTGGCACATCTACTGCTGGCACAACGGGTGGAGCTGCTACTGCTGCTGCTGCTGGTGGTACATCCTCAACATCTGCAACTGCAACACCAGCAACTGTTAGGAAGCGCCAAAGGCAGACCACCATGGGGACCTTCATAAAAAAAACAATGGCACCTCACCAAAGACAGAAGGTGGATAATGCACTCATCTCCATGATTGCCAAAGACTTTCAGCCCTTTTCGGTTGTGGATGATGAGGGGTTTAAGGAGTTTACAGCTGCCCTGGACCCATCATACACCCTGCCAAGCAGACACACTTTATCCAGGAAAATGCTGCCTGCTCTATATGATAAGGTGAGGGCAGAGTTGATGACGGACATCCAAAAGGCATCCGCTGTGTGTCTGACAACAGATTGCTGTACATCGCGGACCACAACCAGCTATATGTCTGTGACCTGCCATTACATCGCAGATGATTTCAGCTTGAAGAGCAACCTGCTGGACTGCTTCACCTTTGCAGAGCGGCACACGGCCGAGCAGTTGGCCTTCAAGCTAAATCAAGTGACAGAGGAATGGAAGATTAAGGAGAAAGTTGTGGCGTGCGTGACAGACAACGCAACAAACATAAAAAAGGCAGTCAAGGAGGTGCTGAAGTGGAACCATGTGAGCTGTTTTGCTCACTCCCTAAACCTTGTAGTGAGGCATGCCCTGGACCACAGTGCGGACATTATGTCCATTGTCAAAAAAGTGAAGGCCATGTCAGAATATATCAGGCGGAGCACAGTGGCCAGTGATAAGCTCCGCCACATGCAACAAAGCATGGGCCAACCACAATTGAGGCCGAAAATGGATATGGTGACGAGGTGGAATTCCACCTTCTACATGCTGCAGCGCATCCGCCAAATTAAATTTTGTCATTTCCACGCTGGCAATTTTGAATCCCCAAGAGCCAACATTGTCTCATGGTGAGTGGAAGGCCTTGGATGAGGCGTGTGCAATTCTGGCACCCTTTGAAGAGGTCACACGGGAGATGAGCTCAGAGAGGTATGTAGGCCTACTTATCTTTTATTATATATTTATATTATATATACCTCAATATATACCTCATGTTAAACATAAATTGTTTGTGATTGAAATATAACCATTCAATATTATACAATTTCATCTGAATATAATGAACCTGACATGATGAACATGTTATATGCATAACTGATCACTGTTTTTTCTTCTTCCTCTTTATTTTAGCTTTGTGACAGCCTCAAAGCCCATCCTGATTGTGAGAGGCCTGCAACGATTCCTCACCCACCACCAGAGGAACCCCCCTCGAACTGCAGCAGCGGGTACACTGGTGAAAGCTCTCGTAGTTGAGATTGGTGACAGATTTAAAACACTGGAGAGGAACAGTGTGCTGGCCGATGCCACATTCTTGGATCCCCGATTTAAGAGGCATGGCTTTGTCAACGATCAGGTTGCCACCCAAACCATGGCAAGAATAGAGAGGGCAACACAAGACGTGACCACTCCTTCCCCACCCTCACCAGCACAGGAGGAGGAGAGTGAGGAGGCAGCCACCGAAACACAAAAAGAGCCGGTACCAGTGCTTTGGGCAGACTTTGAGGAAAGGGTGACAAGCCTCAGGCCTGACGTTCAAAACCCCAGAGCTGCAGCCTTACTTGAGGTGAAAGGCTATATATCAGAGCCACTATTGCCACGTCCCTCTGACCCTCTGCAGTGGTGGCAAGCCAGAGCCTTGGTGTACAAAACCTGTGCACTGTAATGAAGACCAGGCTCTGTATTGTGGCTACATCAGTGCCCTCAGAGAGGATCTTTTCAAAGACCGGACTTATAGTCTCTGACCGCAGGAGCCACCTCACCACAGACAAAGTGTCTCAGCTGGCGTTTTTGAACGTAAACCTGAAGAGGAAACACAAATAGACATTTAGGCCTACACCTCTTCTCAAGCTTAGGCCTTCAATTGTTAAATATGTACAGCTTTGTTATTGCACAATTGCACTGGACTATTGCACTGATTATAAGCACACAGTTATGCCTACAAGGCTACATAGGAATAGTTACTATTTTGTTATCTTGCACATATTTTTATGTTGTCCTTTTACTGCTTTTTATTGCACTGTTTTATCTAGGTCTTCTACAGTGAGGAGAATAAGTATTTGATCCCTTGCTGATTTTGTTGGTTTGACCACTAATAAAGACATGACCAGTCTATAATATTAATTATAAAATGTATTCTAATATGGAGAGACAGAATATCAAAAAGAAAATCCAGAAAATAACTTTGAAGAATATATATTAATTGATTTGTATTTCATTGAGGAAAATAAGTATTTGACCCCCCTAGTCAAAGAAGACAAAATACTTGGTGGCAAAGCCCTTGTTTTCTTGTACAGAGGTCAGATGTTTCTTTCAGTTAATGACAATGTTTGTGGATATATTAGAAGGGATTTTTGTCCACTTTTCTATGCAGATCATCTCTAAATCAGTTCAGTTGTATGACTGTGTCTTGGCAAATAGGATCTTCTTTTCCCTCCACTGGATTATTATAGGGTTAATGTTTGGAAACTGTCCAGGCCACCTCATGACCTTAATGTGCTTCTGCTTGAGCTACTCCTTCGTTGCTCGGGCTGTATGTTATGGATTATTATCATATTGGGAGGCCAATCCATGACCCACCTTCAGTATAGTGGTGGTGGTAAAGAGGTTGGCATGCAGCATTGTACGTTTACATGTCTCCCTCCATCCATTTCTTGATGATGTGAAGTTGTCCTGTGTCCTGGCCAGACAAACAAACTCAAAACATAATGTTACCACTTTCATGTATTATGTTGGAGAAGGTGTTATTCTTGGGATCGTAGATCATTTTTCTTCCTCAAAACACATTGAGTAGTGTTCATGCCAAACAGTTTGATTTTGGTGTCATCTGATTCCAGTACCTCCCAATCATATCCTAATCCAGTTTGATGTTCATTAGCAAGCCTCAGGTGAGCCTGAACAGGTTCCCTCTGAAGCAGGGGTACCATACATGCACTGCAAGATTTTAATCCGCTGTGGTATTAAGTGTTTCCAATAGTTTTCTTAGTGATTGAGGTACCAGCTGCCTTGAGATCATTTCCTAGCTCTTCCCATACAGTTTTAGGGTGCCTTTATCTCTGTTTTTCTGGTTATTGAATCCCCACAAGGTAAAATCTTGTATGGAACCACAGACAGGCCTAAGATTGATGACTGATTATCATTTTGTATGTCCTAAAATGTGAAAGAAATGCACAAACAGTTTTCTCCTTAATATCCAGGAGCCCATTTCAGCCTTGTTGAGTTCTAAAATCTTGTCCCTGACATCCTTTGACAGCTTTTTGGTCTTTCCCATGTTGGCGAGTTTAGTTTGATTGATTGACTCATACTATAGACTGATTCAATGTGTCTTTTGTGCAGGTTACTATTAACAGGTGTGTTAAATTCAGATAACAAGTTGATTGGAAGTGCCATTTGATCTGCGGGATCAGAACTCTTAATGGTTGGCAGGGGATCAAATACTTATTTCCCTCAATAAAATATAAATCAATTAATATATATTCTTTACAGTTAATTTCTGGATTTTCTTTTTGATATTCTGTCTCTCCATATTATAATACATTTTATCATTAACATTAAAGACTGATCATGTCTTTATTTGTGGGCAAACCAACAAAATCAGCAAGGGATCAAATACTTAATCTCCTCACTGTATATATATATTTTTTTTTTATATTTCATAGTGTATTTTCTACCTTGCCATTTTTTGTAAATATGTTTATGAGGGTATTGCCTTTGTTACATTTAGGTCTACACCTCTCCTCATGCTAAGGCCTAATTTTGTTAAATGTTCAGCTTTATTCTTGCACTACTACGCTGATTAAAAAAGCACATAGTTAGGCCTAATTAGCCTACTATTTTGTTGTTACAAGTCTTGCACATATTTATTTTATTTCAATTGTGTTTTTTACTGCCTGTTCATTGCACTGTTTTCTCTAGATTTTCTATATTTTTAAATATTTTATAGTGTTGGCTTATTTTCTACCTTAGCCAACCCGATTTTGTAAATACAGCATTGCAACCAACTAAACCTATTTTTGTCATGTTCATTGAAGGTTTATCAGGGTATTGTCTTTTGTTAATTTTTTTTAGGTCTGCTGTTTTAACTGTTCACGTATTTCATTGCATTTCTCTTGTGCTCTTATCTAAGCCATTTTTGAAATGGTGAGATTTTATTTATAATTTTATTTAAATTTGTATTTGTGTATCATTTAGGCCTGTTTAATGTTTTACTGATCAATAAAAACACGACTTATGGTCCAACTTTGTACCGTTGCATTGTTTTCTCTAGTTATCTTTATCCAGTTCTCTTGCTCCGAGTCGCCGCCGAGTCAGTCACAACAGCGGCTCCGTCGGCAACTCGGTGAGAGACGAATCCTGACTGAGTTGCTGCTTTCAGCGAATCCCCGCCTACCCGGATCGCCGCTTAGGTTTCGTTATTGCCACAAGTGTGCGAGGCACAAGGCAACTCGGTCGGTAGCGGAAGCGAGTGGTCATCTGCTGCTCAACTTGACTCTGATCCTCCCAACTATTTAGGCTAAATGTTTAGTCTTCTTAAACACATAAACAACTCATAGGTCTACAACAGTGGCTACTGTTATCATCATGAACATGATGTTCCAATGCTGACAAAGCCGCGGACATGTTTACTAGACCCAGGTGGGTCGGATCGCAGTAGTAGTTTTTGTTCTGTGATGAGCCTGTTGTAACTCGCGAATCCTACAGTAGCCCATGCGTGACCTGATCCTTTCCTGGCTCTGTTTTGTGGTGATCTCAGTGGCAGGGGTTTTGTTGATAAAACTGTCTCACTTGATTTATCAAAGTGAATTGATTAATGGGACAAAAAAGGCGATGGCACATAGTCACTTAACGGCAGAAACGTTTTATTAGGCTATTATTATTATTTTTTATTTATTTTTTTTTTTTTTTTGATGATCCAAGTGATCCAAGTGATCCGTCCAATCCGGATCCCATCCTCTGGATGATCCAATCGTCCCGAATCGCCCAAAAGATTCGAGTTAAGCACCTCTAGTCACAGGCTAGCTACAAGGCTTTCTATAAGGCATCGTGAGCCTTGCCAGAATTACCTTTCCCCCCAATAAGTGAAGCTCTCCACCAGCACTATCACCATCCTAAGTAATTTGTAGAAGAGAACAGTGGCTGATGAATGTCAGGCAGCAAGCTGAGCAGTGTTGCCAGATTGGGTGGTTGCCCGTAATAGGGCTAATTGGGATGGCTGTCTGCGGGTAAAAACGGGAAAAATTGGCCATTTGGCAACACTTAAAATAAGCCAACAACGTGACGCGGCATTTCTCAGAATGGGTCATTTGGGGCATGGCAAATCGATGGTAAAACTTTCATTTTACGCCGGAGCTATCCTTTAACTCAGTGTTTCCCAACCAGGGGTACGTGTACCACTAGGGGTACTCCAGGACACTGCAGGGGGTACTTGGAACAATGTAATTTTAACAAATGTATGGAGCTTAGTTACATTGAGATAGAGAAAGCGACGCAAAACTTGACTGGGGTCACTCACGGCACAACAAAAATGCTTAGGGGGTACTCAAGACAAAAAAGGTTGGGAAACACTGCTTTAACTGACAGATGCAACTGTTTTTGATTTTAGGTCTGGTTTGCTTTAAGCTTTTTGGTTGTCTGTGTATGCTCCATCTTGTTGTATTTAATTCAGTTTAGATGTTATGTCGCTTGTGCTTTTATTGTAATGTAACTTTTTAGGCCACCTTCTTGGCCAGGACTCCCTGGGAGAAGAGTTAAGCTGGGCTTACACTGTGCGACTTTTGCCCCGATTTTGCCCCGATTTGGCACTCGCACGACTTTTTGAGAGTTGGGCCGATTTCTTGCTCAATCGCAGGTCAATCGTGAGTCTCTCATCGTGCAGTGTACATGGGGTAAGGACAAGCGATTTCGCCTCACGGTCGTGTAATCGCAGGGTCGCAAGAAAATCAAAACGGTTTGAAATTCTGGTCGTGGCTCGTGCGTAAATCGCTGTTAAAGCAGTGCTACGACCCGATTTGACACTTCATATGTACAAATAAATAGGGCCGTGCGATTCGCTGTTGAGCGCGACCTCATCTCCACCTCAGGTGCGCATGTTACCTCCTCTGCAGACCGGGGAAACATGCCTGTCGCGTCGTACGGTGGAAGCATTTCGCTCGCATCCGACTGTCGGCTCGTATAGTGTGAGGACGTGAGTCGTGAGTTGTGAACTTTTAAACAGTGAAATTCCATCGTGCAGTGTGAGCAGAAGCTTAAGACCCACGAGTGAAAATATCGCACAGTGTATGCCCGGCTTTAGTCTAACTCAATGGAACTAAAATAAATTTAAAGGGACACTGTGTGAGATTTTTAGGTGTTTATTTCCAGAATTCATGCTGTCCATTCACTAATGTTATCTTTTTCATGAATACTTACCCCCACCATCAAATTCTACGTTTTCATTATGACTCAGGGATTAAAGCAAAAAAAAGTCATCTGACTGAACTTTTTTACCGGTTATGCACCCGATTGAGTATCACTCCGTAACCCAACGAAAACCAATGTAGCCAGGCTCTGCCCTCATAACAAAACATACACTGGTTTTATGCAAGGAATGGTGCCAGAGCCAGCACTAGGCATAGGCAGAAAGGGCAGTCGCCTAGAGCAGAATAGGCCTATGTCTTGAAGGCGTCAGTAATACCAAAAAGTGCCACAAAATCAGAACTTCAACCAACATAAAACTTAACACTTCACATTAACAATGAATATTCATTATACACTCAGTAGGCCTAGGCACTCAGTATGAATGTACCTGTAGGTACTAGATCAGATGTGCTCAATCAGATGCAGGCCTACAATGCTATGTTTACAGATGTCAATTTCTAAATAAATTAAAAAAAAAGGAAAGAGGGAAAGGGGGCAGGCCTATTTTGGTCATTTCCTCTTATTTCTACCCATTGTTTATGAATTGTTCACGACATTATGCAGAATGGATTCACAATGAGTGTTGCTTCAAAATGGTCTAGCTGATATCACAGAATTAATGACTTGGAATTGCAATGCGTTGATACAGTGATCCCGTTATGTTTTTTTTTTGTAGTAGTAAGCTATATTTTGTCTTTCACATCAGAATGGGCAAACACTGTTCTGGTGAAAGCACTGGTGCGCATTGCTTGCAGTTGTATTTCTAACATTTAAAGAAATGCACTGGTCATAGCAATCAGAGGGACAAACTAGTTGTTGGTTATTTGTATGTTTTTCACTATTCATCCTGTTACAAATAACTTGTTGTTGTTTACAAACAGGGTGCGGTAGTCTACCCCTTGTGTTATACCGTTTTGAAAACCTATGGCTACCGTCCGGTACTTTTTTTGCTTCTCGATGTGCGGTGCCAGGCAGACGCTTACCAAAACGTCCCCGATTCCTACACGCACTCGTGTTCTCTCCTACAAGCTGACACGACGCAAGCAGACACGACACAGTCACAGACATACAGTGAGTCCAATATGTATTTGATCCCTTGCTGATTTTGTTGGTTTGCCTACTAACAAAGACATGATCAGTCAATAAATGTTATGATAATATGTATTCTAATATGGAGAGACAGAATATCAAAAAGAAAATCCAGAAATTAACTGAAGAGAATATATATTACTTTATTTCCATTTCATCGAGCAAAATAAGTATTTGATCCCCTGCCAACTGATTACAGTTCCGGGCCCACAGACCATATGGGCACTTCCGATCAACTTGTCATCTGAATTAAAGACACCTGTACATACTAACATGCATAAAAGACACATTGAATCAGCAGAGTCAGTCCATAGTATGAGTGAATCAGTCACACTCCAACCTCACCAGCATGGGAAAGACCAAAGAGTGGTCAAATGATATCAGGGACAAGATTTTAGACTTGAACAAAGATTAAATGGGCTGCAAAGCCACAAGAAAGAGACTGGGTATTAATGACCCAGCTGTTGATGCATTTCTTCCAAAATGTGAGGAATACAAAATGACTATCCATCAGGCTGTCTGGGGTTCTATACAAGATTTGACCTTTTGTAGGGATTTGATAATCATGAGAACAGAAAGAAAGCACCCTAGACCTGTACGGGATGAACTAGGCAATGATATCAAAGCTACTCACCAAAATCACTGAGAAAACTACTATTAGCACTTAATGCCACAGAGGTTTAAAATCCTGTAGGGCACACATGGTACCTCTACATCAAAAGGAACCTGTGCAGTCCCACTTGAGGTTTGCCAACGGACATCAGACTGATTTAGGATATGATAAGGAGGTGCTGTAGTCAGATGAAACCAAAATCAAGATGTTTGGCATTATCACAATTCAATGTGTTTTGAGAAAGAGTACTACTGTCTATGATCCCAAGAACACCCTCCTCACCATCATGCATGAAAGTGGTATCATTATGGTTTGAGGGTGTGTGTGTGGCCAAGGCACAGGACAACTTCACATCGTCAACGAATGGATGGAGGGAGACATGTAATGTGCAATCCTGAGTGCAAACGTCCTTCCCTCCACCACTACACTGAAGGGTGGGCCATTTTTGGATCTCCCAACATGACAATAATACACAACATACAGTCAAAGCAACGAAGGAGTGGCTCAATAAGAAGCATATTAAAGTCGTGAAGTGTCCTAGACAGTCTCCAAATATTAACCCTATAGTAATTCTATGGAGAGAACTGAACCTCCCATTTGCCAAGCTACAGCCACAAACTATTAATGTTTTAGAGATAATGTGCAAAGAAAAATGACCTGACCTCAGTGCTAGACAACTAGGGCTTTGCCACAAAGCACTTTATCTTCTTTAGCTAGAGGGGTCAAATACTTATTTGCCTAAATTAAATACAAATAAATTAAAATATATTATTTTAAGTTATTTTCTGGAATTTATTTTTGATATTCTGTCTCTCCATGTTTGAATACATATTATCATAAATTTATAGACTGATCATGTCTTTATTAGTGGGCAAACCGGCAAAATCAGAAAGGGATCAAATACATATTGGACTCACTGTACGTCTATTGTTGTTAACAATGTATTGTTAACAATTAACAATGTATTGTTAACAAAAGTAACACACTTTCCAAAGCTTGTCGCGCAACTTTCCACTCGAATCAAGACAAATCACCCACCTATCAGTCCTGAGCAGGGGCGCCGACAGGCGGGGAAAAGTGGTACTGATTCTAACGGCCCAGACCAACGCAACGGCCCGTCCGCGGATGGCAATTAATAGCCTAATAAAATATTAGAACTAATATTCTTGCCTTTTAAAAAAAATTTCTATTTACAATGAAATTGTAATTGGAAATGAACGTAGGCCTATTAAACACACAACTATCGATTTCCATAACGTTTTCGTCAGTTCTTTAGGACCCTTCCCCCCTTAGCTCTTGCGAAATGGTGCGGTCCAATCTGGCGGCGCGCGAGGCGTTTGCAAACGCAATCAAATGATAGGCCTAACTAACAAACAGAATCCTTGGATAAACTTCCAAGAGAGCACGTTAGCATGGCTCCTATTTAAAAATTCCACCTTTATTGTCACCGTGAGCAAACGGCAAAAGTGAACTACTTAGCCTCCAAACATAATAGCCTACTTTCCCGACTACCATAGCCTACTGCTGAAGCGATTGCAGGGCTGACATAATCGCTTGCTTCGTGGGTATTAAGTGCCAAAATAATGTTTTTTTTTAATATAACTACTAAATGGTTCGGCCTATCCTGCATAGCAATGGCACAACGCTCATGATGGAGGGGTTGTTGTGTTGTCCATATCAAATTTGTAGATTGTATCCGCGTTTCGTGATGAATGTTGCACGTCTATCAACTGTCAATGTCAGCACGGTGTGTGGACCAACAGTGCAAGGGGGGAACACAACACTCGTTGACCTGCTTTTGTTTGTGTCGGTTTTGACCCTCTCATCAGTAAAGTTTTGGTTCTCTCTGGTCACCCAACAGCATCAGTTGAAACCTAAGTGAGGGTAATGAAGGCTGATTTGACAACAACTTGTAGCCTAAGTTTTGGATGCTCTCATCAGATCATGTTTGAGAGCGGTGCCTTTGACAAGCGGTGGCTATTTTTACAATCATTCCTCACAACAATCAATGTAACAACACAGAGTAGGCTAACCTAATGGCTAGGGCTAGAGATTTTCTTGTTCTCATGAAGTTACAAAGAGTTTTACCCTTGGCACGAAATAGGCTAAATGCTTATCGGACGTCTAAATTAGACTAATGTCAGCGTGGTGCTGATGGACAGCGCACCACAATCTGTTAGTCACGTTCAGTTTCAGTCCGACGGAAAACTTGGATGCAGAAAATGAACAGCGATTTGACGAGACAGCTGTAGGTTAGATAGGCTATTGCCGTCAGTCACCAAATCATTTTGGATAATCTGCGCACACGGCACAGCCTATGTGTAATACCAGACTGACGCGGACTACCAATAAGCTCTGTGAGTGTAACCCTATGGAATTGCGTCCCGTAGGCTACCCAGGCGGCTAACCACACGAGGTAGGCGCAAAGAAAGGAAAATTGTCTCTATGTTGAGTAGCTAGGCCTATCTGCGCTATTTTAATTAAGAGTTCATGGAAATGATATTGGGAAATCTGTCTTATTTGAATATGGAAAAACAAAAGCCTCAGCTTTTCCGACCATAATGCTTTATGTCTTTCAGAATGATTATTTGCCCCCTCTGAAGATTCTTAACAATTCACATTAGGCCTATATAAATCTATGTGTTGGATTCATGCCCTTCATGCCCCCCTCCGCTTCCCTTGAATAACAATAATAATAATTAAAAAAGAATAAAAGAACGGGGGGATAGGCCCAAAATTATAATCTTTCATAGAGCCCAAAATTCCTGGCGGCGCCCCTGGTCCTGAGTGCGCAGTGCGCAAATAACTGAACTCAAACGAAGCGGCGTATAGTCCGAGAAGATGGGCACAGACGTTGAGCCACTCAAAAACAAGCACATACACAACTGTTGCAGCACACTATTCCAGTTAGCAAAAATAGCATCACACAGTAGCCTAGCCTACAACAAGCCTTGAAAGTGAAACAAACACCAAAACGGCATTTATTGACCCAAGACGTGGCATAAAATATTGGCTCTGCCAGGGATAGCATCCGTGACCCCTGTAAAATGCAACCCATTTTTAACGTATTTTTAAAATATATATCGGCAACAACAAAATTAATATGCTACGATTACAGATGAGACTGTAAATTATCCGTTGTCAGAAAGACAACTAGAGTCAAACGCGCTAAACTTTTGAGTATGAAAGCATGGTAGCCTATTACGCATGGTATATCCTAGCTAGATGCCAATGATAGCCGTCCCATTGACTATGAATAATGTTAGTAAAAGTCACAATGCTTAAAAAGGAAACCCTTCATGAAAAGGACATCATGCGCAGTCGAAGTAAACAATTATTTTTTTCTAACTGTCTGCCACGGCAGGTGCAATGATGATGGAAACGTACGTCCTACCTTCTTCCAGCTATGCATTCCATGCATATTCTTAGCCCATATTGGAATATCAGTCCAACTCGTTTAATGATTGACATTGCAGTTTAAAGACATAGTATTACACTTATTTTCTTTTCTGCCATCAGCAACAATGTTGGCTATTTGTTTTTTTAATCTCTCGCGCTGCGCCGCAACCGAATTGTTGACAGCTCGTGTACTTTTTGTTTTTTTTTTGAACATGGAAGAACAAGGGATGGCTCAAAACTACTGAGTGAATCTGTTATGATACCACCGGTGGTGGAGTGTATAACTAAATCCGTACACCAAGCACCTCTCTCCCCTTCTCATGACCAGGAGTGCTCTCGATTTGAGTTCAGTTGGAAAGTAAAAATTGTAAATTAATTGACATGAATTATAAGGACGGAAATCCGTCCAAACGAAAATTCAGTTGACGGAAATCCGTCATAGCGACGGAAAACTTTAATCCCTGTCTGGAAAAATTGAACTTTTCATACATGAAAAGGGGGATCTTCTCCATGGTCCGCCATTTTGAATTTCTAAAAATAGCCATTTTTAGCTGCAAAAATTACTGTACTTGGACCAGACTGGAAAATATTTGTTTAATACTTAGTAAACTTTCATGTAAAGATCAAATTTGGCAATAGGCAGCCCAATTTCAATAAGCAGCATAGTTGCAGTACCTTTTTTGACCATTTCCTGCACAGTGTCCCTTTAATAAAATAAAATTAACTGCCTCCACGAGGCGCTGTGCTGGATCCTGCTTAACCCCTTAAGACACGACATTATAAATGAGCTGTTACCAGAATGGCAATGACCAAGTCGTAATGTATTACTTAAGGCCCTGCGCACTGTCATAGTAGTGTAGTACTATAGTAGTTAACGCTCAATGCCTATTACAGCGTGCCACAGGAGGTACGGCGTGCATTAAGGGGCTACTGTCCATAAGGTGCCTTTTTTGCTGCACCTCTTGGATGATTTCCCGTCGGCTCATTTTCCCTCTCATCATCAGACCAGCGTCTTGGACACCCTGAAAGGTGTATTAACCAATTGGGCGTCCTTCAACCACAGTCGAATTCTTGGGCATCCTCCTGGATACTGTAAAAATGCAGGCATCCCCGCCATTCGAGAAACTCAATCGAATTCGAAAGGTATCTTTTCTCTCCGCTCCCGCTGTCTCGAAGCGCAAAGTGCTCTCCCACCTGGGGAACCTACATTTCGCTCTGGGCCAATGCAAAAATGAGCACTACAGACAAGCATTAAGCTGCGTAAAAGAGGTAGACAGGGGAACCTCCGGCCACATCTGGAGACCCAAGAAAGTGATCTGCAACTTCGAGCAGGATCTGATGACTACCATGCAAAGCCTTGGCCTGGATCCTGCCTTCTGCCTCCTGATCACGGGTTGCAATAGGTGATCCGGAAGGTGATGGCACCTGGACACCAGCCAAGGGCAAAAAAAAAAACACATTTGTTGTGGCATGTTGAGAAAGATGTCTACTTGAAGGCTCTAAAAAATCTGGGGACTGAGTTAGTACTTAGACTGCTCAACACTTGCATTACCTTGCAAATGTGTACGCCATCTGTACAAGCAGCCAACTACAGAAAACATCAGTGAGGCTCAGAGATGTGAAAAAACCCGGATGATCCGGTTGGCGATCCGGGTAATTACATCATCCGAGCAGGATCTGATGACTACCATGCAAAGCCTTGGCCTGGATCCTGCCTTCTGCCACCTGATCAAGGGTTGCAATAGGTGATCCGGAAGGTGATGGCACCTGGACACCAGCCAAGGGCAAAAAAAAAACAAACACATTTGTTGTGGCATGTTGAGAAAGATGTCTACCTGAAGGCTTTAAAAAAATCTGGGGACTGAGTTGAAACTTAGACCACTCAACACTTGCATTACCTTGCACCTTGCAAATATGTATGCCATCGGTACGACCAGCCAACTACAAAAAATATCAGTGAGGCTCAGGCTAGGTACAAGGCTTTCCATAAGGCATAACCAGCCTTACCTGTCCCCCCAATAAGTGAAGCTCTCCACCAGCACTGTCACCCTCCTACGTACTTTGTAGAAGAGAACAGTGGCTGATGAATGTCAGGCTGCAAGCTGACTCGTCCTCCAGTCTATATGTAATTCAAAACGATGGGAACAACATGGCTGCTACCTCCTGACCTTTGTCTCTTGCCCACATCCTCAAAACTTTTACCGAGTCCTTTACCACCAGCTTTGAATCCACATCAATTATCTCAAAGGTAATAATGGGCTAGTTCATAATGAAGTCTTGAAGTGTTTGCTACGCAGCGCCCATGCCCACTGTATCTCGCGTCAAGTGCCCTGGTTAAAAACTCTGTCCCGGACGCGGCATATGGGAGTGACCGGACTTCAAGATGCGCATGACCAAGCACAATTGCTCAGACTGTGTGCTCATCAGATGGATCGGGGACACAATGGGACACCCATTCCAAAAAGATGGCAACAGCTGTGGGGTCATTGTGTATTTGATGGCTGAGGCACTTCTGAAAGCTTGTCTGGAGAAGCCAAAAATGGACTTTCCCACCACTGACATACAGTCGGTCCCCCTACAATGCACACCCTTTACCGAGGTAATGCCACGTCATCCACCTCGGTACGTACCGGGCCTAGCTGCAGTGTACCCAAACAACCGCCGGGTGGCACTTGGGAGCGCTCGCTATACGCTTTACCACGTGGTGGTCTCTCTCTCTCTATCTCTCTCTCTCTCTCTCTCTCTCTCTCTCTCTCTCTCTCTGGCCTACAGCTTACCTATTGCAGCGCTCCCGTGTGAGCTTGGACGTCCAAAATGTTTATTACCATATGGAATATTTTACGATGCTGACGGCATATTAATATACAAGTGAGGAGTTCGTTGACAGTTTCCAATTCCCCTCATGTGGCGCACAGTGCTCCGCATGTAGCAGGATCGATAATGATGGTCAGGGCGCACAGCAGTGCTTGGGTTGCTATGTTTTTTTTCCCTGGAATACTGTCGCCGATTAGATAGAAATATTCCTGTTATGAACCCGAGTTTAGTAGGCTAGATATCGCGCAGTGAACGAGGCAGCCTGCAAACAGTTTGAAGCTCAAGGTGGCTGTAACAAGTTAGAAAGTAGCCAAACTCTGTTGCTTGGTAACCTTTTTAAATTATGAGCGTTCCACGAACTATCTTTCTTTGCACACGCTATAAAATGGCAATAAACATGTTATTTTAAACTACTGGTTAACTATTTATGCTTTCTAATGTTGGTAAAAGCCGTATAATAAGCGGGATAATGTATTGTCCACACGTGACTATCGGAAAATATTTCCCTTCGGCGTCGGGGGTGTTATTCGCCTCGTCGGGAAAATATTTTCCTATAGTCACGTGTGGACAATACATTATCCCTTACATAGGCCTATTCACCAGCACGCACCGATTCAGCGGATAGCCTAACAACATGCCTATAAATTGTGTGAGAACACCTCCAGGAAGTAGAGTAGGAAGAGTCATAAAAAGAATAGCCTAAATAATGTAATGAATTTTCTTTTTTTTTTTTTTTTTAAAAATGATGATCGGATGAATTGCATTAGGCCTAATGTGCAAGCTCTGACAAAATGCAAATTGAGTGTAGCCAGAAGCCATACCGATTATCGCATGGCAAGATTTGAAACGTCTAATATTGCAACTTCAGACTTGTTGTCTGGCTGTGGATAGGCCTCTTTTTTCGTTTGGTAAAAATTACTGAGAGTGCAATACACCTCACCGCAGTAACCTAACAGCGCTTCGTTTAAGCGTTGGCTATTTATCACACATCGCCAACAGCTGGGGCGATAACCTAACCTACACTTCCCTAATGAATTTAATGTTGTCACATTGGCAAAAATTAGCAAGCGACTGATATTGCTGTTTTCGTGCTCAAATTAAGTGTAACCAACTGTCGGGTTATGTGTCGCAGGTGAGAAAGTGCGCATTTTTCCAGCGACACCTCTCCTTGTTACCAAATACCCTGGAGAGTACTGTACACCACAAATAGGCCTACGCCAAGACACAAATATTGAGTTTTAAAATAATATGTATTAACTAACAGAAAAGAGTCCCGGGGCACCCCAAATCTATACAAGTCCGAAATTCCAAATTTCCTTGGAGATCCCCCCCCACAGTCATCCGTTCCGAAGGAGGCGGAGGAGCGGTGGCCAGATGTCCATCCATTGCGAGGCTGGGGAGACAGGAAGAGCTTGGTGACAGTAGGCTTGATTCCATAGGCAGTCCAAATGACACTCACTTCCATAATTAAGTAGGCTACGCAGGTAATCGCTGCACTTATTCCACGTGATTTACAACACTGCACTCGCTAGTCTAGGTTAAACGTTAGGGGTGAAGTTGCACAGCACTCGCACACGGCACGGCAAACAATGTGTGCTGCGATTCACCTGGGTAGGCCAGCGGTGTTAAAAGTGAGTCCAAGTACAACTGGGTTTGGAGAGAGAGAGAGAGGGGAAATATAGGCTATGCTGGGAAATATAGGCCTATGCAATGTCATCTCATAATCATGGAGTTCCTCATGCGATTTCATCTGGGTCAGTCAGAAATGCACCTTGCGCACCGGGAAGTGTGTTTTTTCAAACAAGAAAACTGGTTCATCATATGCATGGCTTAAACTGACTTTAATGTTTGCCAACGTGCTATAGTTTTCCTCTCATAATAGCACCTGGCGACTGTGGCCACAGTTAGACCTCGCGCGCGTAAACCCATTAAAATATATAGCCTAGCCTCCTGTGGCTATTCAGAGCAATATGAACCAATCAGGTCGGCGTTGCTATTAAGCAAAATACCCTGATGTCTACTTAACTAAAATAAGATGCATTTGTCTAATATTTGGGAGACATCGCCTTGCTCTTTCTGCGGGGAATTAAGCGCCTATCTCCCTCGCTCTCTCTCTCTCTCTCTCTCCGCCCACACACACACACACACACACACACACACACACACACACACACACACACACACACACACACACACACACACACACACACACACACACACACTGTTTGGAGAGGACGCATTTAAACTGTAACAGTTTAGGCCAGTAGGGGAGAGCAGGGACTCATGAAACTCGGGACGAATGAAACACTGCGATTTACTCGAAAACTTTTAACATCGCCTATCCGAAAGTATGAAAAGTCAAAGTTGTCAGGTTTACAGGCAAAAGGGATTTAAGTGTCAGTAGACACTGTCGGGACGAATGAAACACCCGTTTCATCCGTCCCTCTCGCCCACTGACTTAAAGCAGGATCAAAATAAAATGGGAGCACTTGAGATGACTATGTTCCAACTTGTCTTGAGCACCGTCGTAGCGCAACAAATCATTATCGTAAACATAGCCTAGATAATTGGAAATTACAAAAAATAGGCTACATTTTATAGACTTTGGCTATAGGCTAAGCCGACTCCTCTACCTGTTTGAATTGGTGCAGCCTTACAGGGAGGACGTTAATTTGGCATAGGTCAACTGCAAGAGACTACTAATTTGTGACTTGACGTGATGTGTGAATAATTAGGCTACTATAGCCTACAACAGGCATATTTAGACGCACTCAGTCATTCATTGGGTGAATGTCCCGACCCTGTGTGTCCGCGTGCATGCATGGGGTGGGGAAAAACACATCAAGCGTGCCATCACCACCCATCCCCCCGGACGCACGAAACCCATTGAAGATCGAAGCAATTGTAGCCTGTCAGTATTTTAGTGTGGGCCCAGGTAGTTGAATTCCTGCATGGCCTGGTTATCTCAATAGTGCCAAGAAGATGTTTGCCCTCAGGCTAGTGTGTTCATAAAGCGCATGTTCGATGGCTAATACGATCAGTAAGCCTCAACTTGTCTGTCGTGTCTTTTCCTTCTTTCGATAGCCTATTTTGTAAAATAGGCCCACGTTAAAGGCTAAATACGACAATAGGCCTAAATAAGGCTAATAAAGTGAGCTAAATAAGTCAGGCCTAAATAAAGTTGTTTTAGCCTATGAACTCAGGCAATGCAGAAATTTGCGGAGGGATTTTGGATAACTTGGCCTATAGGCTACCGATGGCTTTTATGAACTTCATGACTGGGCTTACAAGATAGTCGGGTAAGCATATTGACTTGTAGACCACCAACATCTGATGCTGAAGTGGGGAGGGTGTTTTTTTCCACTTCAAATGTCCCCGACACACACACACACACACACACACACACAACACACACACACACACACAGATACGCGCTAATCGCTCTCTCTCTCCGTCTCTCCTCTTCTTTCTCGTTGTTGCTATACGTGCATCTGGATAGCATAGGCAGTGTGGTCACCCAGCACATTTTCATAGAAATGCTGTGTTTTTTTTTTAAATGAAATCTTTATTCAGTTAGGTTGTGAACAGCGTTTCTCTTTCGATGTTGCGTCACCGTGGACAAGTGTCTGCTCGAAAACTTAATGCAAAGCGGCTAAAATGTTCAGAACGTGTTGAACTTTTTCAGAACATGAATGTTGTCTGTGGGGGAGGGGTGGGTTACAGCAGTGCAGTGCAGTGCAGTGCACGGGACTGCACAGCCTTTTTGTGACATGTCGTGGCGCGACAGGTTATCCAGCCTCCGAAGGAGTCATAGTTCCCCAGTCATACTGTTGGTTCGCATCTCCACCGAAGCAACTGAATTTGCAGTCCTAATCACAGATGATTAGCCACACCTGTGTAACAGATGTATTGTCATGTGTGCATCACATCCCCAGTTAACCGGAATCCCGTCGATCGCGCACAACAGCGCATTGAAAGGATGAAATGTTCACAAGCACCAATACAAAAAAAAACCGTCTTCAACCTATTAGTCCGTAGGCTATCCTGAGGATATCCGTTCCTGACTTGAATAGGTAGTGCAGAAATAATTAACAGACATCACTTAGCCTATAGCCTAAGTTTAGGAGCGGAATTGAGACGGTGAATGCAGGACAGAATTATGAAAACAAAACACCGTCGACTGGCGGTCTTGTTTAGGGATCACGCTTGTGTTATTATCAAATACCCAACGTTACGTGCAACGCGCAATTGGCTGACTCTTTCCCCTTGTAGCCTACTAGAACTGAGGGAGGGATCAACATACAATGAGCTACACTGAAGCAGATTACTCTGCTTCGCAAAAAAAAAAAAAACAGTGCACCAATAATACCCCAGTCTTCAACCTACTATTTAGGCTACCAGATATATAGGCTAGTAATATTATTAAGTTGTGCTACCTTGTTTTTTGTGGTAACGACAGTGTAGATCAGGTAATAACCTGCAATAGGGGAAGCGGCATGCGCCAGTTTTTAAAAGACGGAATGTCGTCGCCAAATGTAAAAATCACCTCTCTCATGCTGACATGACGGGGCACTACTTCATTAGGCTACAATGTTGTTCATGTCTGTTTGACTCACACTATAGGCCTACGAGTGGTTCAATTTGTGTTTTTGTGCTCATCGCACAAATGAGACAGACAGGCTTGCTTGATAGGGCTACACAAAGCAAGCGACATCGGTCCACTCAAAATGGTCCCGAACTCCGCCGCTTGATTTCATGTCTCCTCAGTCTCTCCATTACGGTTTATTAGTATACTCTGTTTTGCTATTTTCGTTATTCTTAGCCCTGGCATTAGAGATGAAGCAACTGTGAGGTTGTGGAAACGGTTGAATAGGCCTATGGTCCTAAATTGGAAGCGGCCGATGCCAGTTTTGAAGACAGAATGTCGTCGCCAAATTTAAAATTCGATCTCTCTCATGCTGGCGTCACGGGACACACTTAATTACAATGGTGTTCCTGTCTGATTGACTCGGTTTTAATTGTCTTTACCGGTTCAAATTGTAGTAGGTATGCAAACTCTGTATCCTGAGGATACCCGTTCCTGGCTTGAATAGTGCTGAAATAAGTGAGGGACGGATTGGGAGACGGTGAATGCAAGACAGAAAAAAGTCGAGTTTAAATTCACATTGTGGTCTTGTTTAGGGCTCACACTTGTGTTATTATCAAATGCCCTATCAAATGCCCAATGCTAAATAAAACATGCAATTTGCTGACTGTACTAAAACTGGGGGACGGGCAAGGACGGAAGCACAAACAGACACAGGCAGACGCTGCTCTGCAAAAGCGGTGCTATACTGCCCCCCGCATTCCGAATGGCCACAGGGTGTAATGATCACGGTACGCTGCCGCGGCCCGGCACGGTAGTGAGCAGATTGAAGTTACACCATCTGTAAGCAGGGCTGCCCAAAGGAGATGGATGGCACTTGCCATCCTACAAGGC
Source organism: Engraulis encrasicolus (assembly GCF_034702125.1). Taxonomy (NCBI): domain Eukaryota; kingdom Metazoa; phylum Chordata; class Actinopteri; order Clupeiformes; family Engraulidae; genus Engraulis; species Engraulis encrasicolus. The sequence continues at coordinate 32,473,321 of NC_085876.1, forward strand.
TTAGTCTTAGACCAGCTGTGCCACGTGTGGAGTAATGAGGCATGAATGGAGAATGAAATCATCCTGCCCAAACATATATCTTAACTTTTCACGAATACGTACCACCACCATCAAATTCTCACTTTTCATTTCATTATGACTGGAAAAATAGCATTTGTCATATATGAAAAGGAGGATCTTCTCCATTGTTCGTCATTTTAAATGTCCAGAAATAGACAAGTCTCCAGAAATGACTGTACTTTGGTCATACTAGTAAATTTTTAGTAAAAGATTTGTATTCAGTAAATATTCACGAGACGATCAAATTCGGCAAATAAGCAGGCCCATTTCAATACCTACACTGGCCACCATCATACACAATGCACCTTTCAGCAGGAGAGCCCAAATGCAGTAGAGTTCCAGGAAAGGTCAGGGTTTATTTAGGCAAATAAAAACGGAAATTAAGAAAAGGCTAAACCTCAGAAGAGAGGGAGTAACAACCAAAACGCCCAAGAGGGGGAAAAGAGAACATGCAATTAAACATTTATTTACTCACACAACAGAGTCTCAGGTACAGCTGGGTTGGCAATAAATGACAAGGTTTGACAATGATGCAGCCAGTGTTGCCAATTTGGCGATTTATTGACGTCTCTGGCGACTAAACATCTCATCTAGCGACTTTATAATATGTGCATTTTCAATGACAAAATCTTCAACATAATTGTAACTCTTTGCGGCCGTCAATACTGTGCACGAAGGCATGTAGGCACGTTTTCTAGAGATCAGCGCCTCGTGTGTGACAGTGTGATGACATGGCGTCATCTAGCGACCTTTTAATGAGCCTTTTTTTTTTTTGCAACACAGGCAATTTCTCAATGTCAAGTGTATGAGCCTTGGAAGTGTGTGAGACTAATTAGTTACGCCCAGTGATTGGATACTCCGGAGAGTTCACCAAAGAGTAATCCAATCACTAGGCGTGATTACGAAGGCTGATACACTTGGAAGAGTGCACACTAGATTCTGAGAAATGGCCACTGAATGCAGCACCGAACAAAGGAAATGCATTGGGGAAATGCATTGGCCACGGTGTAGTACGGGGACGTTGCCTGAGGACACGAGTGGATGGAAAATGAACTCCCTTGCCCATGGTCATTGGTCAGTGGGTGCGATGGATACAATTTCCGTACTTCCTTGCGCATGGTCAGTGGGGGCGACACCATGATGGATAATTTGTGGCCAAATTAACTGCAGCTGTTGGTCAGCAGTAATTGCTGGGGGTAATTAAGGACAGCTGACAAACATTCACGCTGTCCTATAACCTGTTCCACACTCCGACCCTCGCGGAAGTGGCATTGTATACTTCCCTGATGCTTCCAATACTGACCGTAGAAGAAGAATACAATTTCCGTACTCCGCTTGCCATCATTTTGTACTAAAGTGAAAGCCCATTGGGAAACTCCAACTCCCATTGTCATTGTGACACAGCACTCCACAGCACACACAAGTGAACACTGCACACAACGAAATTGCATTTATGCCTCACCCGTGCAAGGGGGCAGCCCTCAGTGGCGCCCCATGGGGAGCAGTGCAGTGGGACGGTACCATGCTCAGGGTACCTCAGTCATGTAGGAGGATGGGGGAGAGCACTACGCTGTTATGACGTGAGTAAGCCCTCCTATCTATCTATCTATCTATCTATCTATCTATCTATCTATCTATCTATCCTTGCTATTACAGAGAGGGCAGAAACTAGACGAACAGGTGGGCATACAACGAGGAGCTGACATTGGCCTCAGTTAGATGGGGCGTTAAATTACAAATTAGTTCCATTTAATTCTGAATAACACTTAATTCCGCTTTGAAAACATCATGTGAACACCTCCCAAATAGGAATTAAGTTTATTCGAAATTAAACATTATTTTGAATAAAGTGGGTGGCATAGTCCTCTTTTTATTGCGAATAACTTTATTACTCTGCATTTCCGTTGGGTACATGACGCAACAGCCAGCGATGCAGACCCAGACCCAGGCAAAGAAAAAAAAAAATTCTTACATGAAAGTTTTTACTTAAGATGCCACTGTCCTTATGTACTAATCCAGGTTTTTGTTTTTTCTTTTTGTTTTTTTTGGGCGGGTGGGGTGTCAAGGATTTACCTCTGCCAGTTGGGAATGAGTTCTTAGGCCTAGTTTTCTTGGTTTATTTTTGTGTATTGTATGTGAGAGACATAAAGTACGCAAAGAAAACGAGGGAGAGAACAGGCAGAGAAAAGGACAAGGAGAGAGAAAGGTTGCATGGTGAGGTTGTAGAGGTTGAGTGAAGCGTCCTGAAGTGAAGGGGGTTTATGGATGTGTCGTGAACGTGGAGTCCCACAATTTGCAAAGAGGAACGCATGCGGTGTTGCCATGGCATTTGAGGGGAATGAGTGGATTCCGAGCCGCAGCGGCGATGCTCAGGGCCAGTGGGCGCACTGGTCACATCTTGTGCTCTTTTGTACCAGCAATTGCTGCAATCCCAGCGACATCAGAGTCAGCCCTTTGGCACTTGATGAGGTGAATTCACAGGAAGTGGTATTAGGTTTGAGACGAGCTTCTCTCTACCCCCTGTAACTAATGAATCCACTGTATGCAATGTTCCATATGTACCCATGTTCCCCCCCCCCGCCTATATTACATACAAATGCTGCTTCTGCCACAGGGCATTGCTGGCAATATTGGATTTTTAGAACTGGTTCTTTTCATGGATCTGTGGGAAAAGTAATATCATCGACCTCCAATTTGAATAAACATTGATATATGAAAGTCTTCTGCTCTGCGTGAGGTCTCTGGGTTCATCGTAACCACACCACAGTGTATAACCTCTCAGGGTTGAGGCCTGAGGAAGAACCCACTGGTGAATCGAAAGGTTGCCGTTTGTGTAAAGTAATTTATATATACAGTATGTGTATTTTTGGAGCTCCTGCCCAGTGTGTAGACCACTCTCTCCCACATACCCTCTCAGGGTCCACTTCCAATAATCAATTCCATTCATATAGCGAGGGAGGACGCTTGGAGAGGTTGAATGGTGTATTGTGAGGTGAAGGGGTTTATGGATCAGGCTTAGTAAGTGAAGATTTTCTTGCACACCTCCTTGGTCAGGTGCGTAGGAGTGGAACCCCAAAGTCACCAACGTTAGATCAAAGAAAGCTCCCGCACACTGTTCACATTTGCATGGTTTAATGCAACGTTTCGGTCTACTGACCTTCTTCAAGCAATTCAACTTATGGATCAGGCAAAATAGTGAAGGGGAAAGAATGCCCCACTTTACCAGGAGCACAAGTCAGGTTGCCATGGCATTAAAGAAGCAGAGAATTCTAAGTGGCAGCACTGAGGTCTCCACGCTCTTGGCTTCTGTAATTGCCAGAAAAAGAAGACAAAAAACAAATCAGGAGATGAAAAAGAGAGGCAGGTGTATATATTGTACAATACGAGTGCTGAATTGCACAGCTTTTCAACAGATGGGGACAGTTTCAGGAGTGCATGTGGGGAAAATACTACAATGAAAAAAAATGACCATGAACATTTTCAAAATCAGCTTTTCCCTCAAATAATAATCTCTGAAAATGACAGCAAGGCAAGGCACATTTATTTATAGAGCACATTTTCGTAGCAGGGTAGTTCAAAGTGCTTCACACAAAAACAAAAAGGAAGTAGGCTAAGTGCATGTATACTCTACACACATTGAGTTAATATGTACATTTTTTAAAAAATGCATATAAATAGACTTTAAAAAAAATCAGTAAAAGCTAAGGGAGACAAAAAAGTTCAGTAAAAGCATATGCATAAAGGGTTTGCATAGAGGAGGGAAATGAGAGCTCTAAATGAATGCTGCGATTAAAAAAAAGGACCTAGGCATAGGCAAGCGAGAACAGGTGCGTCTTTAACCTGTTTTTTTAAGCAGTTTGTTGTTTGGAACAGTTTTCGTGTACTCAGGTAAGCGGTTCCATACTTTATCGGCGTATGAGCTAAATGCGGCTTCTCTGGTAGTGGGTGGGACCAGGAGGAGCTAGAGGTGCTTAACTCGAATCTTTGAGGCGTCCGGATTGATTGGATCATTCCAAGAAGGGTATCCGGATTAGACGGATCACACGGATCACTTATTTAAAATAAATAAAAACAAATAATAATGTATTTTTTAAAATGTTTCTGCCGTTAAGTAGCTATGCGCCTCGCCTTTGTTGTTCCATTTATCAATTCACGTTGATAAATCAAAGAGTAAGACAGTTTGATCAACAAAACTCACTTTATGAATGTCACAGTTCCTGAACTCATGCTGAGATCCGACCCACCTGGGTCTCCTCACTAAACATGCACCCACAACTCGAACAGCCTTTGGCAGCAGTGAAACGGCATGTTCCTTATTTTGCAATAAATAATGTGTGTGTTTGTATTTAAGAAGACTAAAAGTCAAATATTTGGGAGCAGAAGTCTAATTGAGCAGGGACAGTCAGGAGGCGAGCAGCAGATGACCACTCGCTTCCAAGTCAAGTCAAGTCAAGTTTATTGTCAATTTCTTTACATGCACTGGTCATACAAAGAATTTGAAATTGCGTTTCTTGCTCTCCCATGCAGACATAGACTAATCTAGGTAAGGACATAGACAGTATAGACATAGACAGTACTCATACATGGACATAGACAGTATGGACGTAGACATTGCTCATACAGACATTTAAAGTGCAAGACTGGACAACAGAAGACTTGTAGAGAACATACATTAAGAGGAGGTATTTTGTTGTTCTTTTTTCTAAAAGTCCTTTATAGCGTTCTGACATAGTAATAGTAGCATTTGAAGAAATAAATAATTAAAAAAAGGTTTTTATTAAATACACCAGCAGCAGTATGTGTGTGTGTGTGTTTGTATGTGTTTTGTGTGCGTGTGTGCGTGTGTGTGTGTGTGTGTGTGTGTGTGTGTGTGTGTGTGTGTGTGTGTGTGTGTTTAGTGCAGGTAGAAAGTGCGGTGTGCGTCTGTGTGTGTGTACCTGTGTATGTGTGTGTGTGTGTGTGTGTGTGTGTGTGTGTGTATGTGTGTGTGAGTATGAGTTGTGTGTCAGTGTGTGTATGTTTGGGTTTAGTGCAGAAAGTGCAGTGTGCTTGTGTGTGTGTGTGTGTGTGTGTGTGTGTGTGTGTGTGTGTGTGTGTGTGTGTGTGTGTGTGTGTGTGTGTGTGTGTGTGCGTGCATGTGTATGTTTTGAGTTAGTGCAGGTTGAAAGTTCAGTCACAGATGTAGTAGTGCAGGTGGAATGTTCAGTCGCAGATATGGTGGTGGGGATGAGGGGGGGAGCGTTGTCAGTGGCCTGGCTGGCTAGAGGCTGACAGTGAAGGGAGAGTGGGTTGAGTGTTCAGTATCTTGATTGCTTGATGCATCGTGCTGCTTGCAAGCCTGGTGGTACGGGAACGGAGGCGCCTGTACCTCTTTCCAGAGGGCAGGAGGCTGAACAGTTTGTGTGCAGGGTGGCTTGTGTCTTTGATGATCATCAGTGCTTTTCGGGTGAGGCGTGCGATGTAAATGTCCTGCAGGGAGGGGAGTGGTACTCCAATGATCTTCTTCGCTGTGTTCACAACACGCTGGAGTGTCTTCCTGTTTTTCTCCGTGCAGCTTCCTCCCCACACTGTGATGCAGCTGGACACGACGCTCTCTATGGTTCCTCTGTAGAATGTTGTCATGATGGAGGGTGTAGCACTTGCCTTCTTTAGTTTGCGCAAGAAGTAGAGACGCTGATGGGCCTTCTTCGCCAGTGATGTAGTGTTGGTGGTCCAAGAGAGGTCGTCGCTGATGTGCACTCCAAGGAACTTGGTGCTGCTCACTCTCTCCACAGCATCACCGTCGATGGTCAGTGGTGGCAGTTGTTTTTGGACCCTCTGAAAGTTGACAACAATCTCCTTGGTCTTGTTGACATTCAGCAGGAGGTTGTTGTCTTTGCACCATCTGGCCAGCAGGTCTACTTCTTCTCTGTAGTGGGTCTCATCGCCCTTAGTGATGAGGCCCACCAGTGTTGTATCATCCGCAAACTTCACTAGATGGTTAGTGCTGTGGGTCGTTGTGCAGTCATGTGTCAGCAGCGTGAACAGCAGGGGGCTGAGAACACAACCTTGCGGAGCCCCCGTGCTCAGGGTCAGGGTGCTTGAGGTGTTATTCCCTACCCGTACTGCTTGTGGTCTCTGCATCAGGAAGTCCAGCAGCCAGTTGCAGAGGGAGGTGCTGAAACCTAGTTTGTCCAGTTTTCTGATGAGTTGTTGTGGTATTATGGTATTGAATGCTGAGCTGAAGTCAATGAACAGCATTCTCACATATGAGTCTTTATTGTCCAAGTGGGTGAGGGCTGGATGGAGGGCAGAGCAGATTGCATCCTCCGTGGATCGCTTGGCTCGGTATGCGAACTGGTAGGGGTCCAGGGTTGGGGGTAGGGTGGCTTTGATGTGTGACAGGACTAGCCGTTCGAAGCACTTCATGATTATGGGCGTCAGTGCTACAGGACGGTAGTCATTGAAGCATGATGGTGATGATTTCTTCGGCACGGGTATGATGGTAGCAGCTTTGAAAAGTGATGGGATGACTGCTTGCTCCAGAGAGATGTTAAAGATGTCTGTGAAGACATCCTTCAGCTCTTCTGCACAATCCTTCAACACTCGGCCAGGTATGTTGTCTGGGCCAGCTGCTTTGCGTGGGTTGATGGTGGCCAGTGTCCTCTTCACACTGGCAGAGGACAGGTACAGGGGTTGATCATGGGGGGGAGGGGGAGTTTTCTGTGGATGAGTGTCATTTTGTGCTTCAAAACGGGCAAAGAAACTGTTCAGGTCGTTTAGCAGAGAGGTGTTGTTGTCACAGCTTCGTGGTGCGGGCTTATAGTCCGTGATGGCCTGTATGCCCTGCCGCTGCCGAGTTGCCTTGCGACTCGCACACTCGTGGCAAAAACGAAACTTAAGCGTTGATCCGATCCGTAGAGGATTCGCTGCTACCAACAACTCATTCAGGATTCGTCTCTCCGTGTCGCCGATGGCGCCGCTGCTGAGGGACTCGGACGAGGGGAGTGACAGCAGTGGCTTTAAAGACTGTACGCTGTAACGCAGTGATAGTAGAGTCACGTCTGTAGACTATAATTGAAGAGTTCAGATGCAAAACCCCCTAACTCCATTTCTGAAGACCTGCACTTCTATATTAGAGAACCCTGTTGTTGGTTTGGTTTACATTCATGTACTTGATAATACATATAAATAGTTATATAAATAGGCTAAAATAAAAAATGTGCCATTTTGATAGCTTTGTATTAAATAAAAATGAATTAAGATTATTTTCTGAAATGGCACATGGGGGTTTAGCATCTGAACTCTTCAATTTACCTAAGAGTAGCCTACAAACTGAGATGTTAAAGCGTTGGCAGAGCACTGTTAACATTTAGAAATGTAGACCTCAACAGAGTCAGAAGCACACACATAGGGAGCGGGGATCCGCGACTCAATTGGCCACAACAGGCTGGATGGATCAAACAGGCTCAATGAATGACGAGGCGGGAGTTGGTTTAGTTTTAGTTTTAGAGTGTTCGTGACTGAACAGCATACTAGGGAGATTAGAGAATGGCTGTTGTAGTCAACTAAAGAGGATATATTACGGTTTCACAATTTCTCGCGCTGTAACTGCCATTTTGTTGACATATTAATGAAATGCCGTCTGATCCGGATCAATGCACGACAGCCATCCGATCTGTTCGGATGAGGTCTTGACCCGGCTCTCCAACCGGATCCTCCGGGTTTTAGATCAGCGCTAGGAGGAGCCTGTCTTGGGATCTGAGTGACCTGCTGGGGGTGTAGTGCTGCAGTAGGTCTTTCTGAAAGATGGGGCCAGTTCCATTCAAAGATTTAAAAACCAGTAACGAAACATTCAAATAAATTCTGTACTGAATCGGTAGTCAGTGAAGATGTTTGAGAAGTGGTGAAATGTGGCCTGTCCTTCACTGGACCTACTATAACTTTGAATAAAGTGGGTTTGCTTTCATCCTTGGCTTTGTTAAGTCTTAAATGGTTATCAGTAGCCTGTCTGTTTTGAATGTGTAGGCCTACACTGACCTGTAATAACACCATTGTGCAGAATTACAACACAATAATGTACATACACACTTTTCCAACTAAAAAGAATCCATAAAAATAGTCAGAGACATACATTAAACATCAGTCCAGGGATGAAAAAGTAGTCTAACACACCCCTGACAGAGTTAAGACAGGAATAGCAAACCTCTCTCAAATTCAGCACATTAAAATTAGCTCTAAAAGTGCTTGTCAATGCTGCCAAAAGTAATTTGGCTGACATTGCAAGTCAATTGGCTCACAGAGTAGAACGCAATGTGTGATAGAGATCTGGGAGTCAGATTAGATGCATTTGGAGGTGTTGCCTCCCCCCACCCCGAAAAACTCCCCAACTAAATGAGAATACGAGCCAGAGAGCTGGCCTTGAATTTTAATGTGCTTCTCCTTGGTAGGAAAGAAATGACTTTTCACCTGCTGTTTTTCATCACATTGACTTCAAGAGCTTTATAAATGTAAAATTGTTTATTGTGCGTGTGTGTGGCTTTTTTATGGAGGCAGCATCGTCCAAAGTGTCTTGTGCGCAGTACAATTTAGAGAGTGTTACAAACAGCTTAAATGTGTAACCATTTGGTTGGACAAAAGGAGGTCCAGCCGCTCGTGAGTCTAGGGGTTTGTGTTTTATTTACATACAATTAAAGACAACAAGATAAAAATAACAAAAGGGAGCCACAAAAGTGCACCAGTGGAGCCCAGGGGAGAGAGAGAGAAGCCAGGCTGCCACCCTGGCTTAAATGGGAGGATGGTGATGAGCTCCATTGGCAGCACCTGTGGAGGAGGAAAGGAGAAGCAGCCAACATAAGTAAATGGGGGAGGTGTCCCCCTAGTGGTGGGAGGCTGTAACACCCCCACACCAAGATGGTGACACCGTCATCATAAAAAAAACATAACAGACAATACACCAGGTCCGCGTGGCCCATGGACAGGACGGCCGGACTGGGACTCAAATGACAGAAAAACGATTAACAAAAAACAGTGGTGGAGACTAGGTACGAATACCTAGTCACCATCACTGAAACAGTCAACAGAAAAAAAAGAAAACCTACGATTTTACCGTAACATTCCCACCAATCATGGCACCCTGGACAGAGCGTCTGCAATGACGTTATCAGTACCCCATATGTATTTAATCTGCAGGTTGAAAGGCTGCAAGATTAAACTCCACCGCATGAGTCGTTGGTTGGAGTTGCGCATGCGGGACAAAAATTGGAGCGGGTCGTGGTCGGTATAAACTACCACACACGGTGAGGCACCGAGATACACCTCAAAATGCTGCACAGCGAGAACCAACGCCAAGGCCTCTTTTTCAGTACGACCGCTGCGGGGCTCTGAACTTCTTCGAGCTGCTGGTGAGCAGAACATAGTAGTCTCTCAGGTGGAAAGTATGTTCGAGTCATTTTCTCTTCTACATTTACCACCATAACACTATACAATTGCTATTGCTATTGGTAGGAACGTGACTAAGCACTATCTACAGTAGGCATATGGATTCATTCATTTAGGCCTAGGCATTCATTAATTCATTCATTTAGGCTACATGTGTGCGTACATTTGTTTACCTGTGTTTACTTCGCGCATAGCCTCCTCCTCGTCCTTGTCCGATTAATCCTCAAATCCCACCTCCACGCCATAATAACTGGTCTTCGCCAGAGGACGCTCACCAAGTACTCGGTCCATGGCACTGAAAAAGGCCACTTCTGCCAGTGTCAATCTCGGCTTTGTTATAGCCGGGCTTCATCTGCTTCCATTTATTTTTTAATTTGGTCCCCATCCCTGCCGTCATACCCCGGCTCCTCAAATTTCTCTGCCACCTCCTTGAACAAGTTGTTATTCTTTTGCTTCCTCCCGGCCATCCGTTTCATAATTTGTAACTCGTCCAGGGTATTGATTAAAAACAGCGTGTCAGCATAGCTCCACCTTTTGCTTCGTGTCGCCATCTTGCGGTGTAAGGAAAGATCGCACGAGTAACGTCTGCGTGGCTTCGACTTAAGCCTGATGCATAGTCATACTGTGCACTGTCTGCGGGTTGTGTATTCCTCATAGTCGTCCTGTGTGCGCATGCAGGAAAGGGCGTGGTGTTTTTTTCCCCGCTGAGAATTTAATGACGTCAATTCACCTCCGTGACAACAGGGGGCAAACTAACTCATTCAGTTGAGCCCAGTCCCTAGAATGAATCACAAAGCTAACCAGCTGGCTATCTAAAACGTAATCAAGTCAAGTCAAGTCAAGTCAAGTTTATTGTCAATTTCTTTACATGCACTGGTCATACAAAGAATTTGAAGTTGCGTTTCTTGCTCTCCCATGCAGACATAGACTAATCTAGGTAAGGACATAGACAGTATAGACATAGACAGTACTCATTCATGGACAGATGCTGTGTTCCATTACCCGTACTTACCGCCCTTTCCGCACTGTGTTTGGGTACGCAGGGTGTTCCATTTCTAATCGCGACGGTAAAGTGTACTGTAAATTACCCGGATAACGCCCCCAAAACGGCCATTTTTCGAAGTGTGGTGTTACTGTACACTTTTCGCACTCAACGGCCGCCATGTTTGTGACGTAGTTGAGTGCCAGATCTGTCAAACGGTTGAATCTCCGTGATAACAGCATAGTTTTGATTCCAAAGACAATCGCCATGTGTATTAGAGGCAGGGGTAACTTTAAAAAGTGTTAGCATAAGGAACAGTGCCTTCCGTGTTGAATTGCATATTGGCGGTTGGTAAACTCGGATGTCACGCAACCAACCGTCATTTCCGTTAAGTGTATCAGACAGAACGGGAATCGGAATGTACTCGCCTCGTGAATTGCGGAGGGTGGAAAGGGTACTTCACTGCACTCAAACAAGGTACACAGTACAGAGGGTGAATAATGGAACACAGCAATAGACAGTATGGACGTAGACATTGCTCATACAGACATTTAAAGTGCAAGACTGGACAACAGAAGACTTGTAGAGAACATACATTAAGAGGAGGTATTTTGTTGTGCTTTTTCTAAAAGTCCTTTATAGCGTTCTGACATAGTAATAGTAGCATTTGAAGAAAATAAATAATTAAAAAAGGTTTTATTATTACACCAGCAGCAGTATGTGTGTGTGTGTGTGTGTGTGTGTTTTGTGTGCGTGTGTGTGTGTGCGTGTGTGTGTGTGTGTGTGTGTGTGTTTAGTGCAGGTAGAAAGTGCGGTGTGCGTCTGTGTGTGTGTACCTGTGTGTGTGTGTGTGTGTGTGTGTATGTGTGTGAGTATGAGTTGTGTGTCAGTGTGTGTATGTTTGGGTTTAGTGCAGAAAGTGCAGTGTGCTTGTGTGTTTGTGTGTGTGTGTGTGTGTGTGTGTGTGTGCATGTGTATGTTTTGAGTTAGTGCAGGTTGAAAGTTCAGTCACAGATGTAGTAGTGCAGGTGGAATGTTCAGTCGCAGATATGGTGGTGGGGATGAGGGGGGGGGAGCGTTGTCAGTGGCCTGGCTGGCTAGAGGCTGACAGTGAAGGGAGAGTGGGTTGAGTGTTCAGTATCTTGATTGCTTGATGCATCGTGCTGCTTGCAAGCCTGGTGGTACGGGAACGGAGGCGCCTGTACCTCTTTCCAGAGGGCAGGAGGCTGAACAGTTTGTGTGCAGGGTGGCTTGTGTCTTTGATGATCATCAGTGCTTTTCGGGTGAGGCGTGCGGTGTAAATGTCCTGCAGGGAGGGGAGTGGTACTCCAATGATCTTCTTCGCTGTGTTCACAACACGCTGGAGTGTCTTCCTGTTTTTTCTCCGTGCAGCTTCCTCCCCACACTGTGATGCAGCTGGACACGACGCTCTCTATGGTTCCTCTGTAGAATGTTGTCATGATGGAGGGTGTAGCACTTGCCTTCTTTAGTTTGCGCAAGAAGTAGAGACGCTGATGATGGGCCTTCTTCGCCAGTGATGTAGTGTTGGTGGTCCAAGAGAGGTCGTCGCTGATGTGCACTCCAAGGAACTTGGTGCTGCTCACTCTCTCCACAGCATCACCGTCGATGGTCAGTGGTGGCAGTTGTTTTTGGACCCTCTGAAAGTTGACAACAATCTCCTTGGTCTTGTTGACATTCAGCAGGAGGTTGTTGTCTTTGCACCATCTGGCCAGCAGGTCTACTTCTTCTCTGTAGTGGGTCTCATCGCCCTTAGTGATGAGGCCCACCAGTGTTGTATCATCCGCAAACTTCACTAGATGGTTAGTGCTGTGGGTCGTTGTGCAGTCATGTGTCAGCAGCGTGAACAGCAGGGGGCTGAGAACACAACCTTGCGGAGCCCCCGTGCTCAGGGTCAGGGTGCTTGAGGTGTTATTCCCTACCCGTACTGCTTGTGGTCTCTGCATCAGGAAGTCCAACAGCCAGTTGCAGAGGGAGGTGCTGAAACCTAGTTTGTCCAGTTTTCTGATGAGTTGTTGTGGTATTATGGTATTGAACAGCATTCTCACATATGAGTCTTTATTGTCCAAGTGGGTGAGGGCTGGATGGAGGGCAGAGCAGATTGCATCCTCCGTGGATCGCTTGGCTCGGTATGCGAACTGGTAGGGGTCCAGGGTGGGGGGTAGGGTGGCTTTGATGTGTGACAGGACTAGCCGTTCGAAGCACTTCATGATTATGGGCGTCAGTGCTACAGGACGGTAGTCATTGAAGCATGATGGTGATGATTTCTTCGGCACGGGTATGATGGTAGCAGCTTTGAAAAGTGATGGGATGACTGCTTGCTCCAGAGAGATGTTAAAGATGTCTGTGAAGACATCCTTCAGCTCTTCTGCACAATCCTTCAACACTCGGCCAGGTATGTTGTCTGGGCCAGCTGCTTTGCGTGGGTTGATGGTATAATGGTAATGATGGTAATATTCCACTAGTAGCCTACTTCTAAAAGTTGTGGCATAATTAGATGGTACAACATCAGTTTCTTTTTGGTCAAGTATTACATGAGATTAAATGCAAGACAAACGCCATTTTAAAAGACAATAGACAGCATGAATGGCCATTCACACCTGGGGCCTAGTAATAGCTAGCCAGCTAAATCAGTCATTACAAACTCAAAGCTAGTTGACTAGCCACCTGAAACGTAATTCTACCACTACCAAAGAGGCTTCTTGCTATTAATTTAAAAAGTTGTGGCGTAATTAGACATGAATGATAGCATACAAGATTCTCTCTTTATTCATGTTTTACAGTTCAGGTGGTTAAAATGCCAAACAAAAGCCGTTTTTAAATACAATAGATACATCTAATGGCCATATTCACAGCTAGCTTAGCAACTGTCAGCCAAACCCATTCAAACTCTACAGGACATTAGCGAACCCTGTTTTAGAAGCTAGCTGCCACACTACAAATTAACAAAGAGGCTTCTTGCTATTAATTTAAAAAGTTGTGGCGTAATTAGACATGAATGATAGCATACAAGATTCTCTCTTTATTCATGTTTTACAGTTCAGGTGGTTAAAATGCCAAACAAAAGCCATTTTTAAATACAATACATCTAATGGCCATATTAACAGCTAGCTTAGCAACTGTCAGCCAAACCCATTCAAACTCTACAGGACATTAGCTAACCCTGTTTTAATGAGCTAGCTGCCACACTACAAACGAACAAAGAGGCTAGGGTGGCCATCGGTCTGTTTTTACGACCTGTTTGCGACGTCCGTGTGTCCCTCTCTTTGACTTTCCTCTCCTACTTGCCTTATGCTTACTGGCCTCGAGATGCGAGGCAACGTCATTGACACAAACTAGACTGACAGTCGCTCGTGTTTCCGATATCTGCGGCCGCCATGTTACTCCAGTTACTCCAGACTTTGAACAAAAAAATGACTATATTGCTTTAGCCTAATGTCGGGGAAATCTGCACGCGATTTGTGTTATTTGCGGTCCATAGTCTACGTGAAATAACTTGCTTTGACTGAGTGTATGAACGTGAAATAAGGTTGCTATATTAGGCTATTGTCTCCTACTGTTTGTTTCCCCCATTTTTCCCTGCACTGGCAACGCATGGTGCAAGTAAGTTTGTCCGCTGAATGCATTTACAACCAGGGCTCTCACAACTTTGCAAACAGGGCAAAAACAGAGTATTTCTGCATGTGCGCTTTGTCTGTATTTTGAGCTTGTGTTGCTATGGTTATCCAAGCGTCCGTCTGCATGAAAAAAAAAGTTGACAGAAGCGGTCGCCTCTCGTTTTAAAACACCGCTGATAAAAACACTCCTGACCAACTTTGAGTAAAGTAAATCAAATAACTTGTTGGCTATTATAGGCCCACGCATGCATGACTACCCAAAATACATGAAAACATAGGCCTATTTATGAAATAGCCTAATAGATAACGGAAGGATTTGTCTGTCGTAACCTGCCGTCTCCGATACAACATTAAGTTAGTGGTAGCCTACTGATGACTCCTTTATTGGAGTGAGATATAATGACATGCGAAAATCCTTCCCAAGTTTTACAAGTAAAACTGTTGTTGGCAGCTGCGTTTGTCTGAGGTAAGATGGCAGTGCTGCTCCCTGATTTCTGCCTACAGTTTAGAATGCCGATTCACTGTTTTCTCCACGGAGGCGGGGTGTCGGCAACTCGAAGCAATGGGTACGGCGCGAGGACGCAAGGTTAGAAAGTTAAGGGGCGGGGTTGTCCGGCCGAAGTCCGGACAGCTGGTCACCCTAAAAGAGGCTTCTTTGCTACTACCACACTACAAACATATCATTTTCATGATGGCCTTTTATGGATATTTCTAATTGATTTTTTGGAAGTTGTACTACTGAAATAAAACACAGTTTCTCTTCTCCCTGTCAAGTAAACTCCAGTGATTTCCTGCCAAGTCAACTGCATGGTGTTTTTCCTTTTCCTTCAAACCTCCGCGGTAGGGTAGAAGAACAGAACACCACTGACCTATCAGGGCTGAGTTCCCCCCGGACTGCCGTAAGCGCATTGACCAATCACCGTCTTCAAGCATAGCTCAGCTCACGGCAGGGACGTGCACAGGAATTTCAAAGGGCAGTTGCTCTAACCTGAAGAAAGGGCAACCCCCCCCCAACAAAAAAAAAAAAACCATCAACAATGAGCGGCCTTCAGAATTTTTAGGAAACTGCACCATGGGTATTATTATTTTTAGTAGTAGTAGTAGAAGTAGTATATTATTGTCATAATTATTCATATTTTTTATTGTATAGTATCCTGAATATGCGTACCATATGATATAACATGCTAGTTTTTAAACATGTAGGCCTACCTATTAATCATATCAGAGATGATCAGCCTTATGCCCACCTGCCCTAAATGTCTCCTGATCCACATTTCCTCATGTGTGGTATGTGGCTGCCCCTAAATTAAATGAAATTATGAGAAAAAGCCTTGATAGTTTTTAAACCTGTATCAGTCACAGAGATTATCAGTCTTATGCCTACCTGCCCTATGTGCAGAGGTCTGTGGCTCTGAGTCATCCTCATCTTAAATGAAATGAAATGATGAGTAAATTAATAGGCTAAATATGAGGATGCTTAATCAATTAACCCACTGTCATCTTTATAATCCTTGTAGCAGCCAAAGTAGACTTTAAGTTATAATAAATAGAAATAGTTAAAAAATGTTAAAAAGATCATTTAATTTGAATTTTAAATTTAATTAGGCCTAATAGGCATATTCCATGATTAAAATGATGAATATTATATAGGAAAGCTAAAACAATAAGAATTCACAGGTTTAGGTCATTTGTTGGATCTTTTGTAGCCTATATTAAAAATGTGTACTGTCGCTTTAAGAATGGACGAGCCGGCTTTCATTTCAGATCGCAAAGAACCGTGGCGTGGGAGCACCAGTTCTTATATGTTGCTCTGAAGCTCCGAGCTTCTCGCAGACTTTATAACCTTTTATTTTCATTACAGATATTTTAGTTAGTTCATGCACATTTTGTAGGCCTATGTCTTGAGAAGAACAGTAAACGCCAGTTATCACGTGGAGTGGATTTATTTCAAATACATGGACATTGACAGTGGAAACAGTAGCCTGTCTTTGGGTCGGAGAATAGGCTATATCAGCGTAAGAAAACGCACTTTCCTAGCGGTCTCACCAAGATCAAACCTCTACAATCCTGAAAAAGATTCTCTGCCTCACCTGCACCTGTTCATTTTTTGCGCAGCCAACTCTGCAGAGATGTGCTTCCTTTAGCTAGCCTACCCCCTTAAGTTCTCTCTTGCTTGATAAAACGACATGTCATCTGCATGTTTCTTAGTTGGGTTAGCCTTCCACAAAACAACCTGAGCCATGTAAAACGTTGACTGCAAGCAAGCTAGCTGGCTGTCGTATTCCCCCAATATCTGAACGTGGCACACCCCGGCTGTCAGATTATTTAGGATCAAACGTCCTAAACTCGAGATCGGCTTTAAGAGACATTAATTGTGACCATGTAGTTTAATACTGTGTAGTCTGCTGTGTTTCCAGCTCACCTCAGGCCGTCAGGGCAGTCGCTCTACTCCCACGACATCTTCGACATTTTGCGTCTCTGCCCTAGTCGCATGCATGCTTGTTCCCCCCTCCCTCCCATGTAGAGCTGCGCGTGCCCCCCGCATCGCGCATGCTGCCCCTCCCTTTGCCTATCTCGAGGTGCAGGTGAATCTGAATTTGAAAACTTAATTTAGGAAGCTTCAATCAAAAATACGAATTGCAAAGCAAATCAGTTGAAACATGAAATCTTAGCCTATTTTTCCGAGGCATATCTACAGCTGGCTGTTGGGTTTTTTTGCTACCTAAACGTGGCGCTGGCTGGCTGTCAGATGTATGATAACTAAAAGTTCTAAACTCAACATTGTATTAGAGAGGTTGATTGTGAGCATATTTTGTACCCTAATATGTAGACTGTGTGTAGGGCTCTAGCCGACACCCAGGCATCTTCAAAATCTTTCGTGTGTCTTATAGGCGCTCAAGGGCCTCCCTCCCCACCGGAGTTGTTGCGTAGCCTACCTACCTCGCATCGCTCGTGCCCATTCTCGACGGGTCTGATGAATTTGTATGACTGACTTAAGTCTTTATTGTACAAACTTCAATCAAAATTATGAATTATAAAGAAATCAAATTATATTGAAATATGAAATTATAATTGCCATATTATTTTCCCCTCCCTTGGAAGGGCAATATCAGCCAATGTGGGCAAAAGGGCCGTTGCTCGGGCACCGTGGGCAACTATGCTCTGCACGTGCCTGGCTCACGGACATTTCAGCCTGGGAGAAGCATGCGTGCACTGCAGCCAGGGGTCGTTTTGTCGCTGCACAGGGGGGCGTGGTGGCTGCTTTTCTGTGCAGAACCTCCGTGCACGCGCGACTCTGAATCCCCCTTTAGGTCGTCGTGTAGCAGTACTAGAGCATGCGTGGAACGACCGGAATAGATGTTAAAGTGGAATAAAGTTTACATCAGGGGTGTCAAACTCAAATTGACTGAGGGCCAAAATCAAAATCTGGAACGAAGTCGGGGGCCAAACTCAACAATTATTAAAAAAAAAAAATGGACTAAAATTGTGCATGGATGCACCTCATACTCATAGTTAAATTTCACATACACTCTTTCCCATCATATTTGTCAGTTCAAATGTGTCTGCACATACTGTGACACAGCAAATTTCATGTTCAAGTTGTGTTACTCTATACATGAATGGTATGTGTGACAACTTTGAAATGATCTCGCGGGCCGAATAAAATGGCTCCGCGGGCCAAATTTGGCCCCCGGGCCTGAGTTTGACATCCCTGGTTTACATGATGAAGGAAAGTGTTTAATCGGATTTAAAACAGGAATAAACCACTCACTTTATTTGGATTTAAGTTTAATTCCGATTAAACTTAATTCCGGTTGGGTGAGTGTTAACATGTTTTTAAAGTGGAATTAAGTTTTAATCAGATTTAAAGCGCGTTAAATTGAATTTAAATGTCACATGTAAACGTACCGATTGTCATTAACGTGGACTAGTGGAGGCGTTTATCGTGTTGTATTGTCCATTATTATGAAACTGAAATTTGGCTCTGAATATTGAAACTATGCAGAACTTGGATAATAAACCTGGCAAGTATTTTCTGCAGTCTATCTACATTTCAATCGCTGCAAGCTCATCATCACACCTGGCAGCAGTGTTGCCAGATTGGGTGGGTGCCCGCCCAATTGGGCTACTTGGGATGAGCGTCTGCGGGTAAAAACTGGAAAAATTGGCCATTTAGCGTTTTTTTTTTTTTTTTTTTTTTTCAGCTGTTTTGGGCCCATAGAGGTCAATGTAACTTGTTGATTTTCGGCGGAATTTAGCACATTTTGAGAAGCCTTTGGGTGGGATTTGGTTAGACACATCTGGCAACACTGCCTGGCAGGGTTGTGATGATATGGCCAGCATTTGTCATGGGATTTGTTGGATGGCCTGTCACAGATTTGCACGCTGTGGAAAGAGACGGTCTCTGAGAGGTTGTCGGCACTGTAAATGCTGTTTGGACAAGCTGGAACATACCAATGAAGTCCTTATGTTCAACTGTAGAGAAGGGAAGGAGGCCATTGGAAATCAGTGTAAGAATGCCATCTGCCAGAGCCACTTGATTTCTATTGGTTGAGGACCACTTGTATGTTGATGGATGGTCTTAATCTTGATGTGTTTGAATGGTGCCATTGCTGGATGCAGACCTCTCCAAGACTGCAGGGTTTTCCTGCCATCAATCAATGTTAAAGACTTCATTCTTTGGAGCTGTATATTAGGCCTATTTACAATTCTGTATATTCTGCATACTTGTAACTATTTTTAAATGTAATTGTGGGATATAAAATGTGCAGCGTACTTTTCCTGAGTCGGGGTCTATAGATCCATCAGAATATATTTACAAACAGGAGTTTTAACATCCCCCCATATGGGCCCTGACGAAGACGGTGGCTCACGGGCACGATATTAACATTTGTTTGGGTTTCTTTTCTTTATTTCAACGCCTTTGTTTACAATCTATCGCCTTTGTTTTGGCTCCTCTGTGCTATCTTTTAACTTCAAAGATAAACATTGCATATCCAACATCTGGATCTCAAAAGTACTGTGTGAGTGAGTACCCCCCTTCGAGTAATCGCTCGGAGACCCTGGCCACCTGTTTGCATTGCGCCCCTCCCGGCATGAAAACCCCATGGAACCGCTGGGCCAGTGTGCTCCTGCGCGCTCTCCAGCTGATTTCAGCGCGCACCCCCCCCGGGGTGTGTTCCCAGCGCACCTCTGGTCAACTGGCCAGATGTTCAAAGCTCACTTCGCAGGAGTTCCCGCCAGATCTGAGATGTGTGATTTAAATGCTTACTATGACAGGTTGAAAATTGCTATGATGTGTTTGGTATCAATCTGATGGTCATATTTCCGGTGGTGATAAGGTATTGGTGTTGAAAATGGTCGTAGATGATTTATTAAAGATTTAGAATCATAGGAATGAATGAAGAGTCGGGCATTTGCCCAACCCCTCTGGGTTACAGTAGCCCAGCCCAAATGAATAGTCGCAGCCTATTGGCTACCTGGCCAAGGTGACCCACGTGGTAAATATTCATTTAAGACGGGGGAAATATGAATTCTATCAGGTTTTTGCCTGAAGGAGAGTAGTAGCCCCTGGGCAGCTTGGATAGTGCTGGTGCAGAAGAAGTCGGGGGCATGGAGGTTTTGCGTGGATTACCGGAACGAAGAAGGATTCTTTTCCCCTCCCCCGAATCCAAGCCTCGTTAACCAGCCTGACGCTTTGTACTCCACCCTCGATCTAGCGGGCGGGTACTGGCAGGTGTGGGTAGACGAAGAGGACCGGGAGAACACTGCATTCACCACAGAGCATGGCAACCCGACCGAAGCCCGACGGGCCGGGTCGGAACCCGACGGGCCGTGCCGGACTCGGACAAAAAAAATAGAATATCTGTCGGACTCGGGCTTGAACCAAACAGACATTGTGAAAATTGTAAGCAATCAGAGGAAACGTTTCAGTTCATGCAAACGGCAGTTTTGTGATTAAAAAAATAAGTAATTGAATATGCATAAATGAAAATGTTGGTAGGCTACTCGTGCGAGTGATTGTTATTGGCTGTATGCACGCGCCAGTTACCAGTGGCAACATGGACGCTCACTCCCAGTCAGCCGAGCAGGAATGCCGAGTCAACTTGCTTTCTTAATAAGCGCCAAATACAGTTGTCAGTGAACGCGTGGTCTTTTGTTGTAGGTCTAGTGTAGGCCATGTTTTAGCATGCCTTCGGTGCTGTCTTAAATGTTGAACATAAAATGACGAAGTTTGTCACTGCATTGCTCGCCAAGGATTACATTTCCAGCAAGGGGTAGCAAGGAGCATAATATGGATTAAAGAAGACGCACACGCTACGTGGAGTTGCCTAAGGTAGGGGCGAAGAGGTTTCCTGTTACTACTTTGTCCGCTGTGACATTTCATGTCCTTCACGTAGGTTCTTAATTCTTGTCACTTTTACTGTAGCCTACAGTTGTAACTATGCGCGTGCAACCTTTCCTGATTTTATATTGACCGCATGGACATCAGGGGAAATTACATTCTCTTGGAGGGCCGAACAGGCTACTGTTCTTCGGGGTGAACTTATAGCCCATCCTTCTTAACGACAAGGAGTGGCATCTTCACCGGCTCGCGGGGATTTATTTGCACTAACAGTAACGTAACAAATGCGTCCATAGCCGCGCTGACTGCATCCAAACCGTATTCGTTAGTTTTCGCCTTTCTTATCCTCTCACGCCCCTCCCATGCATTTGATCACAGCACCCAACATCTCTGGTCTAACCGAAAGAAACATAAGGTGCGCTGTCACATGTATGCGTGTGTTTATACTTACTATGCGTGCGTAACTAAATTAGGCTAAAGCAAATTGTCTCATCCTAGTTGCCTATTTATCACGTGCTATTTTGAGTATGAAGGAGGCCACATAGAAAATATTGCTTGCGCACAGGTTCTGTTGTTATTACAGTGGTCTCGGGCTTCGGACGGGTTCGGACACAAACATTTTAATTAGTCTCGGGCTCGGGTCGGGGTTGATCACTTTTCTGTCGGCTGAGGGCCGGGCTCGGACAGAAAAAAACGGCCCGAGCCACGCTTTAATTCACCACACCCTTCGGCCTGTTCGAGTGGTAGCGCATGCCCTTTGGCCTCTGCAATGCCCCGGCTACCTTGCAGTGGTTGATGCAGCGCTGCTTGAATGGGCAGCTGGTTAACTCCACCCTGGTATATCTGGATGACGTGATAAGTCTTCTCACCTGACTTCTCGTCACACCTGAAACACCTGGAAGAAGTATTTCAGGCCATGGAGAAATATGGCCTCAAACTAAGACCGGAGAAGTGCCAGCTGTTGCGAAGGCAGGTGAAATTCTTGGGGCATTGCGTCAGCTACCAGGGCATTGCACCGGACCCTGACAAAGTTTAACACTTAAGGGCATTCCTTGGATTCGTCGGCTATTAAAGGCATTTCATGAAAAACTTTTTCAAGATCGCCAAAACACTCAACGTTCTGCTGGCTGTCATGGGACGCCCCCGGAGAAACACTTATCCCAGCATCACCTGGAGTCCAGAATGCGAGGCGGCTTTCCAACAGCTGAAAGCTGAACTCTTGCAGGCCCCCATCTTGGCTTATGCGGACTTCACCCAACCGTTCCTGTTGTACACGGATGCCATCAACTCCGGTCTTGGGGCTGTCCTGGCCCAGAAGCAAGAGGGAGTGGAGAAGGTCATCGCCTATGCCAGCAGGAGCCTCCTCCCAGCTGAACGGAACGATTCCAACTACAGCTCGTTCAAAATGGAACTCCTTGCGATGAAGTGGGCCTTAAGCGAGAAACGAACGGATTATCGATGGGGCGCAAAGGTCACTGTTGTAACGGATTATAACCCCCAAGTGCATTTGCAAACGGCAAAATTGGGAGCAGTCAAACAACGCTGGGGTCAGCAGCTGGCCAATTACCACCATCAGATCCAGTAACGTCCGGGTCGTGAACACACGAATGCAGACGTACTGTCCAGGTATCCCGCCACCGAAGGAGACGCATCGGCACCAGTCCCACCCCCGGAAGAGCACTTGCTGGTGGCAACAATAGACGCACCAGGTGCTCAGGTGGAGGCTGTTCCAGCTGGGTGTGGCAAAAATAAAACTGCAAAACTCCATCTCTGCCTCCTGCTGGATTCATGTGACACTACTCCTAGACCTCTCGACTCTTCTGCTTTTCAGCACCATGTCATCGCAGCTCACCAAGTGCTGCTCCAAAGCATTCTTCAGATATGTACCATGGCCCAGACCCTTAATTCGAAGAATGTTCAAATTTGCACTTGCTTCATCCTTGTTGTTTCAAAATACCCAGAATTCTTCACGTTTCTACACTTGTGCTAGGAAGTTTTAAACATGGCATTGGGACAGCAATACATTTTTCATGTTATACATGTTAATTTATTGTTTACAAGTTGTACATAACTAAACACAATGTGGACATTGTGTTTGGAGCAAAAATTGAAAGCCTTCAGTATCACCAGGTTTTTCACCTTTATTTCTGAAATGTGCTACCGTAGGCTACATACAGTATGCCAGTGGATCCCAAACTTTTTCAGTGGGGACCCACTTTAGGACTTTAGAATAGTGTTGCGATCCCCCCCTCCCACCATAGTCTTAGCCTAGCAAGCAGGATTTCTAGCAATATTAGCGGACAAGTCTAAGGCAATTCTTTTGACCATTAATATCATATGTATTAAGTTCATTATGTCTAACTGTTTAACTTAAACACTTTGGTGTTTCTTTTGCCTTAAGACATGTGAAAGTTAATTAATATCGCTAGGTTTTCCATTAATAGCTTGTAAAATTGCTTGAAATTCACAGACCCAATCCACAAATCCAATACATCTATTAACCCTACACATGAATACAAGTCTCTTTTGTCCGTGACTCCCTTCCATTAACTCCACGACCCCCGTAGGGGTCCCGTAGGGGTCTCCCAGTTTGGGAGATAATCTATTCCCTCACCTGATTCTCTTCATCCCAGCCAAGGGAAGTCGGTTGGGACTGCTCATGTAACAGATGGCTGTACAGTGTGTGTCTGTGTGTCTGTGTGACCTGCCTATTTTCCTTTTCATCATCCTGTCTCGCTTTCATTACCATTCTGTGTCTATCAGTGTGCTGTTTCTGTACAGCAGTATCTAACTGCATCACAGTTTTGATTTCCTGGTCAAAATAAAGCTCTGTGACATTGGCTTTGCGGCGCTGCTTTTGGCAAGGTAAGGGATTGGACATCCTTTTAAATCCAGTGTGGGACACTTTCACCAACTGAAAGTTCCAGATGGACTTTGCCAATAATACTTTGCAGGGTTAAAGGTGGATTATTGACCATCAGATTTCAACGTGTGTGTGTGTGTGTGTGTGTGTGTGTGTGTGTGTGTGTGTGTGTGTGCGTGCGTGCGTGCGTGCGTTTGTGTGTGGTACTAAAGTCGGATCACTGTGGCTACCACCCTTATATTGCAGTGCCCTTCAGCCTTTGACAGCATAAGTACCAGCTAAGCGCCTAACAAGGGGAATAATTGCTGTCTGATGTTGAGTGACGTAACAGATGACCTTCACAGATCACATGACCTTGGGCAGAGAGAATGGGATGATAATATTGGTGCATTTTCCATAGTAGAAACTTTAAAAAAAAAGAAAGTCTCCCAACAGCTAGTAGTATGCTACAGGTTTGCTGTTGGTGGAATAGAATAGGGGTGTCCCAAAAAATGCACATGCACTTTAAATCATTTTTATATATAGCAAGTTGTTAAAATTAGGATTTTAGGAATGAGTGTATTAAGATTTTGTCATTGTCTAATTCATGGAAGTAGGTGTAGGGCAAAGGCGCAACGGCATCCAATACCAATAAATTCATTAGTAATTGGTGGTTGATATGCTACAATGAATATGCTTCTTAGATAGTCAACTCAAACAAACAAAAATACTGTACTATAGTGGCACTGGCTGTCGTTACGCCGCCCTGACGTGTGCTAAGTCTGAAAAGTCACTGACCTACACCGTACACCCAGTTGGCTCCTCTGGCCCGCCCATTAAACGACATTAAGCTCGGACGCAACCAAGCAGATATTTTCGTGATCAAAACGAGATCTGCTTGGTCTAATAAAGGTGGGGTTGAATGCTTGGCAAACAAGATGGACAGTTTTATCTAACATGATTTCCCAATATATAAAGAACGCTGCTTCTTACTTGGCGCTGCTTTTGGCAAGGTAAGGGATTGGACATCCTTTTAAATCCAGTGTGGGACACTTTCACCAACTGAAAGTTCCAGATGGAGTTTGCCAATAATACTTTGCAGGGTTAAAGGTGGATTACTAACCATCAGATTTCAACTACTGTGTGTGTGTGTGTGTGTGCGCGCGCGCGTGTGTGTGTGTGCGTGCGTGCGTGCGTTTGTGTGTGTGTGTGGCATGACGACTGCCTCACAAGCATGTGGACTACACCCGCAATTCACGCCAGATAGATGAATGCCAATCAGGGTAGATTACCGACGGCATGGAGGAGGTCCCAAGCCAGAGCAGTTACTGAGGTGACTGTACGGCTGCTTTGCAAATCGCGTTGTTTCAGCGATGATTTAACACCATGCGACATGACTGCGGCGCAGAGGTCACTCCCATATGTTGCGTCGTGGACAGACATTCTAACCAGGATGCTTCACGCGGGACACAGTGGGCTTGTTCGCTACCTAGCAATCTTGCTGCCTGGCAGAAAAACTCCATCATGAACAACCTTATTGTTTTCCCCTCCGAATGCTCGTGCGATCCAATCACCGCCAGTCAATAGGCTCGTTCGTGACGACGCAGTAAGATTTTTGCTAGGCAGTGCGCATCAAACTGGCAAAGTGCGCATGCCCACTGCCTAGCAAAAATCTTGCTGCTTCGTCACAAACGAGCCTATTTGGCATATTGATTACCCAACGTGGGGGAAAACAAGCAATTTCATGGGCGGGCCCAGAGTTGCCGACTGGGTCTATAGCCAATTGTGTCAGTTGTGTTCACTCAAACAAACTATAAGCTTTCATTTATTGAGTAATATGCATCATCATCTTTCTACCCGTCCCCACTCTTGGAATTTCTTTCTACCTCAAGCTAGCACTTTCCGACAAGCTTCCATGTTGTCTTTCAGATTGTAACAAATGTACAAAGCGGCATGCGGTCTCCCAGGTTAAGAAAAAAATATCATGGAATAGATAGACAGGTAGAGGGGAAAGGTGGAGAGACATGCCCCTTCAGACAGACATTAAGATAAGATGTGAAAGGGAGAGATAAAGATGTGAAAGGGAGAGATACAGACTGATAGAGTGATGGTAGAAGAGATAATTGACACTTCTGCTGCAAGATGGCATTTTAATATCAGTTAATGCAGTTCTAAACCCTACACTTCCACTCTTTCCCTCACTCTCTGTGTCTCTGCCTCTTCTCTGGCTGTCTGGCTGTCTCTCTCATCAGTGGCCCGCTGTTCTGATGATTGTAAAAAAAAAAATCAGGCTGCAATCTCCCTTTTGAATGTCTTCGGTTTTCAGTCTGGACTTGACTGAGCTTTCCGGTTTGGACTTATGTGCTCATATACTCGTGCGATCACCTTCTGCATTATCAACATAGCCAACCTTCTATAGTCGGCACAATTTTTACTGAGGCAATCGTTCACATGCTGTGCGTGAGAGTGAGTGTGTGAGAAAGACCTTTTCACAACAAAACAGCTCTCCCTTCAACTTCCCATTTTATCTACATACAGAACCTTCTATGGTCTTCAGGATTTCAACTGAGGCAAGTGTTCACATGCTGTGTGTGTGTGTGTGTGTGTGTGTGTGTGTGTGTGTGTGTGTGTGTGTGTTGAGAGACCTTTTCACAACAAAAAAGTTCTCCCTTCAGCTTTCTACTTTCATCTGCTGTTGCCTAAACCAGCGCTTTCAACACTATTCAACCACTGCTGCTGAGAGATAAACTGGTGCAGATGGGAGTGGAGCCTGGCCTGGTGACCTGGATCACTGACTACCTCACGGAACGACCCCAGTTTGTAAGGATGGGTGACATCACATCTGAGACAGTGGTGAGCAGCACAGGAGCGCCACAAGGAACGGTGCTTTCCCCCGTACTGTTCACTCTGTATACGACAGACTTCAGCTACAACTCTGCGACATGCCACATGCAGAAGTTCTCAGACGACACTGCAATTGTGGGGTGTATCAGAGATGGTCAGGAGGAGGAGTACAGGGGACTGGTTGACAACTTTGTGGGATGGTGTCAAAACAATCAGCTGCACCTGAACACCACCAAAACCAAGGAAATGGTGGTTGATTTCAGGCGCTCCTTCCCACCCTTGGCGCCTGTCTCTATTGGGGGAGAGAAAGTGGAGACTGTCAGCACTTACAAGTACCTAGGAGTGCACCTCGACAATAAACTGGACTGGTCCACAAACTCAGATGCACTCTACAGGAAAGGCCAAAGCAGGCTCTATTTCCTCAGAAGGCTGAGGTCCTTCAATGTCTGCAGCCGACTTCTGCTTATGTTCTACCAGTCTGTCATGGCCAGCGTGCTCTTCTTTGCTGCGACGTGCTGGGGAGGAAGCATCAGGAAGAGAGATGCTGGACGCCTTGACAGACTGGTGAGGAAGGCGGGATCAGTGGTGGGCATGGAACTGGAGACACTCACCTCAATAACCGAGAGCAGAACACTGAGCAGACTAGACTCTATTATGGACAATCAGCATCACCCCCTTAACGCCACCTTCACTAACCAACTGAGTCTGTTCAGCCACAGACTCCGTGCTTTCACCTGCAGGACTGACAGACTAAGGAAGTCCTTTGTCCCATGGGCAATTCAGCTGTTTAACAACACACAGAAAGACACTAAGAAGAACATCATCATAGGGGACTGGACTGCCTGAGATGCCAGAGCTGGCCCAGCCCGGGAAACCTCTTGGTGTGTGTGTGTGTGTGTGTGTGTGTGTGTGTGTGTGTGTGTGTGTGTGTGTGTGTGTGTGTGTGTGTGTGTGCTGTCCAATAACTGCACTAAGGAACTTTTGACCCTTGACCACTGGACATACCTGTTTTTCCTGCTTACCACAAGCAAAGACTGTGATCTGTCGGAGCTGGCCCAGTTACTGGGGAACCTCTTTGTGTGTGTGTGTGTGTGTGTGTGTGTGTGTGTGTGTGTGTGTGTGTGTGTGTGTGTGTGTGTGTGTGTGTGTGTGTGTGTGTGTGTGTGTGTGTGTGTGTGTGTGTTGTGTGTGTGTGCTTGCCTAAAACACTTACCTGTACTTTACTGTGACATTGTAAGAATGTTCAACCCCTATCATACTCTGTACACTGCCTACTTCTACATACTATACTATATCATAGATGTATCCATCAACACTTGTTGTCTACCTTAACTGACAGAGTATGTTTTTTTCTGCTTTGGTCTATCCCAACTCACAGAATGTCTTTTTGCACAATTACCTTTTTCTACATTTATCTCTATTTTTTTATGTTATTGTCCCCACCCTGATGACTATTCCTGTGTTTATTTTTGTCTTGAAATGTCCATGTGGGCTTTTGTGTATTTGTGTATTTATGTAAGCTACTGGATACCTGAATTTCCCCCTGGGGATCAATAAAGTTACTCTACTCTACTCTACTCTACTCTACTCTACTCTAAACGTGCTGTTATACAAACGTACATGACTGTTATCACACTCACATGCTCACTCAAAGTGCAGCTGCTGCCATAGACATAGCATGTTTGTATAGGATGAATTGAATATATTTACAATAGACTTGCATGCTTATCATGAGCAAACATAGAGCAAGACGTGAGTGCAACACAGTCAAAATACTGTGGCTTGAAGAAGACAAAAAGCGAGGTAGGGGGGAAAATCTGCGTTTGGCAGATGAATTGTGAAAGACAAAGCTGGAAGGCAAAGTGGAAAAACTGAATGATGAATAGGAGGGAAGTAATAATAGGGGACACAAAGAAGAAATTAAAAAGTTTCCTAGACTCTTGGAGTGCAGTTTTGCCAGAAGTTTCTTATTTCTTTCTCTGCTCTTTCTTTCTTTGTTTTTCATATATTTTTTCTCCTTTCGACAGATACCGTCAGTCTTGGCTGTCAGCAGTGTTAGAATGACATACACCCACAAACACCTGTACTCATTCTATCACCTCTCATTTCCACCACAATCCTACAGATAGTGTGTGTGTGTGTGTGTGTGTGTGTGTGTGTGTGTGTGTGTGTGTGTGCACGCGCGCGCGCACCTTCCTGTCTAATAGACAGAAAGAAATCAAATACTGAGAGCAATGTCATGAGTAATGGTCCACATTAGACAATGACACACAGGAAAACACACACACTCTCTCTCCCTCTATTGTGTTATGTCATCCTAAAGCAAAAATCTGAAATAAAAAAGAACTGCTTCACTTTTTATGTCAAAACAAAGGTTCTCCCTAAGTAAGTAAAGTGCACCTTAGCCATTAGCTGGAGTGCTCAATGCTTCCCTTTGAGCGGTAGATGTAGATTGACAAAACTAATGAAATGACCCTTTGCTAAGTACCCTTAGCCAGTATTCATAATGGCCTGTGACGACATTTTTAATGCTGCCTTAATGTCAGGCTGGCTGTCACGGTCCTCGTCACACCCTTATGGCGTTTTCTTTATATGACGTTCACTCTATATGGATGACCACACTCCATTCTGGGGTATCCATCTGGGCACTGCTCTAAACTGAGGAGGGAGGAGATCAAGGTGAGCAAATCCTTTTTGTGACAGCGTAATGTCTCAGAATTTGAGCATCTAATGGGCCCTTGTCACACTGATGTGAGGTGAATGGTCTTTATTGGAGATTAACGGACAGTACGTGTAGGTGTGTATGCCTGTGTGTACACGGGTTGTAGAGGCCGCAGTTCCAGACCAATAATTGTGTCAGTGCCTGAGATAATAAGACAGTCAGCCGAGAATTGGGCCGATAGTCGTGTAGTCGTGAGCCTGGCTTAACACACCCTGCGTCACCATACATTCATACATTTCATTTGATGAAAAAAGGGGTTCCACACACTTCTGTTTTTACATCCGGTGCGTCAACGGGAGGGAGGCAGGTAATCTTGAACGAAGAGAAGACACCGGAGCAGCTCAGATGGGATGCTTTTTCTTTTTAATTCAAGTGCACAACATGTTAGGGATTAACGTTTCGATGGCAAGCCATCTTCATCAGAGTCCATGAGTACTGAAGAGAGAGGAACCCAGTTATCTGGTATCAGCTGATTTGACAGGTGCAGGCCTATGCGGTGTGGCAATAGGCGATTGGTCCTTCTCATCGGTTACTCATTGAGTCCACACCCAGGGAAAACTATTTACAAGGAAACAAGGCCGACAGGCGGACAACAGATGCGTCCCTCTATGCCAGTTCCAACCTTTTTCCCCCCAAAACGCCCCGCTGGCCTCCTCCTAACCTGTCAACGCCCACCCCCCTCTGAGGATGTGCTTTTTGTTTATTGGTCATAGCCTATTGCCCATGGAAACTCCAAATAATGTGGCAGGCAGCGAAATGACGAGACAAAGCTTTATATTTTGCAGTTTAGACTATAATAAGGCCATCATGCTTGGATTTGGAAAAGAAGCATCTAATTTCAAATTTCACATAGATCAAGTGGCTACATTACAAATTACCAGATATTATTAGTACTAGGTTATTTATCAACCTTTAGTAGGCTATCATGCCATTTCAGCATCATGTGCATGTGGGAAAGAAACTAAACATCGCCAAATAGCCTAATAAATAAATAAAACCGTTTGGGTGAATCATGCGCTATGGGTTCACCCTTTGGATGCATTGTGCGCTTAATTTTCAATGCCAGCTTTTTACCGTCAAGGCACAAAGCAGTGAGCTTCAGTGGCAGAGTTTACCAAATTCTTACGACTGCAAACCAATTACGAAGCAAAAGACGCGTTCTGTCCCGTGCTCTCTCTGAGCGCAAGGGAAAGCACCTGTGGGGCCCATCTGTCTACTAGTTCGAGAACACTGACTACTCACTGAAACGTAGTGGCAGAATGTTTGCAAACTCACGTTTAGAGGAAGAGCTGTAGCGCTGCTGGTCGCCTGTCAACTTATTACGGTTCCATAATATCGCGCTGGGGGTGTGGTCACGCATACTCCCATTAGATTCTCCCCGGGGCTAACTACGCTGCTCAGCCGACTTTCGAGCCTCGCGGCGCGGCCTGTCTCGCAGCTGACACCGGGTAGACCGAGCGAGATAACAAACGGCGAACGGTCGTTTGCACACATTACTCACCCAATATCACAACACAGTGTGTACATGGCTTAAATGCGATTGTGTTTTGGTCCTAGATAACATTTAAGCCCCGTTATATCCTTATAGAAGTATAGGGAGCGTCAATCAGGGAATCATATAGAAGTAGTCTAATATAAGCCTGGTTCTGGTAAAATGCTAACATTAGCTTACCCGGTTAGCTCAAAACATCGAGTGATCAAATGGCAATGTGGGGTAACCTACTTGTGTTACATACGTTCGTGGTGCATTTTTACATCAATCCGTGGTAGTCTTGACATTTATAAGCATTTAGGGTCTTTATATTAAGCAAAAACGTGATGTTGGAAATCACAGAAATCGCCGCCATGTTTTTCAAAAAAAAAAAATGTAACTCCCGTCCGCCTTGTGGTGGACACGGGAAGGAACAATTGAAGGAATGCGTTTCAGACAGCGTTTCAGACAAGGAATGCGTTTCAGACAGCGTTTCAGACAAGGAATGCGTTTCAGACGGACGGACGGACGGACAGACCCTCTTATAGAGATGCTGGGACGCATCTAAAAACCATTACACAAGTGAAAGTGGATATAAATACTACCATCTGAGCTGCGCCGGTGTCTTCTCTTCGTTCAAGATTTCATTTGATGATTTTACTTCATTGATCCTACACAGGGAAAATCAAGAAGGCTTCATTGGCAATTCAGTTGAGGTGATCATTGTCATGTCACGCATGCTTTCAAAAGTTTGGATAGATTTCATCCAGAAACGTTCTGCCTCCTGTAAGCCATCTGGCCTTTTTTAAGCTTTGATGGGTTTGTTGGCCAGCTCGCAGACCCTGAAAAGCAAAGTGCAGAGGAGCGTCTAAAGACTGCCGTGGGTGGTAGAGACAACAGAAGCTGTGTACACACAGCGAGGGTGTAGTGTGTTGTCTTATTTTTGAATGATACATTGTAGAGTTTTCTAGTGATATATAGCACATGTCTGTAAGCCAAGGCATGGATGAGAAAATACGTAATGAACATTGAGCATTACAATTTTAGCAAAATCCTAGGGTGGGTATGTCACTGTGTGCAGGATTTTAAAAGAGTTCCATGGGAGCTGTGGGGGAAAGTCCTCATTCTTCCAACGGTTATTCATGTGCAGAGGAGCATCTCATGATTGCTGTGAGTGTTACAGACAAGAGGAGCTGTTTGCACAGTGAGGGCGTAAGATCGAGCAAGCATAATGTCCTCATGGTTAAACCATCTGTTACACACACACCTCGAGAAAACCCTTCATCCTGCTAGGCACCTAATATTGTCTAGAAGAATTGTCTAGACTGTTTTTTCAAAGACAAAAGCAGACAATATCTTTTTTGTTTACTTGTGTCTTTATCTCAAGGGAGTATTAGAAAGAAAAAAGCACAGAAGTCAATATTTAACCTATTGTATATTTTAAGAAACAAAGTCACTGCAATATTGCATGACACTATTTCATTAATTTACAATTAGTGGACCTACTTATCTCAAGCAACTATTCTTAAACGCATCAGTTTGGAGTTTTGTTTCCACATACAGAGTTTTGGAAATCTGTTTTGAATCTCTGATTTTCAAAAACATAACATTTAAGGAGATACAATGCACCATTCACAAAGTTGTTTTCATTTTTAGCCATGTTTATACGTAAACAGGTTTTAAAAAAATGTCTGCCTAATCAAGGCCTTGGCTATTAGGCCTATTAGTTATTAATTACCTTTGCAACACAAACAAAGTTTAACAGATGTCGTTCCCATGACCTCTGTTTTAAAGATGGTAGCAATATTCATGCATAATAGGATTTGAAAGGACACCGTTTGAGATTTTTAGTTGTTTATTTCCAGAATTCATGCTGCCCATTCACTAATGTTACCTTTTTCATGAATACTTACCACCACCATCAAATTCAATCAATTATTCTTTATGACTAGAAAAGCACTTTTCATACATGAAAAGGGGGATCTTCTCCATGGTCCACCATTTTGAATTTCCAAAAATAGCCATTTTTAGCTGCCAAAATGACTCTATTTGGAACATACTAGGAAATATTTGTTTATTACTCAGTAAACGTTCATGAAAAGATCAAATTTGGCAATAGGCAGCCCAGTTTCAGCATAGTTGCAGTACCTTTTTTGACCATTTCCAGCACAGTGTACCTTTAAATGCTTTACAATCAATAAAAATATTTCTCCTTTAAGGATAACTCCAGCCAACTTTACTAACTTGGCCCTTGACTTATCTGTACCCGTTGATGCTGCATTTTTCAGCTCAGTCCTTTCCAAGATCTGAACTATTCTTCTGGGGGCAGATTTTGTTTACATTTTTAAAAAATCTTAAAGGTACACTGTGTGAGATTTTTAGTTGTTTATTTCCAGAATGTATGCTACAAATTCACTAATGTTACCTTTTTCATGAATACTTGCCACCACCATCAAATTCTAAGTATTCAGTGACTGGAAACTTTTCATACATGAAAAGGGGGATCTTCGCCATTTTGAATTTTCAGAAATAGCCTGCACCTGCAAAAATGACTGTACTTGGGCCATAGTAGAAAATTAGTCAGTTAGTTGGTAAACTTTCATGAAAAGATCAAATTTGGCAATAGGCAACCCAGTTTCAATGACCAGCATAGTTGCAGTACCTTTTTTGACCATCTCCTGCACTGTACCTTTAACATAGGCCTACTCCAAATATTTTCCAAAAAGCTATCGCTGTTTTCTAGTTGTCTGCTGATGTTGCATAACCGTTTGGATGTTTTTTGGAATAAATCAAGATGTTTTTTTGAACAAACACCTGCCCCTATTACAATGACCAGGATCTCGGAAAAGGCTGAAGAAAAGAAAAAAAAATCTCCAGGGTAGTTGTGAGCATTACAACTGCATGTTGAAATTGGCTGGAGTTATCCTTTAATTATGTTTTTTGTTTAGATTTGGTACTTTTAGATGTGCACGCTCTACAAACTACCTCATGAGGATCTCAGGGAGACCCACCAGCTGCTTGTGTTGTGAGAGCAAGCCATAAAGTTAACAACCCTCGCTGGCCCTTATGGCTTTGGGAGTGGAGCTAGTGTATATCTGGCATCATTGCAGGTGCCATCTGCACCGAACTCATTCATTTGTGGCACATCAACGGATTGATTTATGCTTGCTTTACCCATGGGGATCTTGCAACCTGGTGTGTGTGTGTGTGTGTGTGTGTGTGTGTGTGTGTGTGTGTGTGTGTGTGTGTGTGTGTGTGTGTGTGTGTGTGTGTGTGTCTGTGTCTGTGTCTGTGTCTGTGTGTGTCTGTGTCTGTGTGTGTGTGTGTGTGTGTTTGTGTGTGTGTGTGTACGCGCATGCATATGTATGCTGGTGTGTTTAGAACACTACTAAGTATGCTTCTCTTCCTGTTGGCTGTTCAACCTATAGTACATGTTGGTGTGAAGTGTATTCCAGGAGTAAGGTATACTCTTTCATTTATTTCAACATACGTAGTCTTTATAATAGAGTAATATTGTGATACTGTGACATTGTGACTTTCGTTCACGTCCGTTTCGAAATGTGAAATCTAAAATGACACCTGCACGTTTTGTGTGTACACAGCTAGTGTTGTTCAAAGACATGTCTTTTCTTATATTCTTTTAAAACTTTTTCTCCCTGGGCCTTCCACCAAGATCTGCGCCTTTGACCAAGATATGCTCTTGTAGAAAAGCCCATCGCATCTTTTACGTGTATGATCTCTCGTCTTCTGTGCTGCTGTGTTTCTGACAGTCTGCTGTTGTATCATTGATTATTCTTCATGGATGAGACTGCATGCGAGATCAGATCTATGCATGCAAATAAGGCAGACGGCACACAGAGGCTGAACGATTTTCAAATCCGTATAAGATGCATAGAATTCACTATGGAACATTTCAAGTCTCTTAGCCCACCATCAGTGTTGGCAATATGAAAATATGAGATTTTCAGGGATATTTGCTCTACCTACAAGGTTTATATACTGTAGTGGTGTCAACAATGATCGATTCGGCGATCCGAATCGATCCGGGGCATGGACGATCCAGATCCAGATCCGGCAAGTTCCAGAATCGATCCGGCAATTTTTTAAAGTTTCAATTACTTCCATGGATATTTCGGGAGCAAATGAATGTTAAATTAATTAAAAGCACTTCAAAACATTGCAAGACTGATACAGAAAACAACCAATAAATTGTTGCTCAGTATCTAACTACTTGTATTTCCTCATCATGGCTGATTAAACATTTGCTTTGCGTTCAGTAGAAATGTAATGCATTGCAATGCATTGTAGAATTGAATCGGATCGGATTGGATCTAATAGAATCGAATTGAATCGAATCGCTACCTCCCGAATCGTGATCGAATCGGATCGTGAGGGCAGTGCTGATCCACACCACTAATATACTGTACGGGTGAGTTGCAGATAGCAGTGAGCTGCCCATACTGTGTGAATGGCCCATCCTGAGTAGAACACTGTTGCTAATTCAATTGGATTTTTAAGGATAGAAAAATGGGATATTAATGGGCTCTATCCATAAGAGCATCGCTCTAGCAAACCATAAAAGACAATTCCACGTCCTTCAATTCCACGTCCTGCAAGAAAAAGTAAAGTAAAGGTTCTTCTAAGAAACATCATACCCAGTAGGTCAGGCATGGTGGTAAACATTTTTTATTTCTCTCACACTCCACAGCTGCCTGCTTGATGGGTACACGTATTTGTACCTGAGGCAACAGGAACTGGTGTGTTTGATATTGCCAATATGGCAATATCTGTATATGTGTATATCCTGTATGACTCGGTATAGCATTAGTGTCTTCCTGGTAGAATATGTGTTGAAGAACATCTATGATTTTCTACTTTCCCTCTCTTTCACTCTGTCAGGCTGCTACGGTACATGGGTGAATAATAAATATGCCAAGTTTTTACTTTGTGTGAGTGACCACTGAATGGCCTCTCCTTTTGGCATTGAGTGTGTGTGTGTGTGTGTGTGTGTGTGTGTGTGTGTGTGTGTGTGTGTGTGTGTGTGTGTGTGTGTGTGTGTGTGTGTGTGTGTGTGTGTGTGTGTGTGTGTGTGTGTGTGTGTGTGTGTGTGTGTGCACGCCAAAAAAAATGCCCAGACCCTTTTTTTGACCCCTTACCAGCCCTGGCACCAGAGTGGTCCGTGCGCATAGGGGGTGGGGGTAGTTTGGTATGAAGACAGCACCAGAGCATGCAATTAGAATGCCCTTCCTTTAACCCTTGCCTGGCGCTTGCCCAACCTGTAGTTCCGCGCAGCTTCGTGAGCTCCACTACTAGGTCTGGGAGCATGTACCAGGATTCCATTTCTCCAGCCAATTGGAGCATGTATTGCTTCAATATCAACAGAGTCCTTCAAAAATGTTTTCTGTTGATCTCTAAAGCCTCAATATAGTCTACAATACGTCCTGTGACTTCTCAATGTGAGCTGCCATTGATAGTAAAGCAATAAATTAAAGAGCTCTTTTCCAAAACGCGATATCCACCATTTTTGACTTTTTGCATTTTAATATTTGAATTGACTGTTAAGAGGTCCTATCGTCTATGTGTGAATTCTTGGCATTCAAATATTTTGAGAACATACTTTAAAACCTCTATAAAAATGCATTTGCAATGCATTTCAATGGAATGGCCAATACAAAAATGTAAATTTCCCAACATTCTATAAAATGGATACATCTCATTTTGGAAAATAGCTCTTCAAATGTTTAGATTAATTTTGACTGGAGAAATGGAATCTTGCTACATGTTCCCAGACCGACGTGTGTGTTTGCAGCGCCACAGGGGGCTCCAGAGCTAATAACACACACAGAGGTCTGGTAGAAACCATGCTTTTTAACCACTCACCCGTCACACAACACCCCTACATTGTAAGCCATCATAAGCTGTTATCTATGCAAGAGCATTCATTGCCATTCAGCATTTGTATCACGTGTGTTTGCGTGAGTGTACTGTATGTGTGCATTTCTAATGACCACTGACCCCATTTCACAGCAGGTTGGTATGCTTAGGCTATTGTGTCCATCCTCAATTTGCATAGTGGTGCAATTTGCATTGATTATTTTATGTGGTTAATTATAGTTGCCATTTTGAAATGTAAACAGATTTAGCATATTTATTCTGCCTGTTTTTTTTCCATGTTGGTTCACTGTAACTTACCGCCGAAAAGAGAAAAGAAGATGTCAAAGAATACACTCATCTATATTCAGTTTCCTACCTATAGACTGATAAAACTGTTACTACTACTACTGATGACGATGATGATGATGATGATGATATACTTTATTTATAGTGTATCTCCAAATTTACATCAGGGGATCTCACTGAATATTGGCAAGTAATTACAGTTAAATAACTGCACCAACAGCAAAGGGTCACAAGTTCAATTCCTCATACCAATAAGGTCACAAAAAGGTCACAGACTGCTGCCTGTCAGACAGACTGCTGCCCCTCCTCACATACAGCGTATGATGGTTTAAACACAGGGACTGCGTTCTGTTGTGCGTACTTTGTGCCGTTATCACTTAACTTCCACTTTATTCACCGTTTCCTACTTCCCCTGCTTCTGATTACTTCTTTATTTATTTATTTATTGTCCTTAAAAAACAATCCCTGGCCTCCATTTGAATTATAAAGACTTCAATTATCCCCTGATACACAACACACAAACCACAAAGTCTATGCATGCATTCTAATCAGTGTTGCATATTTGTTTGGGAAATGAGCGTGCGCGCACACACAACGCACACACACACACACACAACGCGAACGCGCACATACACACAACGCGCGCGGGCACGCACACACACACACACACACACACACACACACACACACACACACACACACACACACACACACACACACACACACCATGTATCTGACTGGAATAACTGATAAGTAGCCCTGAGCAGGCAGGCTTGATGCTTCAGAGTCAGGCAGCAAAAGGGCGATGGAGGGTCTACAGATGGAATGGCAAAGTGGGGATAAATGCAGGCGCTCGAAACCATTACGGTGTTAAATGACATTTTGCTGAATGTTACACCTGACTAGAATAACAGCGAGATAATCAACTGTAAGCAGGCAGACTTGATGCCTACGTAGTGCTGGTGCGCCAAACAGAAGAGGAGGTGGGGGTTACGGAGGGTTAAACGAGTTTCTACGGAAGAACAGCAAAGCGAGTTGAGAGGATGCATTAAATGCTAGCACGCACTCTAAATCATTACCATGCTAAATTTAGCTGCGTTGATTCTCAAACATTAACATCTGACTGGCGTAAATGATAACTAACTGTGCAAACTTGATGATTTGTGCTCGACGCTTGAGTGGCGTAGGGGTAATGGCGGGTTAAAGCAGTGTTTACAGACTCCGATAAGAATTTGATGAGACAAGGATGAGAATGCTTGCTCTGAATCATTATCATGCTAAATGACACTGGCTGGAATTGCGGGGTGAGGTGAGTTGGCAGTAACTCTTTTTCAGGCCATTAGAGAGAGCTCCCTTGTCTGTCTGTCTGCCTGCCTGCCAGTCGTCTGGGTCCTCCCATCTACGAGCAGAAAGGTCAAATGTTGAAGCCGTTGCGAGAGCACGGAGCACGAACTGAAAAGTCTGGATAATGATGCTCGGTCGACAGGGGAGGCGCAGTGAGTGAGTGAGTGTGTGTGCGTGTATGTGTGTGTGTGTGTGTGTATGCATGCGTGTCAGCATGCCTGCGTACGTGTGTGTGCGTGCATATTCCTGGTCCCCAGGAGATGACAGTCAATAAGGAAGTGAAGTGGAAAAACTAAAACAAATGTGGCCGGTTTATCTGTGTGCAAAATAAAAGAAAAAAAAAACGACTAATGCATGTCATTTGTAAAACTTGAAATGAAGCGCTCGCTCTCTGCTGGCCTGAACATTTTTCCACTTTATTTAAGCGTTATGACTCCATTACATGCCTGTGGACAAGTGATGAATTCCGCCCATGTGGAGGAAATGAATAGCTACAAAACAACCCAATCATGTTGGAATTTATTATAAAATGAAATCGCTTCACATATCTAATGGGTTTGAATGCTAATAAGAGTTGGTTGTCTTTCTCTCCATCTCTCACTACCATCCTGAACCGCATATCCAACATGTGTGCAGCATTATTTTATTTCATTTTTTAAAAGAAGAGAACGAATCAGGGTGGTGCGCTGAATACTAAAATCCTATCTGAAGGGCTTGAGGCATTTTCCTTAAGGGCTTCCACCTTCACTTTGTATATGAAACATCTGTTGGTGGTTGACTGGTGAATTAATATTTACAGTACTTCTACCATGAGAGGCCTGTTAAAACATTTCCATGCATAATATCGGCCACGAAACACGTTTCCATGCTCGATAGTAGTCATTTTTTCCGTTGTTCAGATGGAGCCCAAGGAGTGATTGACTGCCTTCCTATACCTGACTTCCCAGGGATTTAATCCCTCCTGCCCGTTCACCTGTCTTCTGCAAAGACTCTCGAATTATCCCACCTCCTCCCTTTCACTAGTGGTCCCACTCTACCATCCCTCTACTACACACAGGGGGCTGCAAGTGGATCTCATCCCACACGATTAACCCATTTTAGTCTGATGACTCATATATGTTGTTTAACGTTTGGTGCCTGGAGACACATATAAGCTGCATTCATGCTCTTGAGATTTTAGCTTTTTAATAAAAAATGTGGGTATGTTTCAGCTGAATGAACACATTCTAATGCAAGATGAGGGTCTTGGGGTTTAAATGCGACTCATGCCATGTTTTTTGTGTGCATCAGAGGCTAAGATATTTAGGTTTTTATAGGCTGAGGGCAACTTTCTCAACAAGGGCTTATGCATTCAGCTGGTGCTTTTTGCAGGTGCCTTAGGGATAAATGGGTTAAGCTGACTTACAACCACAACTTGTTTCTGGCTGATGCCTGACATGGACATGTGGGGTCACGGTGCCGACTGAATGTTGAAATTGGCCAGACTTCTCCTTTAAGGCCCAAATCAACAGGAGTGGAGTTAGTCTTCAGTTTGTTTATCAACACAGACTTGGATCAATACAACTCCCATCCAGCACCTCCCAAGAGAACAGTTTGTATTTAAGCTATTATTCCCCTTTATAGGCGAGTACATCTATGCAAAAAAAGACCTAACCCCAAAAAAATTGATACAAAAGGTTTTTCAACTGATTTTGTTACCTCTAAGTGTCCTTAATAACATACTAAAAATCTAGGAAAATCTGACTTCAGGAAAGGTGTCATTTTCAAGATCAAAGTTTTTTAAAATAAAGGTTACTACATGATAATTACATTGGCATGAACTAACAGTTTTCAGGATCTGTTTGTTTGGAGTGCTGTTTGGGTGGATAAAGACACTACTGCTATGATAATATCCATGTGCTGTTTGTCAGGGCACATCATCAGTGATTAAT
Organism: Engraulis encrasicolus; assembly: GCF_034702125.1. Taxonomy (NCBI): domain Eukaryota; kingdom Metazoa; phylum Chordata; class Actinopteri; order Clupeiformes; family Engraulidae; genus Engraulis; species Engraulis encrasicolus. The sequence goes on from NC_085876.1 coordinate 32,513,098, forward strand.
CATGGTGTCACGAGGTATTTTGGGTCTTTCAGCAGCTGAACTGAATAGACAGGAGCCACTACATGTGTAAGTAGAGGGCAAGGTGAAATGGTTGGTACTGGAGACAGACAATGTCCTGAAAGGACATAGGGCTTTAGCATAGCTTTCGGGTAAGCCAGAGTAGGGCCTGTTGTAGCTTCATAGGCAAGGGTCAGGGCCTTGTATTCAATACGGCATGAAAAAGAGGACATGACTGGGAAACTGAGGCTATGTGGTCAGAGAATGATAGATGGTCATCAACAATGACACCTAGATTTCTTGTGGACTTATTTGAGGCAACAGTAGCAGAATCCATATTGAGCTCGATATCATGGCAACCTAAATCTTTGGCTGGGATCACCAGCAGTGCATTTGGGCGAGGCTCAACTGAAGGTTGCATTCCTTCATACTTGTGGATAGTTCAGAGAGGCCAGCGGAAATGTGTGTGATCGTGGAGTCATCTGGCACAAAGTAACTGTGCTTCATGGGTGTAACAGTAGCATGAGAAGCTGTGAGAACAGATAACATGGTCCAGTGATGTGGTGTACATGGCAAATAGGAGTCCCAGCACCAGCCCTTAGGACACCTCTGTGGAGAGGCTATGATTTGAGGACAGCTGACCTTGCCCTTGATACATGCTAAGAATGATACCACCAGACTCAAAGAATGTCTGGAAGAACTTGAGACACATACAACTCAATTATTTATCTAAGAGAGATGTTAAATAATCATGTTTTGAAAACAAAATGCTAGCTGGTGTGTCTGCACAAAGACTTTTAGATTTACTACAAAACAAAAAGAGATGTCCATAATCTCTTCTGAAGATATCCTCTGGCTTACTAGAAACAAAATAAAAGAGTAATTTTGAGCTTGGCTTTTTCAGATTTTGGGGTTTTGCATTTTGAAATTTAATGCATATTTAATTAGATATAGTCCAATTACCATATTAAAACATAACATTTCAGAAAACTTGCAATACATTTTTTTCTCACAAATATGTGAGTAATCACCGGATTAAGTTTCATGGTGATATCGGCAAGCTACATTTTTTGGCCTATTCACCTGGAGTGTCTCTTGACCCTTATAATAAGCCTATGGCAGCCATGTTGAAAAAACTCATTTCCCAAAGTCAGATTTTACTAGATTTTTAGTATGTCATTTAGCAGGTCCAATAGTAATAGAATCCATAAAAAAAACTTTTGTATCAATTTTTTTGGGGTTAAACCCTAAATGTACTCGCCTACTACTTGAAACTTGGTTTGGGGTCTGTTGTTGTCGGCAGTGGTGACATTGATATCATTGATGTTACCAGCAGAGAGGATGGTTCATTGTTCATTTTAATGTTTTCATTTAATGTCCATTTCCTGGTTTCATTTTATTAGTAAGATCTCTTTGTCCCCTTCTACATAGGCCTACTGTGTATGTCATCCAGCCAATAGCAACTGACTGATGGATTATACAGCCGTATAGAACAAGTACTGCCTACCTCTCACGTCTGGGTTTTTTTCTCCTTTTTTTAAATCACAGACTATCTGATCTGGACTATCTCTCTGGTCATAGGTGTACAAATCAGTTCTTCAACCAATAGAAGGCTGAAAAATAAGCACCATAAGGGCATATAGATTTTGGATGACATTGCATTGACAATTTGGTAATTCAATTGTTTCGCTCTTTTATAGCGATCCAATTGTTTCAGTCTCCATCTACTGATTTAGGCCTATTTGTTTCATTCTATGTAGCAGTTCAACTGTTTCATCTCAACTCTCACATCCCAACCAATTCTTGATCTATTCATAAGTGTTGCTGATATCTTGCAAGGTGGGACTGTTCTGAGATTTCACACACATCTTACATCGCAAATTAAATAACAGTGGTGAATACAGCCTTGTTCACTTGATAACACCAGTACTGTTGAGGATAATGCACAGCCATACCATCTCACACTGTGTATATGCAAGGTGCTGACAGAGGCACTGGCCAAGGCGCTTTGCAGAACGGAAGCAAATTCATAGGTAGGGCATCCGTGCATGGAAAAAAACCATCAGAGTATCACCACAGTTCCACACAGAGCAGGTAAACGTTTTGGTTTGGTTGCTTATCCAGGCATGGATAATAACCTTTTGGTGCCCAAGAGAAATACTTGCAGCCGTTTTGGGGTTGGCAAAAAAAAAGCTCACCTGCAAGGAAGGGTAGAAAATTGAATTGAATGAAATTTGAAATTATCATTAAAGTAGAATTATTCAGTTGCTGAACTGTGAAATGACTGAAGCACTGAAGCATAAGCTTGAAGTCATATAAAGATGTTTCCACATGCTTTCACCACATTGCCCAATGCCCTTTCTTCTGTTGGCATTTATATGGGTTTGTGTGAATAGCCTGTTTCAGTTAAAGTCATTGACAGTAAATAGAATGGACGCCAAATCAACGCTATTTGCCATTCAACGCTTTGAAGCCAGATTTGGGAACATTCCAACTTACATTCCACCTTAGCAACGCCAAACGCAGGTGCTGATTGGACAACAACAAGACTTCTAACGGTCAATCAAACCATGTTCTGATGCTCATTGGTCAATTTAACTTTTAATATCTCTCTAAAACAAAACATCACCACAAAAAATCACCACCCTGGTAAGTTGGAGAGCAAGGGGACCTACTAGTTGAGCGAAAAATTATCCCCCTGGAGTGGCATTTAAGGGAGATACAGGGTTTTATGTCTCTCATAGGAATGAATGGGATTTGGCCATTTTTTGGTCTTTTTGGGTCCAACCTTGGCTCCAACTTGGCTTCAACAATGAAATAGAATTTTGGCCTCCATTCTATTTACTCTCAATGGTTAAAGTGCCTTGACCAGCTTCTCCATAATTCATCTGGAGTAATGAGGCTTTAATTGTCTGTCTGTTTCAGGTCTAATAGAGTCCCCACAGTTTAAACAATGACTTAACACACATTGGGTAATTGCTAGCCAGTGTGACACAAGAAAGGCAGTAGAAGACCTTTCACCTGACTAAAATGTTACCACACATGCACCCACGGTCTCCTCTAACACGCACACATAGTCCTCTCGAGAAGGGCAGTGGAGAGACCTGTTCCTTGACTCAAATGTCACCTTATTTTCACAGTGTTCTGGCTGAACTTTTATTTAACCCCTTAAGACACGGCATTATAAATGAGCTGTTACCAGGATGGCAATGACCAAGTCATAATGTAATACTAAAGGCCCTGTGCACTGTCATAGTAGTGTAGCACTATAGTAGTTAACTTTCAATGTCTATCACAGTGTGCCACAGGAGGTACGGCGTGCATTAAGGGGCTACAGACAAGCAATGAGAAATTGGCCTGGCCGTTACCCCAAGAGCGTACTGTTCAAAGCTTTGGTCTGGCTCCTACTGCCAGGATGTTCTCAGAGGTGGATCAACTGGAATGTTTATATATGGTTTCACCTCATTTTAAATTTAGCCTATATTAATAAGCAGCCATGTTTGAGAATCAGACTTTTAAAAAATATATATTTTTGGTCTTTTTGACGTTATTTGCGATAGATAGTAAAGTGAAGATGGTGACAGGAAGCGAGTGGGGAGAGAGAGATGGGGAAGGGCTGGCAAAGGACCCGGGCCGGGAATCGAACCCGGGTCGGCCACATAATTAGACGAGTGCCCTACCGTTAGGCCACGGTAAGGCCGAGAATCAGACAGTTTTAAACATGTAAAAACATCATAAACTTGACATGAAACATAAATGCACCTTTGTCATGTTTATGACATGCAGTTGGGATATTACATTGCATTACACTTCACTGACCCTTTTACCCAAAGTGACTTGCTGTGCCGTTATTTTAAGTACAGGGGATTGGTTACTGTCCCTGTAGCAGTGGGGGGTTGGGTGCCTTTCTCAAGAGCACCTTAAGCATGGAGTGAGAGAGGGAGTGGAAGTGCAGCCCTCTGATTGAAAGCCCATCTCCTTAACCATTAGGCTGCCTAAACCTTTTGCAAACTAATAATTCCAACATGACAATGTAGGCAACCACATCAAAAGGACTAGATAGTCCCAAGTTACCAGCTATGTTAATATCTATTGGGCAGAACAACAATCCCAGTCCCAATCGATTTGTAAAGCCTGTTGTATTGATAGCCTATTTGCATTTGTAAAGCCATGCTTCTAGTTACACAGTGATGTTTTATTCAGTCTCAAAATCAATATACGGACAATAGCCTTGAAATAAATATGACAAGCAGAATCTAATGAATGCAAAACGTGCCTACCATAGGCTGCTAGTAAAAAGAAGATAATTGACATTTCATAGTCACTCTAACGCTTTAAAGGAACAGACCACCCTTTTTTGATTTTCACATATTTGCAGTATTTCCCAGCATTGTTCATGAATGTGCATATCATTTTCTTCTCTTTGTTTTCAGTACTTAGATTTATTGGATCGGAATTATTAGCATAGCTTAGCATAATCACTGAAAGTAACTGGTATCTTTAGCATCAAGCCACAAGTGATCACTGGACCGAATTAAATTGCTGTTTTACCCTCTGGTGAATGTTACATTCATTTTAAAGTGGTTTATAAGTACATTTGATTATGTTTTATTTTGTACCATAGACTTGCATTGATATGCCTAATTTGGGTATACTGTCAAACAGGGCAATGCAAACACATAGACGAAAATGATATGCACAATCATGAATAATGCTTGGAAATACTGCAATTATGTGAAAATCAAAAAAAGGTGGTCTGTTCCTTTAACCTTTCATGGAGATTGTGAATTTGCAAATGGTTTGCAGTAGATTAAAACTGCAAGAATTACACCCGAGAGAGCGGCTTTTTTTTTTTTTTTTTTACTAAACTTTGCTGTTTGCTCGCACCCGAAGACCTTGTGAGAAACAGTTGGGAGTTGAGCGCACTTTCTAAAAAAGGATGAAATGAAAAACCAAAATCAAGAATAATGTTGACAGCTAATTAGATGTTCCCAGAATGTGGATTACGAAACCTGCGCTGGGGTGTGAGAGCTAAGGAAATCTCATAGGTAGGTCTTCTCTTCAGGCTGGTTACACAACATGTCACAATTAGGCTTCCCTAATTAATGCCCAACACATCGGTTGCTACCACTACTCCATGTGAGAAGACTGTGTGTCTGCGAAACATTTACAATGTTGAAGAACACTTATCATGTTTGGTTTCCATGACAACTACTGTATGAAGGCCTATACAACTCCTCTGCTAAACCAATCAGAACGCTGGCCAGTGGGTCGGATGACAACATTTTTATTTATTTCTTTTTCTTTTTTTTAAGTATTTTTCTTGCTTTTCGGGCGTCAGAAGACTGTCCAGGAGTCATGTGGGTTTGTGTGTGAATACCGACAAAGTGGAGTCTCGACGTGTGATGTGAGCAGATTGACAGTCAAAAGGAAAGGGAGAAAAGGGACGATGGTGTTTGTTTGGATGGCTTTGTTCGGATGTGTTTGAAGCTGCAAGAGGCGAGTGATGTGGCTCAACTCTTGGGAGAACCCAAAAGCTGGGATTTGTAGATACATGCCAGAACAGTGATGGCAGGCGCACAAACACACGGACACAGACAAGCGCGTGCGCGCGCGCACGCGCACACACACACACGGACACGGAGACGGACACGGACACACACACAGACATAAACTCACACGTGCACGCACAGACACACGGATACAGACAGATACACACAGACATTAGGTAATTGACTTTCATACTACATTGGGGATCATATGCCTATATTTGATCAGGCAGCTACACCTATCAGCATAATAGTGAAAGCGACGGAACCCTCTGTATCACACCAATAAATCCCTTTAATACATTTCTTGAGATGTCATCATTCTCTTCAGTTTTAGGTGTTTCATGTTCCAAAAGAATCCCATTTCATATCCTTCTCTCTCGTGTTCTGCCAGATAACGAAATATGAAGAAAATTGATTACTTATAGAGAAATTGCTGTCAAAGAGAGAAGTGACAAACAGTAGATCTTGCCTACCTGCCTCCTCTCCTCAACTGAATGATTGACTGCCCCATGATGATGGACACACCATTTATCGTTCCTTTAGCTGTGAAATCCCATGATCCCGTGCTGGTGATGGGTTCTTGAAACAGGCCTCTTTATCAGTCTACTCCAGGCTACAGACACTGTTAGTGTTTGTGGCACTCTTTAAAGCGGCGGCTCCTCAGCACTGTCTACCAGAGATTCTTTAAGTATATAGAGATATGCCAATGTAATAGGTTGCTATGGGCACCTAATATGACCAGGTTCCGGTCTGCCTAAAGGGGCGTGTCATAATACTCCTAGCATTGAATAGAACAGTCCTTAGGTCTGCCTAGGTCTGCCTAAAGGGGGACCCCCCACTCCCCCCCCTTGCAATAATAGAACCCGGAAACAATGGGCCAATGGAACCTCTCTCTCTCTACTCTCTCTGCTGTCTACAGTTGAAGTTGTCGCCTTGAAGAATCACAGTAACATCAAAAATCTTATATTAAATAACCACCACCATACTGCTTTATTTAAAGCTTACTGCTGTCTTAACAGTGATATGAGCTTATTAACATGTCATGACTCATAACCCATCAATCTTGCAGTTGTAGAAATACAATTCCACAGCGTCAGTGTCATGGAAAGTGTTACCAATACTTTACTTTTAAGTATTTTAAGTTATTCAACCTTTACAGTTGAGCTGAGTATCAAATGCCCTTGTTATAATGTGTCTCTTGGTTACGTGAGGCAGTGCTGAAGACAAATAGTAGCACCAACCAGCCTACTTCACTATCATGCTGCTGCCGTGAAGAGGCCGGAGCTCATGTCATCGCTACTCCTGCTGATATCACGCATTGATATGACTCACTTCCTGTGCCTACTCAAAAGTTTTTTAAAAATCTGGACTCATCATAGACTCCTGTCCGGCCAGACAACTGGAAGAACCGTACCATCGGCCAGTTCCATGTCATTGGTCTGACAGCTCATTAGTTGGACATCCCGTCTGACAATTCACAGCTGAGTATGTATCAGACTTAAAAAAAGAGACCCATTAGTTTGATGTTCCATTAGTCTGACTACACATGTTAAAACTATGCCCAAATCAAAACAATTCCTAACCCTAACCGTCAATAAAGGCAATTCTGTCTGAAAAGACATGCCCACATGTACCCCAGTAGCCTGAGTCACGCACATCTGTTGGACTAATGGGATGATGGACCAATGGGATTCTTGTTAGACCTAATTCAGACTAGAGCAGGCCGGAACGGCAGCAAGACGACTCAGATCTTTCTTAGTCTAGTCATAATAGGCAGTCCACGTGCACCCCCCCTTAATTGTTGTTGACACCCATTTTTTTAGACTCCTTAATATGTGTAGTCAACAATAAAAGATGTTAGCAATAGTATTGCTGCAAATTGTCCCATGACGGTTCTTCAGAGCTGTTTTTAGAACCTGCGCAATAGCGATTATTACAATTAAGAAATTTAACCATTCATATAACTTTTCAACCAGACATGATATAAAGACAAATGAGACAATTTTTCCTTATAAATACAACATGGGGAATTGATTACAGGGGTTAATTTATTAATAGAAACACTTTTTGACTATGTTAAAGCCTAAATTATCTAAAAAATATCAAATATTTGGCAAATCCGAACAGAAAACGTTGAGTAAATGTTGTAAAGTTGAATGGAAATGCATCTATTTGTAACTAAATTAATTCATTGACATCAGGTGATCACTAAACATATTGCCATTGGACCTAGTTTACCAATGAGATATCCCTGAGCCTTTATAATGACATGATTCATGCTCACAAATGCTAATTAGTTTGATTGTGTTGGAGCCATACCATGGAACCACACAGCATTAATTCAGATCTTGAAATCATACACATTCAAAACATTTACCCAGACACACACACACACACACACACACACACACACACACACACACACACACACACACACACACACACACACACACACACACACACACACACACACACACACACACACACACACACTCTCCAGTATGACAATGGATTAACACTTCAACTGAAGGGTAAAGTGAAAGCTTAAAAGTTTGAAATAATAGTGAAAATGTATGATTCCACAATGTCTGAGCAAATAATAATAATGCAAACACTCCACAAAATCTCCACAGTTTAGTGTGGAGTTTCAGCCAGTAGTTGTTGAGTTGTATTAATAAGCTACTGTCTTTTTGGTAGTTACTGTCTGGAACATTCTATTAGTAACTGTCATAACTGACATCTTAGAATGTTGGGGGCACTGAAGTAACCAACTGAAATAGAGATGCTTGCTTTTCTCACACAATGTGCACACATTGAGTGTGATGTGTAGCTGGATGGCACCAAAACTATGCCTAAGTCAAAGGCAAAAACTGGTTCTTCTCAACAAGGAGTTCAGATATGTATCTAACACATAGATGGGATTGACCATGGAAACTTCACATCATTTAAGAAAATTAAAGGTGATCCACATGAAAAGCTGTCACAGCTCTTCACAGTCCGAGACAAATGACTTGCTCAGCCAACAGGATCAGTTCATCGAATGGAAATGATATCTAACCTCATTCCTACCACACTGGAAGGTTTGGATCTTGATACATACGGCTATCACCGACAATGTTACAAACGCTTTCACTTGAGTTTAAATCGTTTGATAGACTCTTCAGCGCTTAGGCCTACATCAAATGAACCATCAACATCTGGGACCCGGCACCATTCTCCACGGAGGAAGATCAGGCCAAATGAAGGTGAATCACCATTATTTCCCCCTGAGTGTATATTCTGTGAAAAGCTTGAAATAAAGGTGCATGGCAAAACTGAAAGGCCGGTGAAGTTTGCCTCATGGAAGCATAAAGATTCTGCATGGCAGAAGATTGAATTGCAAGCACAAGAACTAGGACAAATGCGACTATATCGACAGGTTCATGGAAAGGATCTACATGCTGCTGAGACTCAGTGTCATCCTTCATGCCGTGACAGATTTTGTATGACTTACAGAAACCATTTGCAACAGAAACGAAGACAGAGTGAAGACACAGAGCAAGCCCATCTGACTGCAGCACACAAGGATGCTTTTGATTTTGTATTGCAGGTCCTCATTGAGAATGTTATTGACCAAAAAAACATCATGCTGCTTTCATCATTACGACTACTTTACATTGAACAACTGGAGAGAAGCAGCTATCCAAATCCAAATTACAGAAGTGAAAAACTAATGTGGCGCCTGCAAAATTCAAATTGGTTTCACCAAAGTAAGTGATAAAGGCTGTGTGTCTTCCTATCTTATTTACTCCAAGGACATTACAGTAGCTGAGGCAGTGGCATATTCCTACAAGCTTGGGTCTGTTGACAAGTATGCAGAAGTGGCTCTCCATATGCGTGCCCTTATTAAAAAATCATACAGAGAGTCCAAAGAAATACCATGGCCTCCAGAAGTGAACGATTTGGATATGAACCCTGACATACTACCAGATGAGCTTGTTAGGTTCCTTGCTCTTGTTTTTACTGGTGCACCTGAGGCTGTAGAGGACAAAACCTGCAGGCTCATACTCTCAATTGGTCAAGACATGTGCCGTGCTGCAACAAATGGTGAGTGGAAGTTACAAAGCACATTCTTCTTTCTAGTACTATTCGCCATCTCTACCGAAGGAAACAGCGTACAACCATACTTAATATGCTGGGGCACTGTGAATCGTACACCTTTGGCTTGGAGATAGAGACGGCAATGACAATGGCCATTGATGACATGTCCACATACCTCACTCCTCAAGTTGTTACTGGTGAAGGCAATGCCCTTTTACACTGTGAGTGGGACAATCTCAACAAAATCCTTACCAATGTACATGGGCCCAACATTGTGAACAGTGCAGCTGGAATAATGATTCAAGAAATCAACTCTGGATTTGAACAGGAAGTGGAGCGGAGGGTGCCAAGATCCATTTAGTCAAAGGAGAGACACTTGAAGGCAGATCTACCAAGACCCCTCCCAGAAGTCACCATTTACAGAAGAGTTGAACCAACATTTCCACCGGGTGCATCCTTTACACACCCCGCACAAAATGAGCAAGTGTATGAATCCAAAATGCACGAGTACTATGCCTGGCTCATTTGCAGGATGGTGGGCAGTGATGGCAAACAACCAGTGCCTGCCCTTGGTGGATTTATTTCTGCCACTGGAGATGTGCCCAATAGGAAGTCAACAATTGACTACTTTACACCCATCCATCAACCTATCACACAGTATTCTACAGTGCAAGAGCTGCTTAAACGGTCAGAGGAAGCTACAGCTGAGGTTGCTGGTACAGAGGAGGGTGGACAGAAGTACGTCATTAATACCTTTGACCTTGGTGTATGCATGAAGGCACTTCCACTTGTATGGCAGTGGCCTGAAAAATACAAGAAACACATCATTCTTCCAGGTCAATTTCATACAGCTATGAATTACATGGGAATGATCACAGGTCACAAGTGCCGTGGATCAGGTTATGCAGAGATTCTTTTAGAGGCTCAGCTGGTGACAAGTGGATGCCTTAAAAGTGTTCTCAGTGGCAAGGCCTATTCAAAAGCACTATTTTGCCTGAAAACCGTGTGTGAAGCAATGGAAAGATTAATGATGGAGCAATTCTTAAAGGAGGAAAACATTCATATACACAGTCCACAGGCCATACTGGACTTGATCGAGTGTTGCTCCAGGGAAAATCTTGATGTTGCACTGCAGGATCCCTCAACACAGGAGGCAGTGAAGAAGTACAAAGTGTATGAAAACAAAGTTGCACATGGCCATCTGGGAAAGACAGCTGCATTTTGGTTGTCCTTCATCAAGCATTGCCACCTTGTATACATGCTGCAATACTCAGTGAAAACAAACAACCTGGAGCTGTTTCACAAATGCAATGGAAAGATGGCTGACCTGTTTTTTGCATTCGATGGTCAGAATTATTCCAGGTAATTATAGAAATTATGTTGTACAGCATACATTGAGATTACAATAACATAACATTACTGAATCATTGCATTTACTGTAACATTTAATCCTCACCTTTTTCACTATAGGTATTTGGTCTGGCTAGACCTATTCCTCACCAATCTAGAGACAACACATCCAGGTGCAACAGATCTGCTGAAAAAAGGAGCCATTGCAGTGGCACGGTCTCTGATACCAGGATCACTCAGTGCTGTTGACAAAACCATGGAAGAGACGTTTATGAAGTTCTCCAAATCAGCAGGTAAAAGATGTTATGTTGTTTTGTAAACTATATTGTGTATAAATGTTTGATGTTCTGTGAATTACAGAAATGTATTTTTTTTATTAACTCTGCAGGTGGCCTATCAGGCTTGTTCCACAATTTTGGAGCATACCAGCGCTGGTGTCGCACCATGTCTGTGCGCACTCAATTCTTTGAGAAAACCTTAGAGATGTGTGACATGATTGATGACCCAGAGTATCCAAAGAATGGACAACACAGGGATCTTGCGGCTGCACAGATCAAAAGAAGTGAGGAGGCAGTTCAACAAACCATGACAGCAATCAGGAGTTTCACAAATCCTTTCACTATCCCAGACAAAGAACATCTCTACTGCATTGCATCCGGGGCACCGGTATCAAAAGAGATTGAGCATGATGTTCTCCAAGCTGAAGAAGTTGGAAAGAAAGTTAAGGAGACATTTATCAAGGAACGTCTTCACAGTGAAAGCGTAAAAAACTTCTTTGATCCCATTCCAAGACAAAAACTACTGACAATGGAAGCATGCAGTAAGAGCATCACTCTGACATCTACAAAGGGCAAGGTTGGTAATATGGTTGAGTAGTGTAACGTTTGAGCTGTGTTAAGTCACCTTTAAGTATAGATTACAACATTACAAAGTATTTTTGCTTGATGTCATTGTCTTCAATAATATTTACATTTTTTCTTTGCAGCAAGTCCAGTACCAAGAGCAGAGCAATTTGGCCTTCATGCTTCTTGTCAAATCACAGCTTCTGGAAAAACCTCTTGATCTTAAAGAACTGATGTGCTACTCACTCAGTCCCATACCACACAGTCTTGGAACATGTGATGGGTTTTTTGCCAAGACAAACAAAGCAGCGATGGTTCATTTCCTCTTAGAGGATTGTGATCAAGATGTGGCCTATCCTAAAGATGCAATGTACATCCAGGATGGCATGGCACTCCTACATGCTCTCACAAACATTCCCCATACATTTGGCCAAATCTGTATCCAAATTCTGGATATCATGTCCTTCAAGAAGAATTTCATTTTTTCAACTGATTGTTACGAACCAGATTCCATCAAGGCACAGGAGAGGGCAAGGCGGGGTTCATCTGAGAAGTTCATATTGGATGGACCGGCTACCAGGAAACCCGTTGATTTTAAGCTTTTCTTGGCCAATGAAGAAAATAAACTTCAACTCTGCAGACTGCTTCTGAAAGTATGGAGTAGCAAGGAGGCATCACCCAATTTAGGGAAATGTGAGACTGCGATCATTTGTGTAGAGGGGAAAGCCTACCATTTGATGAACAGTGAGAATGAGCAAGTAAGTGAACAAACAATACTAGCTCCTAAATACAATAGATACAGTATTGTGTTATTGTTATTTACAAAGTCATTTATGTATATTTATATACATTTTTGTCATGATTTCAGATCCAGATGAAGGAGATTCACTCCTTGAGGTCAAACCAAGAAGAAACAGATACAAGGGTAGTGCTCTACCTTCACCATGCAGCAGCTCTGGGATTTACATCAGCTGTTGTAAGGACACCCGACTCTGACATCTTTTTTATTCTCTTGCATTACTCTCATTCAATTAGCCTGACCATCTTCTTAGACATTGGCACAGGGAAGCAGCGAAAGCTTGTGAACATAACTGAACTTGCCTCAGAGCTTGGTAGTGACTACTGCAGTACTCTTCTGGGATACTATGTGTTTTCTGGGGAGGATTGTACCAGTGCATTTAAAGGCAAAGGCAAGGTTGCTCCCCTTAAAAAGCTGCAAAAAAACCCGAAGTTCCAGGCTGCTTTCAGGTGGGTGCTTTCAGAACAGTTCACCATTGTATATGTTGTTATTTTGTCCACTCTTGTTTGTTGTAATAAACTAACCACATTTTATCTGGTATCCATTTAGGAAACTTGGGGAAGACTGGACATTTCCAGTCGAAGTCCTGCAGGAACTTGAGCATTTCACGTGTCTCATGTATGGGCATGCGAGAGAAACATCTGTGAATGCAGTGAGAGTTAAGATGCTCCAACAAATGGTCGGTGATGATGAGAAACTTACGATTAAATCAAAGGTTGACCTGTCACGCATTCCACCCTGCCAGGATTCTTTAATACCTCACATACAACGGGTTAATCATAGAGTGGCATGCTATAAGAGGGCACATGATGCCATTATTGAAAAGCCAAAGCCCTATGATGATCAACAAGGATGGCAAAAAACAGAGGACGGGCCATTGCAACCAGTATGGTCACTTGGGCCAGTTTTGCCCCCCTCAATGGCTGATCTACTGGAAACAGGCTGGTCTAGTGACAGTGAAGACGAGGATGCAGTAGATTATGTAGAAATGTTAGAATACCTTGATGATTAGTGGAAATGCAAATGTAGCCATCCTCTGAAGTCAAGGAATAGATTCAGTCACAAATATTTGCAATGATGTTTGGATTTTTTTTTACACTAAACAGAGTTTCCTGTTCGGATTTGTGGAAATGTTTTTTTATTTTTTAATTTTTTTAAGATAATTAAGGCCTTTAAGTTGTCAAAATGTGTTTCAATCAATAAATTCACCCTTCTAATAAATCCTCCATGTTGTATTTATATGAAAAAGTGGTCTCATTTGTCTTCATATCAGGTCTGGTTGAAAAGTTATATGAATGGTTAAATTTTTTCAATCGAACTAATTAGCATTTGTGAGCATGAATCATGTCATTATAAAGGCTCAGGGATATTTCATTGGTAAACTAGGTCCAATGGCAATATGTTTAGTGATCACCTGATGTCAATGAATTAATTCAGTTACAAATAGATGCATTTCCATACAACTTTACAACATTTACTCACAGTTTCCTGTTCGGATTTGCCAAATATTTGATAATTTTTAGATAATTTAGGCCTTAACAAAGTCAAAAAGTGTTTCTATCAATAAATTAACCCCTGTAATCAATTCCCCATGTTGTATTTATAAGGAAAAATTGTCTCATTTGTCTTTATATCATGTCTGGTTGAAAAGTTATATGAATGGTTAAATTTCTTAATTGTAATAATCGCTATTGCGCAGGTTCTAAAAACAGCTCTGAAGAACCGTCATGGGACAATTTGCAGCAATACTATTGCTAACATCTTTTATTGTTGACTACACATATTAAGGAGTCTAAAAAAATGGGTGTCAACAACAATTACGGGGGGTGCGCGTGGACCCCCTATATTGACTAGACTATCTGCTTAGTTTCGGCTGGTGTGTTCTACTCTGCCTTTCACTCTGACAGCGTGGGTGTGCGCGGCCAGTCCAGTTCAAAATCCCCCAAGAGCCAAAGCTAGTTTGCTACATTCATTTGAATGGGACACCGGCGGTCGCTGCTGTCCACAATCCGCTCGAGTTCTATTTTCCAAATGCAGCGCGGAGCGGAGCCGGCTCCCGCACCGCTATCGCCTGACTACCGCCGGTTGGTGTGGAAGGACAGATCTGTTTCCATGTATTTTCACCACCGCCGGTAAAAATTGCTTCCATCCCGCGACGCTTCATCGCTCTGGTGTGAATTAGGCCTTATGCTGCTCTATGGCTTACTGTCGAAATTATTGGCTGTCGGACTAATGGGTCAACCCCCCATTGGCCAGGGGGGAAATAAAATGGGCTGCAAAGGTGGGTCTTGTCACCAGCTCTTCCTCTTCCTGTCTGAGTGGGATGATTATGTTTTTAATAACATGAAATGTAGTCTGCAGGGGTTTTAAAGGGACACTGTGCAGGAAATGGTCAAAAAAGGTACAGCAACTATGCTACTTATTGAAATTGGGCTTCCTATTGCCAAATTTGATCTTTACATGAAAGTGTACTAAGTATTAAACAAATATTTTATCTAATGTGGTCCAAGTCATTTTTGCAGCTAAAATGGCTATTTTTGGAAATTCAAAATGGCGGACCATGGAGAAGATCCCTCTTTTCATGTATGAAAAGTGCAATTTTTCCAGTCATAATGAATACTTAGAATTTGATGGTGGTGGTAAGTATTCATTTAAAAGGTAATGTTAGTGAATGGGCAGCATGAATTCTGGAAATAAACAACTAAAAATCTCACACAGTGTCCCTTTAACCATTTGGGGGCCCTAGTCGACGTATAGGCATGAGGCCCTTTTTTAATTGCTTTTGCTGTTGTTTATGATGGCGATGCTGACTGTTTGGGGCCCTTACAGAAAGCAAATTTGATGGGACCCTAGGAAATTGCCTAGTCTGCCTATTGGTAAAACCGGCTCTGGATGTAGTCACCAAAGTCCAAAAAGATATTACCATGTCAATAGCCTGTTTGAATTTGGGAAATGAATGTGTTGTAGGACACTGAGGTTATGGGGGTGTGTTTGGGAGAAACTTGTCCGCTTGTTATGAAGTAAGTTGTAATTGCTGTCATTGTTTTATTTTCATTTATTTATTTATATGTGCAGGAGCATTTTGTTCAGGCAATATGAAGCTGTCACTGGCTTCATAATTGCGAAGGGATCAATCATTTGTTCCTTGTTTCCTGCATTTGGCGTTCCTTGAACAATGGAAGACCTTCAACAAGATTGTTGAGAGAAGCATGTAATTATGTCAGGTGTGAAAACATTATAAACCTGCTTAATTTCTGCATTGTAATTCTTTGAAGGCTATTATCACCACAGTTGAGTCAGAGTCCTCATTTGAAAGGTAGCCAATTACACTGTGATTATCCTCACACATTCACTTTGTCGAGTTGTGAAGATGCAATAGCTGCATTTCCGCTTTCTTAGCTAAACAACATGCACACGCACACACACGCACACACACACGCACACACACACACACACACACACACACACACACACACACACACACACACACACACACACACACACACACACACACACACACACACACACACACACACACACACACACACAGCAAGAGTGCATGTGTGCACATATTTGGATGGACCTGTGTTATCTATGTTTTTTTCAGTATATATCTTTCAATGTGTATATTAACGTGTGTGTGTGTGTGTGTGTGTGTGTGCGTGTATGTGTGTGTGTGTGTGTGTGCCTGTCTGTCTCTCTGTCTCTCTGTCTGTCGGTGCGTGCAAACACCCTTTATGTTTGTTAACTTCATTCTGCATATCCAAGAGGCCATTTGTTTGACACAGAGTGTTTATGCCAAAGAAAAGGGCTTCGTTCTTTCTTTCCTATTCTCTTGAAAAGGGGTCCATTCCTTCTTTCCCCATTCTCTTGCATCGGTGGTTCTCTTACATTTTGTGATACTCCAATTATTAGAAGAAATTTACACTTCAAAGACCATTTTTGCATTTTCTTTCAAGGGTGGACTACTACAGTGTACCTCCTCGGAAGAGGACAATGGCCTTTGGAAATGAATAGAGGAGCCAGCTGACATCTCCCGTGTTGCCAGATTGGGCGGTTTCCCGCCCAATTGGGCTACTTAGGATTGCCGTCTGCGGGAAAAAGCCAATTTTTGGCCATAGAAATCAATTGAATTGGGCGGGATTTAGTGCTTCCAGGCGGGTTTTGAGAATTATTTGGGCTGGAAATAATCAGCCTCATCTGGCAACCCTGGACATCTCCCTGCACAGAACATAGTAAATGAATGACTGCAGCAAAGATGAAATGAACTGAAATGGAGAAGTGTAATTGTGGGCGAGATGAAGAAGATTATACCTATATAAATCTTCCATTATGCGCTGAGACATTTAAATGTCTGACCTCGAACTAACAACGCACGCCCGCACAGACACACACACACACACACACACACACAGACACAGACACAGACACACACACACACACACACACACACACACACACACACACACACACACACACACACACACACACACACACACACACACACACACACACACAGACACAGACACACCAATCACCAACTCCAATCCAGTTCGGCTCAAATCAATCTTCAGAGAAAAAGTAGACCCACTCCAAACTCCTGCCAAAGTTACTCTATTGCTTCCATGGCTGAGAAATGTGATGGTGTCTGGTATTGCACTGCATTAGACCATTGCCTGGCAGTGTATTAGTCTGTCATTTGGCAGTACTACCTGCTCCTGATTGGTGGAGATTGAATTATTCAACAGGCAAAGTTATGGTAATGATATACAGTACTAGAGCTATGTCAAGTTTTGACAAAAAAAGCAAAGCCCATGTAGCTTTCCACAATGCTGACAAACCAAAAAAAACAACATTAAGGAATAAATATGTGGAAAAGAAAGTACTGGATACAAAATATCTGATGCTTGCGAGGCAATATTTTCTATGCTCTTCTCTCCCGGAGACTGACAGTACTAGGAATGAGGACCGTATTATGCTTCACTGCAAGACCAATGATTATGCAGCTGTCAGTTTTGGTTATAGCTTGAAAGATGAGAGAGTATCCAATTTCGATTCCTGAGATTCAGATCCATTTCAGATTCTACGTTTATTGCAGTGCATCTGTATAGGGTAGGTAATGACTATAAGGAGATAGCATCGTTACAGAATGTGTAACATTGAATAATACATACATGAATAAAAAGGCATTTTATACCAGAGAGCCATGGCTGAATAGCCTGGTTATGAAATCATAGTTCCATATAGTTTCATGGAGAGGCAGGTAAAAATGTACCTCCTGGGCCCCCCTAGCCTGGCTCTCGCGAGACCCCTAGTGCTTCGCGCATCTTCGTTACACTTTGTGAGCTTGGTAACAACCATCGCGTGAGAACCAGGTTAGGGCCCCCCTACCATGGCGCAAATGGTAGGGCACCCGGCCCGGTCTTTTGCCAACCCTTCCCCATTTCTCTCTGCCCACTCACTTCCTGTCACTACCTTCACTATCCTGTGAAATAAAGGCAATAAAAAGCCCTCAAAAATATATATAAAAAATATATATAAATGTACCTCCTGAGCGATACTCCGCGATTTCTGGAAATAAGCTCATATTACACCTCCCCTTCGGTTAAATAACTGATGTTTACCTTTCTTTTGTTCATACGTAGTCTGGTGATGTTACTTCTAGTGCCAAGCTAACAATTTTCATTGAACCTTATGGGTCCACGAGCTGGATCATAATGCGTGATTTATAAAAACTCACACAGTAATTTCACAGTACAACATTACTCTGCACCACAGTCACAGCCTTGACACAGTTTTGAGTGAAGTTATTTATTTTGCAAAACAGAACACACTACTCTCTACCCGACACACAAATACTGCGTCTACTGGGAATTGACTTGTTTCCTGTTTCACACATAACAAACCTAAATGTCATGTTTATTCATCTGTGACTGTTCTCATACATGCAACAAAACGAAAGCAAACGTTGTTGATGAAATAGGCTGCAAATTAGGTTATCAAATTGGACAATGCACAACATCAATGCAAACGGAAACGGGTGGTTATTTGTTTGGTTACAGTGGCAGCTGTAAAATCAAACCTTTCAAAACTATAACAGATAAAACAACCAAAAAAATAATAATTTCTAGGTAGCTGCAAATATTACAAATGCACTTCAT
>NC_085876.1:32536878-32544378 GCF_034702125.1 Engraulis encrasicolus
ACAAGGTCATCAATACCTTTGCAAATATACATAGTAGCAGTTTTTATAGTTCACTCTACAGATTCCTGATTCTGCAGATTGCAGAGGAAAACACATTTCATGGAACACCAGTCACACACCATGGTGTTTCTACTGGCTGTGCCAAAGAGCTGTGTGCATGTTTCATTCTAACAAGGGCTGGTGTTGGCTCAGGTGGTAAAGGAGCTGTTCGGAAACCAGAAGATTGCAGGTTACTTAACCTCAAATTGATGGTGGCAGTGTGGTACCCTGCGTGCCACAGCAGCCACTACCACCGGTGTGTGAATGTGAGTGTGAAAAGGTAAATGTGAGTCCATACAATGTATAGCATTTGAGTGCTCAAAGGAGTGGAAATGTGCTACATACATGAATGCAGTCCATTTAACATGTTGCATAGTACACATTTTCTTCTGGCACTGCGAGCCATCTAAAATGTCGGTTGAAGTTCAGTTAGGCCTACATACCTGTTGTCATCTACACACCTGTAAAATGCCATGTAAATGTTTCTTTCTAACTGTTACAATTACACTTCTACCAGTGACTTCCTTTCACAATACTGTATGTCGGGTAAAATGCGTCTCCACGGCTGAGCTACTCGACAATACTGTATGTCGGGTAAAATGCTTCTCCACGGCTGAACTACTCCACAGGCCTGCATCCATCGTTTTATTGTAACAAGTGACTCATACTTTTTATTAATCCACACAAATAAAATCCAAGCCAACAACCCATTTCATACACACTAGATACCGGCAAAAAGAAGCCTTTTGAAGCGTTGCCAGTCCACTACCCCACTGCATGGAGGGAGACTGATGCATGCAGGCAGAGCTGGACTGGCCATCTGACATAACGGGCATTTCCCGGTGGTCTGCACACCCTTGTGGGCCCCTATTTTCAGAAATTTGGTTTTTTTTACATTTCTGAAAATAGGGGCCCACAAGGTGAGGGGGCCCACAAAGGTGAGGGGGCCCACCGGTGAGTCAGTTCTGCGCCGCTAATTATAAGGCGCCCCTTTCAGCCAAAAGTGCCCGGGCCATATTTCTCCCACGGACCAGCCGTGCATGCAGGCTGACTGAACCTGACTAGATATCAGGCCAGCACAGCGGTTGAAAAATGTGTTTGGCAGGGGTTATGAAATCCTATCAGCCACAGTTGAATGGCTACAAGCCTGTCTGTTTACATGTGCGTAATGACAGAATGGCGTTTGCTGTATGGATGGAACAGATTGTTTACGGATCCAATTGGACTAGTGTACTATAGATAGCACGTCTTCGATCTATACGCCTCAATTCTCCATTCTGTAATGTGTCAAACATCAGACACAATGCTAATGGCACTTTTGTTCCATGTACATAAGATGAGAAATGATTCATAATTTTGAAAGAAATGACAGAAAGAACATGTTGATGGATGTGGCGCTTTTTTCACCAATGGAGATTTTCAGACATGTACTGTACACATGCAGAGTACGTTCTGCAGTGTTAATTCAACGTGTAGGGAGTACTCTGGGACCAAATACCCTCGAGATGATAAATCGAATGGATTAACACTGCAAAATGTACAGTGTGCTATTTGCATGACTGCTCTGGCTCTTCATACACATTCACGTTCCTTTAACAAGGCAAAAATAGAGGCTCTGTGCACTGAGGGAAATAATCCTAAATTAAAAATCCCAGTTGGAGCGAACAGAATGCCAACAGATTTGTTTGAACAAATAAAAAAATCATCAGAAAGACTGACTAACAGACATACGAGACGTGTCAAAATGCATATGCATAGAAAGCCCTTAGGGTAAAAATTAGGCAGACAAAGCATGCACAAGCTAGACAGACACATTTTGTTGCTCCATGGGTGGGAAGTGAAATACATGACACTACACATGTTATAATCTCTAAAATGGCACCTTTTGGAAACCATATAGTGAGATAATCTGAAAGTCTTTTTATGTTTTTAGGGGCTTTTATGCCTTTATTTGACAGGACAGTGTGAGATGGAGACAGGAAGCGAGTGGGACAGAGAGACAGGGAGGATCGGGAAATGACCCCGGCCGGACTCAAACCGCGGGTCCCCCGTGGGCATGCAAGCCCAAATGTGGGGGGGCTTAGCGCGCTGCGCCGCTGCGCCCCCAAGATAAATTGAAAGTCTATTGTCTGGTCCTGCTTCAGACAAGCCCAGAGGCAGATTACTGTACGGGCCTACTGCACCCAGACCCAAGAGTCCACTTATAACTCCACTTTCACATTTTCTCAGGGGATATATCCCCGACAGTGTTGCCAGATGTGTCTGATCAAATCCCGCCCAAAAGGTTCTCAAAAAAACGCTAAATGACCAATTTTTCCCATTTTTACCCGCAGACGGCCATCCCAAGTAGCCCAACTGTGCGGGTAACCGCCCAATCTGGCAACACTGATCCCCGATCCCCCAAAACCACAGGGTCTCTTAGCCTGGTCCTGACCATCCCATAATACTACCATTTAATTTCGTATTTATGGTCTGGCATTTGTTTGCTCTGAAGCGATTGTAGGAAGCAGGAAGTTTGCACTCAGTTATGGTTTGAAATTATTGGACACCTCTCACCCAATCTCTGGCAGTTACAACAACAACAACATAGCGCAGACCAATGGCTCTGGCGCAGATGTGCACGTCATTGTCACGAGCGTCCTCCCCCTTTCGCCCCCACTTGGGGGGCGTATTCGCTTATTGGCTGTTTTCTGGGGGGGGGGGCGTTGCGACTACTACAGTAGTGGAGCCAATCCTTTGGTGGTAGTACATAGGATGGCTCGCGAGGCTAGGGTCTCTACCATCAGACCTAAAAACCTCAATCTTTTTGTAAATCGGTAACACCCATGGAGGTGGGGTGGGCTTTCTTGTTGTCTGACCCAGGTGCCCCATGGAGGGGGGGTGGGATTTCTTGTTGTCTGACCCAGGTGCCTCAGGAGTCCTAATCCATCCCTGGACAAGGCCGATGTCCTCTGAATAGCCAGTGAACCTCGATTCATTGTCGTGATGAAGGCAGCCAGCCAATGAGAAGTGTTAGAGTCAAA
The DNA here is from genome assembly GCF_034702125.1 of Engraulis encrasicolus. Taxonomy (NCBI): domain Eukaryota; kingdom Metazoa; phylum Chordata; class Actinopteri; order Clupeiformes; family Engraulidae; genus Engraulis; species Engraulis encrasicolus. The sequence continues at coordinate 32,539,941 of NC_085876.1, forward strand.
GGAGTCGATCCATGTATAGATCAGCCCTCGGCAGTAAGCGGCTAGGGGAAATGCCGTCTGAATGTAGCCAAACACAAAGACACCCACCACACATGCTAAAACACACATGTACGCACACGCACACGCACACGCACGCACACACACATTCACACTCTCACACACACAAACGCACACTCTCTCACACACACACACACACACACACACACACACACACACACACACACACACACACACACACACACACACACACACACACACACACACACACACACACACACACACACACACACAGGCCGTCTGTCCACTGAGAAGGTTGCCATGATTATCTGAATGGAGGTCCAGAGTATGCGGAGCATCAGACTGACCGGAGTGTTTACAATAACACACACACACACACACACACGCACACACACACACACACACTGGTTGGTCTGACATGCGCGAATCAATATGATTCATGTCCCCCTGCTCTGAAAAGATCAGTGCAGATTAGATAATTAAAAAGTCATACCACAATCCATATTGATTTGTAGCTATGCGGGGAGAAAACAATGGGGTTCTCCCTAGGTCAAGGCCTGAGTTATTGTGCTCGGTTGGAGAAGAAGATGGATGAAGGGGAGGGAGTAGAACGAAAAAGAGAGTGTGTGTTTGTGAGTGTTTATCTTTGTGTGTGTGTGTGTGTGTGTGTGTGTGTGTGTGTGTGTGTGTGTGTGTGTGTGTGTGTGTGTGTGTGTTTGACAGACACTCACAAATGCAGTGAAGCGTTGTTGACATCACACACTCGCTAGGACTGATGCTAGGCTGGTGTGTGTGTGTGTGCGTGCGTGCGTGCGTGCGTGCGTGCGTGCGTGCGTGTGTAGCACAGTTAGCGGCATGAAGGAAATGGAGAGGAGAAGTTGGCGAGCATGTACATACAGGCACTCACACACAGGGGCACACACACGGACACGTCACGCACACGCACACACACACACTTACACACATACTCACACACACACACACACACACACACACTCACACACACTCACACATTGGAGGTGCAGGAAAGAGCTCTCTCTCCGACTGGACAGCGCTGGATGCTGGATGAGAGATGCAGGTCGCCATGGCATCAATAGAGCCTACTGAGGCAGGTCAAAAGAAGGCCAAGGACACATGCCTTGCTGCCTATGAAGGACGCATCCAACCATCGACTATGAAGGATGCATCCAACCACCGACAACACAACGGAATAGCCCTGTCCCAGAGTAATTTCCCACAAGGTCCACAGACCTACGTCATGTCACGGCACAATTCCTAAAAAAAAAACCAATCTGGTTTCCAATGTATGGACAGACGGGCTGACAGAATGACTGGCATAGTGTACTGGCTGCACGTGTAAAGACAGGGATGTCAGTCCATCTTCCTCTCTTTTGCTGACATGTTTCCTATGTTTTTCAAGAGAATGAATAAAAATGAAGTAATGAATTTTTTTAAAGTAAAAAACAAGGCATATTAGTGGCTCAAAGTATCTCCAATATCACTTGTTATCGCTTAGTGATGGATGAAATGGATGTATTAGTTACAATCCAATGCCACATACTCAATTTCAGCTAGGTGATTGGCTGATGGAACGATCAACTGGCCAGGTAAAAGACGGTCATATGGAATAGTAAGAATAATAACGTGACACTAGACTATTACTAATGAATTTTGCCCATCGCTGCTCATGGTAATTTTCTTTATTGATAACATATTACATCTGGTCACCCATGATGAGAAAGCAGCACATGAGTGATCACTGTAATAACAGTAATCATACTTGGTGCCAGTAGGTTAATAATATACTGTCCCATGTGAAATCCCTCCTCTTAAACACACACACACACACACACACACACACACACACACACACACACACACACACACACACACACACACACACACACACACACACACACACACACACACACACACACACACACATTTCGTTAAACACACAAAATCAATATTGTTGACGTCGCATCAGGCATTCTCATGTGACCCCTGTAAATCATGTTTTTTTCATGGTTGGCACTAAGCGCCAAGAACACATTATTAACACAGTACATCAAACAAAATTACTGAGCAATCAAGTGGGTGGCAGAGGTAGTAACATATTTTAGAATGGCTGTGGTGGATGATCCAGCTGTGTGGGAGCTACTAAATACTAGGCAGCTCACCACGACGGAAAGCAAAAAAGACAGAAGAAGAATATTGGTCAGAAAAAAAAGGATTGGCAAAAATTGTACGTCTTCACTGTTGTTCTGTATTGTTTATTTATCATGTGGTTCACTTGTTTGCCCTTGAGTGCTTGGTGTACAAGAAAGCCTTCACGCAAGACAGGTGAAAGGGAAAGGAGGGGTTTAAATATTTGCGAAGGCGGGAGCAAGTAACGATAGCTGTCAATCACTTGCGGCGGGCTCCCTCCCGAACCATGTTAATGTATAAACAACATTTATTTATAGAGTAGCTATGAGGATAGACTGCCATAAATTCAGCCAAATATATCTTCATATACTGTATATGCTGTATATCTTTGTGCTTCCCTCTCCCATTTCAATGGCAGTAAGTCAACATTACACAAAACAAGTACATGTACTAGGAATACATGTATAGGCATAGTATTCATATAGGCCTGGATCTACAATACTCTGTTACTACTCCTTTACAGAAGGTATGGCACTGCCTAATTGTAATATAATGCTTCCTCATTCAGTCCCCTCCCTAATCCCTTCCTTAATCCCTCCCCCATTTGCTGATTGGGCAAGCATATCAGAGCCAGACATAATGTATAGGGAAATGATCATTGAGCAGAAGATTATGGAAGGTTAATGCCAGGCTTATATTGAATGGTATTTTCCAATGCTGGTATTCAGCTCTTGCTCACACTGTACTAGGGAATCGTTGGGTTTAAAGAAACAGTCCACCTTTTTTTGATTTTCACATATTTACAGTATTTCCAAGTATTATTCATGAATGTGCATACAATTTTCTTCACAGTGTTTTCAGTACTTGATTTATTGGTATCAGAATTATTAGCATAGCTCAGCATAATCACTGGAAGTGAATGGAATCATTAGCATCAAGCCACAAGTGATCACTAGACAGGATTAAATAACCCTTTTGTACTCTGGTGAATTTTACTTTCATTTTAAGGTGGTTGATGATGTCTTGTTTGGTACCATAGCCTTGCATTGGTACACCTATTTTATACTGTTAAACTAGGCAATGCAAACAGATAGAGAAAAAAACCTATGCATTCTCATTTTTTACTAGGGTTTAAATACAGTATGAGCAATTTCTTGAAATGAGGTGGACTGTACCTTTAAAAGATCCCATCTCATGACTCACATCCTCACACGACCCGAAGGTCATCTATGGTGGAGGCAAGGATGCGCTCAAGAGCGAATCACGCTGCCCTGGCATTTGTGCTTTTTTGTGCATGGGTAGTGTCACATCGGGCCATAGCACTCGTTCAACAGTGCAATTGATTCACTCACGAGGGGCGACCAGGATTTCGAACAATTGTGATTTTCTTGCGACCACACGATAGCAGATCGCAAACTGGTCATGAGTTGAATTCGCTTGTCGTTACCCCATGTACACTGCACATGCGAGACTAACAATTGACCTCCGATTGAGCAAGGAATCTGCCCGATTCTGAAAAAGTTTTGCGACTGAAAAAATTGTGGCAAAATCACACAGTATAAGCCAGGCATAAGGCCAGGCTAGCATACAATACCTAATCTGGCAACATGTTCTCATAACACTGCGTTTGAATAACACGCCAAGTTGAACAGTCTATCACGTGTGTGCACCAAGACACATGCTCTACAACGCCCTGTGACAGATTATGGTTTGGGGTGGTTTTACTCTGTGCACGATTTTGCCATCTCCTTGGCTTTTTACTTTTGTTGGCAAAGTAAAGTGGAAGAAACGTTGTTTTACTGACAGGTTCGGGTTAGGGATGGTTTTGGTTGCCTCGCGGGAGCCTGGTCACACCATTGTAGAGCACTACTTAACATGCAAAGTCGTTGCACCCGTACGCAATATGCGCTAGCAGGAAATAACATGCCTTTTCATGAGGATAGTCTGAATCTGGAAAAAATAATTTAGGAGTATTACAGTACACTAGAGATTAATGTGAAAGGAAATGCTTGTTCAAGTAGATATGATTTAGGATAATCCATCGGAAAGAGACAATAATGTCTCAGAGAAAAAAAATCTTATTAAAAAAATCTATTATCACTCTTGTCATTCATGATATTAATTTCTATTCCAAATCCGAAACGGCTCTTCTGATATGAAGAGCAAGCGTTGTCATAGCGCCCATTCTATTTCTTAAGTGATCCCGCTGTGAAATGTAACAAGAAAATTGTGATTTCAATCAGGGTCTGGGAATGTGACCAAAAAAATAACT
>NC_085876.1:32549378-32561878 GCF_034702125.1 Engraulis encrasicolus
GAACACTGTGGACTAACCATGTCAGGATAACATACTCCCTTGGATTATAGTCATCGGACTCGCAAGACCAGACTCCAACACGGGCTGAAAATTGGAAATGGGACCCGACACTCTTGGACACAGAATGATGTCGGCTACGGCAGCGGCTTCAAATACGCTTTGGTGACCATATTTGTAATCGAGAGGTGAGATAATATATTTGTCTGTATAATATTTTGTGAATTGGTTTAGGACACAGTGATGTCTTTTTTTAAGCAAGTATACATTGAGAGGGGTCAGAGGATTAGCTCAAGCTCAAACATATCTAGCTGCTACCTTGCTTAACATAGCTGCTACCTCAATCGCTTTATTTTTTTGTGTCCCCCCCCCCCCCCCCCCCCCCCCGCCCCCCCCCCCCCACTGTGGCATTTATTCTGTGCACATGAACACGTTTTCAGAATTGCTATGTGTAACTCAGACGGTTACTCTTGTGTGTTTTGCTACTAGTTGTGCATAAATGGCAGATCAAAGATTCCACTGACTAACATTAACTTATCAATTTTGACAAATATGTTTTATGTTATATAATTTATTTATCAGCCACGTTTCCGCGGCACCCCAGGGTGCCCCGGCACCCCTGTTGAGAAACACTGCACTAAATTATGATATTCCTATGTGTGCGCGCGCACTCGCCAAGTTTTCAATTCAACACACTGGGACACTTTTCAGTCTTTGAGGTTGCTGGAATCAACACAGACCACCTCCACGCACCTTATCAGAACACTTTGCATGTTTTTTGTATACTTGTCCCCTTTGTGTATTGCTGCTAATCTTTCTCTTTCTAGGTTCTGTTGGTTGCATGCAGATTGTGCCAGATGATTTATCTGTCTATGGTCTAAGCATGGACTCTGTGCTAATATGCAATGTGTGCTCTTTTTTCCCTCAGGTCAACAGCAGACAGGGTCCTTCCACAACCACATACTTATGCCAGTAAAAGCCACAGCTTTTCTCCTCCAATCCAAGAAGCCTGGACTGCAGTCACCATCTCAACACACCAACCAAGAGAAAGGCGGATGGCTCAATTCAGTATGTAGTTCTGCAAATATTCTCAAAGGTCTTCACAGCCCCCCATGGTGCTGAATGCATTTACATTTATTTGTGTAAGGTAAAAACAATGCTGATTACAGAACATAACTAGGGCCATGAATGAAATTTGAGGTAGCAGCCAGCCATCACCTGATGGTGAGAGGTGGTCCTAAGATCAGAGAGAAGCAGGTTGAAATCCCATCCTTACCTCTCCCTACCTACACTTCCATCCACAGCTGAAGTGCACTTGAGCAAGGCACACAAGTCCACTTAGGTCCTGGGACTGTAGCCAACACCCTGTAAAACCCTGCTGTGTAATTTGATGTAATGAAGCCCTAATATAGTCTAACACATTGCTTGTTACAGATATGGAAAATTGCACAATAAAAGTTCCAGGACATGAAGGCTGCATACTGTGAACGTCAACCTTCAGGGCACCGTCCTGCGCAGAAGACTTTCTACCCTAAGAGGGATGGCTGACCGCAGACACACAACCAGGTGAGCCCAGATAAAGGAGTTATTTTTGGTGTCCCTGCCCCAACAACCCAGGTTACTTACATTTAAAATGTCACTGGAGCTACTGTCAGATATGTGATTTCTAATTCTGTTTATCTTTTTACAGCACAGACGCCTCCAACCTCAGACTAGGCCCTTCACAGTTGCTGCTTTTACCCACCTTCCCAGAGTTTTTGTGTGGTAATGACAACTGTAAATATAGTATAAAGTAATGTATCTAGTGTCATGTGTAATACATTGTTTAAATTGTCCATACATTTCAATGACAGTAAATATTGGTGGACACAATTTGACTGTGTGGCTTTTTTTTAATTCATTCTCTGACTGAAAATGCATGGTTACATAATTTATATATTCCACAAGACCACAATCAGAAGATTATTTGACAGGTTGCATTTATTTTCTATGTATGAAAAAAACAATGGTAACAAGACAAACGTGGTTCCAAACCAAAAAGGTGAGATGTACAGATGAATGCTCCTACAGATAATGAAAAATAATAAAAGTCTGCACACTGCCGGTTTGTGTGTTTTATACCGTACTCTGTATAAACCTTTTATATTGCTCTAGTGGAGCAGGGTAACCCTGGCTAATCCTGGGTATTGTACTGTGTATTACAACGTCAGCCCTGTTCAAGTGCCCCATACTGTCTGTAGGCTGCATGCCTGAAGAGACCGTTTCTCTCACCTGGTCCTACATCAGCCCAATGTCTTATCAAAAATGAGAACACCACAGCATTTCCTTTCAATGTTCATGGGCATCTCCTTACAGATTGCGCAGAGGCGCCAGGTTGGTTGTGCTACTGGGCTGTGACTGAGGACCAGATGTCATGTGCCAGGTCGAACATCAAACTGGGGTCACGGGTCAGGGCACGCTGTAGTAACCGATGGGATTGCTTCAAATTCAATGATTGAATCAAGGCCTGCAAAGCAATAAATACATTTTATGTAGTGCATTTTCTATTTGATGATGGGGACTAAATAACTCTATTGACAATAAGACCAATATGGACATAAGCAATCATTGTGTATATAAATAAAGATGTGCCAATTGTATGCATACAACGTTTTCAGTCAGTTTCTTACAAACTGGTGTTGTGCCAGGGGTTACACAGATGTATGAAGTAGATGGGCTTTTATGGATGTACTTGAACTACCACTGGTGTTGTGTACCTACAACCATGTAATATCACACTACTACTCATAGGAGTAGAAATATTGTAATGGTTATCACAACAGGTGTACTCGTGTAGCCTACTCGTGTTGCGATATAGAATACATCCGTTGTGATAACATCCATTACAATACTTACACATCTGGAGGAATACAGCAGGACATAATGTTATTGAGGGATGAATGTACCGGTACATCCTTACAGTTAGCAGGGCGTCAATTCTGTTGGAGTCTCCCTAATCAATACCCCCGACCTCTGCTGCGTCTATCTTCCTCCTCCTCCTCCATCTCTGGCCATCGGTCCTACTGGGCTGTTAGGTCGTTATGATTGTGATGGGACAGGAAAGTCAGAGCTGGAGCTCTCGTGGTCGTGGAAGGTCTAAAGCATATGAAAATATCGTCAGCCAAAACAATTTCATTAGCGTTGATCAGTTCGGTTGTTTTTCTTTACTCCCTCTGTCCCTGTGTCTGCGCGTGCGACAACCCAAATGAAATCTGAAGTCATAGCCTAAAACACTACGGATTGTGGTGTCGGGTATATATAAATACAATAGTAAAATGTATACTGCGGTACACATCTGTCAAAATAAATCCATGTGTCAGTACTGTAGCTACTGGCTAGAACTACTGTCTAGGGATGACGGTATAGCATCTGTCATCAGTGTTAGGAAGTTAGAATGAGATATCTAAGTAACACGTATCAAGTCAAGTTCAATAACTAATCTAGTATACATCTACTGTCATCAATATTTATTGAAATGGCAACCATGGCGGCCTGTGCGTTTATTGTGATGTTGAACATTCTTACCGTAGCCGGAGACAGTGCCATGGCTGGAAGTTAGCTTGGCTAATTTGTCGTGGCTTCTAGCCCGCCCCCGCCTCGTGAGCTCTCGTGGGTTCCCGGGATAATCCGAACACTTGACAGACTGCATGCGCGTTCATGTGTTTTGAAGGCGTGGCTTTGAGGGGAGGGCTGAAGGGAGAGGCGGGCTGTGTATTTTCAAAAATATAGCTCACAGGAACCGTTTTTCAAAGATCTCCAACCCTACCTTTAAGACCAATCTTACTCCATAGATCAGTCTAAACCGCTTTCGTGAAACCGGCCCCAGAGAGAGAGAGAGAGAGAGAGAGAGAGAGAGAGAGAGAGAGACTTTACTAATCACCAAGGGGAAATTGAGTGCCACCTGGTCATACACACAACACATAACAGGAAGACAGGACAAATAGCCTACATAATAAATAAGCGCTAAGAAATAAATAAAAACAGTCCATCATAAAAACACACAAAAATGTTGTTAAAAATTCTGATAGCTGCTAGCCTAGAAATCTAGACGCCCCTAGTGACCGCAAATTGAATTTGCTCCCGGGGGCAGTCTAGCAGACCCCGGTCGTTTTGCGAGGCTGAAAGTTATCCGATGTCAGGGCCAATCAAATCGCGAGGGGGGCCGGGTTACCTAGTAAACACAGGAAACTTTCTAAGAAGAAACATGGTGGCCGTCCGTGCTACGTACAGCACGAAAGTGTTTATTTAATTTAAAAAGCCTGGATGATAATACATTTCGTGGCTGACTTGGATTGATGTAAAAATACACCATGAACTTATCGGACACAAATAGATCACAACACATTACCATTTGATCATTCAATGTTTTAAGCTAGCTCGGTAAGCTAATTTGAGCATTTTATAGAACCAGATAGTCACACGCTATTATCAGACCACTACTGTAGGTGTAGAATAAATTGCTGCCCCAATTTCTAATAAGACACATGCCATTAAAAACGAGACATTTGGGAGCTTTGAAAGTCTTTGGGTAGCTTACTAAATAGATGGGAATGATACCTAGTCTACCAAGCTAGTGGCTAGCCAACCTGTCGTCAATAACACAGCTAGGTATCCAGCCTTGTATTATAAGCCTGCAACCAAATTCTAATAAGATCCATGTAATTAAAAACGAGCCATTTGGGAGCTTTGAAAGTCTTTAAGTAGCTTACTAAATAGATGGGAATGACACCTAGTCTACCGAGCTAGTGGCTAGCCAACAATCAATTACACAGAGCTAGGTATCCAGCCGTGTATTTGTTATGGGTATACAGCTAGCTAGCTAACACTGAACATGCCATGCCATGCTATCATAAATATAACCATTTACCAAGCCCCAAATTGCTCAACATTTCGCTGGTTGATCAAGGAGGGCCATGTGGTTGAAAACGAGGCATTTTTGAATTGTGTAAGTGAAAACACGATTTATTAGGTAACTTGTTTGTGGCTGTGGTGATCACACGCTTTCACTGCTATGACGGCTCGAAGTTGCCGCTTCACCTACTAAGGGGCGTGTCGCGTGCACCTTCTGAAAGACAGCTGTGACGTTACACAGAAGTGTGTGGGGATTGGTTGTTCCACCATCCTATTGCGTGACGTTGAGTGCCAAGGCATTTTCATAGACAACCATTTATCCCGCCCACACTCTCTCCGAGCTCACCCAGACCCTTGTACAGCTTTTTGCTGTACGGGTCTGGCTCGCCAGGCTAGATAGCTGCAGGAATAAAGGATCATCTAAACCTTTCGGTGGAGCATTTAGGTAGGAGGTGCCTTTGGCTTCTGTCACTTTTTGTGATCAAGCTGAACAATGGGTGGTCGTCCATGCTCAATACACTTTTCATTTTCCTCATTGTCCTCTCCTCTAAAATATGCTCCACCGAGTTAAAACATACACCCGTGATGGATCCTGCTTTCCTAATGAGCTTATTCAGCTTGTTTCTGTCCTCAAGTGACATCTCTCCACCCCAGCACAACAGCATAAAATAAAACACTTGCCACAATCCCACGATAAAATGTGTTTAAAATAGGGGCGTTATTTCCCTATGGGGCGGAGTTTCACAATGGTGCCACCCACTCCCGGGTGCCGCCCTGGGCAATTGCCCAGTCAGCCTGCCCCTATAACCGCCCCCTGTTCAGCAGAGTTGGACATTGGAAGTTTTTCCACACGCTAATCTCTGTGTCAAACAGAAGTATTATACATTTTGCCGAGCCAGCAGCCCACACAAAAAAGTTTCTAATTCAGTGGATCAATGTGTTTTCAGGGTGATATTACACAGCTGTTCACATCCTGTTTATGCGGTCAGCACATCTCTGTTGTCGACTGCACAAATGAGCTCAACATTGGCCTAGTTCCTTCTCCCCATGGTTGACAGCCACTGCAAGCTGTTTTTGCCTTTGCCCCCTGAAATTGTTGGTTAATCCCATTTCTCCGACAGCCCATTAGTCCGACAACACATGGACTAATGCCCAAACCAAAACAATTCCTAACCCTAACCATTGTTAAAGGCTTGTTCTGTCAGTATACAGTTATTTTAGCAGCATATTGTAATTTTTCACTTTTAAGTTAACTGAAAAGTTAAAACCATGCCCAAACCAAAGCAATTCCTAACCCTGACCGTCATTAAAGTCATGTAGCATGTAGCCCATTAGCCCAGTAGCCTGTGCGTTATTATGCTCCTCTATGGCTTATTGTCTGACTTGTGGGCTGTCGGACTAATGGGCAGACCCTGAAATGGAATGGTTTTACCCATACAGAGCTTATGCCAAGTAAGGTTAGTATTAAAAAACCCTACGTGGCATATGCACTTACTGTTCTGTATATTTGCTGTGCCCTTTTTATCTGCAAGTGTTGCATGCTATGACCATGTCCTGGATTGTAAGTCACTTTGGATAAAATGTATGTGTAATAATAATAATAATAATAATAATAATTGTATTTGTATAGCACTGTGTCATACAAGGCATGTAACTCAAAGTGCTTAACAAATGGGGAAAAAAACATTGTTAGAGATAGATTTAAAAGGAGAGGAGAGATAGATTTAAAAGGAGAGGTATAGAGGAGAGAGAGAGAAAAAGCAGGAAGGCAGAGGAAGAAGAGATAGACAGAGAATGTAGAGTCATAAGGTCAACGTAGGTTAGGACCAGGATTCTTAGATGTGTAAGGTCCATAGTGGCTGGGCCTATCATAAGTCATAGATAGTCACACAGAGATTGGGCGCTCAGGTGCGGCCCCTGGTGGCATCAGGGGTGAGGAAAAACTCCCTTTCGCTTGATTCATAGTTTGTGAGGGGGAAAAAAAAGCTCAGTGAGGTCTGAGAAAAAGACCCCCTGTAGTCAGGAAGAAACCTCAGGCAGAGACCAGCGGCCACCTAGGGGAGCCCCCTGCCAGGGCTGGATTGCGAGTAGTAAGGGCGCTGCGGCGGCTGGGACACTATGACGTCTTGGCAGCTAGGAGTTGGCAAGGATGAAGAGGTGGGTCTTCAGCTGCTTCTTAAAGGAGTCGACGGAGGTGGCTGATCGGATCTCGATGGGGAGGGTGTTCCATCTCTTGGGCGCATAGCAGGCAAACGCGGCGTCGCCGATCTTCTTCTGCGGGGGGGTGGGGGTCCTTAGCAGCTTGGCATCAGTGGACCTGAGAGCTCGAGCAGGGGCATAAAAAGAGAGCATGTCTGAGATATAGCTAGGGGCAAGTCCATTTAATGCTTTAAATACTGTGAGCAGAATCTTAAAGTCGATTCTGTATGAGACAGGTAACCAGTGCAGGTCTGCCAAGACAGGAGAGATGTGCTCTCTCATTCTGGTTCTTGTTAGGATTCTTGCCGCAGAATTTTGAATGAGTTGCAATTTGTCAATTAATTTTTTTGGGAGACCAGAGAAAAGAGCATTGCAGTAGTCTATCCTACTGGTGACAAAGGCATGAATAAGTTTCTCAGCGTCTTGTCGGGGGGCCAAGCCGACATTACATAATGTTATGTAATGTTATGTAATGTAGCAACAAAGATAGTCCACTCCTCCCAACTGCAGTTGCATACAATAAAGTATAGTAGTACAGTATAATATAATATATAGTAGCCCACAGAGGGTGGTAAAGCACCTCAGAGTTGATGCCTTTTGTTACTTGTGCCAATTGTTACTATCCACAAGAAAACAGGATAATTTGTAATTGCTATTACAGCCTACAGAATTATATTATTATAGGACTATTATTTAACAGGGATTATGTGCAATTTTCTCAGTTTCTCCTGTGCCTACTTGTTTTTTTCAAAATTTTGGAAATGTAGAGTGCAATATACAAATTTAAAAATGTTGGCCTACTTGTAGCCGAATCTTTTCATCCAATAGACATGCCTCAAAAATCTCTGCCGCAAAGAACACAAGACAGTTTATCATTAAAAGCCCTCCTGCACCAAAGAAAAATGCAAACAAATGAAAGCAATAAGAACAGACATAGGTCCGGTCTCTTGTGTGTTCACGTCGGCCCATGTTACGGCGCATGTGATGTGATGCAGCATCTTTCACATGGTCTCTAATAGCAATAGTTTTCCAGGGTGACAGGTCAGTCTGTCGCATTTTGCGCCGCAGGAAAAAGCGTGTCCAGACTTCTTTGTCCTCTTGTCCCAATCTGAACCGTTTTTATTTCTTCTGTGTGTGTGTGTGTGTGTGCATATATATATATTTTTTAAATCCAACACCATCTCTACCGTTCCCTCTCGCTCTGTGTGTGTGTGTGTGTGTGTGTGTGTGTGTGTGTGTGTGTGTGTGTGTGTGTGTGTGTGTGTGTGTGTGTGTGTGTCTGTCTGTCTGTGTGTCTGTGTGTGTCTCTCTGTGTGTGTGTGTGTGTGTGTGTGTGTGTGTGTGTGTGTGTGTGTGTGTGTGTGTGTGTGTGTGTGTGTGTGTGTGTGTGTGTGTCTCTGTGTGTGTGTGTGTGTGTGTGTGCTGTGTGTGTGTGTGTGTGGTGTGTGTGTGTGTGTGTGTGTGTGTGTGTGTGTGTGTGTGTGTGTGTGTGTGTCTGTGTCTGTGTGTGTGTGTGTGTGTGTGGTTGTATTGACTTGCTGCCTGCTCTAGGGCTCCTATTCTTCCATATGTCACACCACGTCACAGTATTTTCCAACCACCAGAAACTATTGATACCGCATCAAACATAGAGATTGATTTGCGATGTATACCTCTGGTATTTCTTTACAATGATATATGATGCTGCTGGTACACAGTTAAGAACAACAATTTCAGCCTGTGACATAAACAGCCTGTGACAACAGAGAATGGTAGGCCTACTGTTTTTCTGAAGTTGAAAAGAAATGAATGCCGGCCCTGCCGTGGCCAACCGGTAGGGCACTCGTCTACATGCGGCTGACCCGGGTTTGATTCCTGGCCCGGGTCCTTTGCCGGCCCTTCCCTGTCTCTCTCTCCCCACTCGCTTCCTGTCACCACCTTCACTGTCCTATCATAAATGACGTAAATAAAGACAAAAAAAACACATTTAAAAAAAGAAAATAAATGAATGCTAACTCAACTGGAGTGGAAACAGTGATAATAGCACTCAAGTTGCATTAACCTTTTTTCAGGCAGCAGGTGGACGTTTATTTGCAAGCTTAATCAACTTGAAATGTTTTAATGTGCAGAAACACCCACAGCGTAGATTAGTGACGGTGTTTTAGCTAAGCACACGTCTGGGAAGCTCACACTGTGCAGTACAAATCTCCCAACCAAAACCTGTTGAATACTAATCAATCTGGTAGGCCTATTTGAAATGATGAAAGTGTGTGTGTGTGTGTGTGTGTGTGTGTGTGTGTGTGTGTGTGTGTGTGTGTGTGTGTGTGTGTGTGTGTGTGTGTGTGTGTGTGTGTGTGTGTGTGTGTGTGTGTGTGTGTGTGTGTGTGTGTGTGTGTCTGTATGCAAGTGAAGTGTGCCCCTACACCTGTGTGCCCCTACACATGTGTTTGCATGCACACTCTGTGTGTGTGTGTGTGTGTGAGTGCGCGCGCGCATGCGTGCGTGCGTGCGTGTGTGTGCGTGAGTACATGTGTGTGTGTTGTGGGGGATTTCCTGGCTCCCACCGCCATGCCAATCTCACAGCCTGAGGGACTGACTGACAGCCAGCCAGTCGTGCAGGTCCGCTGCGCCGTTGCCACCTCTCACTCCTTGGCACATGGCACTTCCTCAGGCCTTACGGTCTCCCACCTACGACCTGTCAGTCAGGAACTCAGCTCAGAAAAGGTCACCCACGTCAGTTTCGATCACTGCACACCACACCACACTGCACTGCTCCACAGTGAGTGCACGCCTTCGCTTCTGCACCGTGTATTTGCACATCTCTGACTTAATTTGCCACACTTGCCTAGTTTCCCCATCAGTGGTAGAAAAAAGGACAAGCAAGTCCCATTGGAAATGCACATACAGTAGTCAAGATTCAACATTCAAGAGTTTATGGTCATTGTCAAAAAGGCAACGAAATTGTGTTTGGAGTGCAACACTCAGTAGTAGTGGTAGCAGCAGATTTCCAAGCATTAGAGGCGAAAGTGACACCAGTGCTTGATTGCTGCCCACTCCCTCCCCCATCCAGCGTAGCCCCATAATGCTAGTACCGCCAGCGGAACACTGTAATAGTCATTGAAAGGTTTAGCCAACCATAGGACTACTCTATTATGACATAACAGAGGACCTTTAGTAAGGCAGATAGCCGCTTGCCATTCTGGTAACAGTCCATATGTACTACAGTAGTGGTGATTTTGGTTCAAATGTTCATTCTTTAGCATTTTCGCTCGGGGCCCCACCTAAGATTTTTAAATGCCAATATGCTTGCTACACACACGCATGCACGCACGCACCACACACACACACACACACACACACACACACACACACACACACACACACACACACACACACACACACACACACACACACACACACACACTCAGACACACACAGACACACACAGATACATACATCTTCCAAAGAATACATAAATAAACAGCTCACCAACCCCACTTTAATAAGTACCCCCAAATAATAAATAACCAAATGTAAACGTTAGGTAGTAGGAGTATTTCTCAACAGCCCTGTCCATGTGCATCGATTCTCTCGCCTCTCCCATGGAAGATGGTAGCCCAAAACGAATAAGGGAGTGCAGGGGTTGGGGGTGGTGTGATGGGGGTGGGAGACCGAGAAGGATTGGGGAGAGTCCTGGTTAATCATAGCCTGACAAGCCAGACCATTCATTTTGAATTACTTCTTATTCGGATGGTCGGATTGCGCTTCTCTGGGGAGGGTTTGCAGTCGTCTACCAGATGGCCGGAGTTACCGGCCAATCAGCGAACGCACTTAGGGCATAATAACATACGTCATGAACGTCAACTGTCAGCGATTGGTCAGAGCTCATTTCAAACCAGAGCTGAGCTCACTCCTCCCACTCAAGTGCTCCAGGGCATCGAGGATCCAGACCAAAAATGAATTGCGAAGTAATTAATGTGGTCTGGTGAAACCAGGCTAATCACTCCCCCTTTACCCGTCTGTCAGTGTCGAGAATCACACGGCTATCAAATGGCTAAAAAGGCCAACTCCCTGCAATATGCTATGGGGAGGAGAGTGAATGATTGCAAATTACCAAATGTAAATGTCCTCTTCCTTCCAACTTGATCTTTGTGTTGTATTTCAGATATACTGGAACAGAACAGGTGCATGTGTAAATGTACCAGATGGTAACAGGCAGAGTTCGGTGGTAGATTGTTAGTAAATCCTTTATCCTCATACATTATCGGTAATGCTGAGGCTGAGCTGTCAGTCTGGATTTTTAGCTCAGTGGTATCATGCTGTTCTTCCCATGCAGAACTAGAGCGTCAACTAGTTGGTTGCAGGTTAGATCCCAGAGTGAAGATCTAGCACAAGATGACCTTGGTTACATGAAGACTCTGATATAAGCTGAGGTAAGGTTGCTTGCACATCTTGAATCTTCTTGACCAAAATATAAAACGTAATTCTGGTATCCTGTCAAGATGGCGTTCCCTTACTGCCTTTCATACACCTTATATCACTGACATCCAAAGACTCCCTTCTCCCTCTCTGACTACAAAGGCCAGATAAATAGATGAGATAAACAGCACCAGACAAATTCGTCCAATATTTTTTGGCATTCATATATTTTTGAAGGCCTCCCTGTTGGACTCTATACAGGGCTCGACGACCCACAGAGAATGCTGACGGATCTGTGATATTTGTTTGTGTTTGTGTGTGTGTGTGTGTGTGTGTGTGTGTGCGTGTGCGTGTGCGTGTGTGTGTGTGTGTGTGGGTGTGTGTGCCCGTGTGTGTGAGTGACTGTACGTGCATGTGTGTAGTATATGTGTATGTTTTGAGAGTGTCTATGTGAGCGCGTGCATGTGGTGACCCGCAGAGAGTGCTGAAGGGTGTGTGATGTGTGCGATTAAGTCACATTTGACTGGCTGCTGATTTGAATCCCACCATGCGGGGCTCTCACAGCAGCAGGCTGAATGAAACCACATAAAATGGCAGACTGGCTCTGTGGAGGAGAAAGCCAGAGAGAGAGAGAGAGAATGTGAGAGAGACAAGACAACAGAAAGACAGAGAAAGCAAAAGGGAGTGGAAGTAGAGAGAAATCATCTGAGACAAAGTAAAAAAAAGAAATATCAGATCTAGGAAGGATTGAAAAGAAGGTCAGGAGACGGCAATAACACTTACAATGCAGAAACAATGCAAAAAAACAAGAAAGGGAGGATGTCGATGAGAGGAAAGAAAAAGGGGCAAAGAACAGCAAGATTTGTAATGAAAAAAGAGAAAGATTTAAAAAAAAAAAGGAAGCAATATAGGCCTGTAGCCTCTTACTGCAGCAGGGGTCGCCGGCGACCCTATTCACTTGCTGAAAATGCTTGACTACATCATAGCAACATTGCTATGACATTACAGAGAGCCAT
>NC_085876.1:32566878-32581878 GCF_034702125.1 Engraulis encrasicolus
GAAAAAGGAAAAGAAGAAAAGGAGTGTGATGTATTCCTTACTTTTTTTGTGAAAGCTGACCATACAAGTTATTCTGTAAGACACACAACATATCAATGCATACTGAAGGACCTTGGTCATAGCTGAGATCCACATGTAACCCTTTTGAGAAAGTACGGTAGCCTATGACAAATGGAAAAATACAATGAATCAGAGGGCAGGAGAGACAGTGACAGCACAATTGTGCTCTTCAGAATTGTAGATCAAAAGGCAACCACGCAAAAATGTGATGGAAGATGTGTACATACAGTATAGCAGAATATGACTGCCATTAAAGTCGTAGCCCTTAGATGCAACACATTCAAACCGACAAACGGAATGGTTTTCTGACATCTGTTTTGTTCTTTTGTAGCTTTACGGTGACGTGCTATTCATTGTTCCCCGCAATGCCTACATGCCAGACAGACTCAAAAGAAGATTTGGAAAACTTTTTTCGATTCTGTATAAAAACGATTTAAAAAGTAGTCACGTAGGCCTTGGCATTTAACAGGCATTCACATTTAATATTGCTCAGGTGCTTTGCCAATTGCTTCTGGTCTTTTCTGCACCCTCTGTTCGCTCTCACACACACACACACACACACACACACACACACACACACACACACACACACACACACACACACAGCTTTGGCGAAGAAATAACTGTTTTGTTCTCTGTCTCTCACACACACACACACACACACGCACGCACGTACGAACACCCACCCACACACACACACACACACACCTGATTAGAATAAAACCATTCTGATTAGGGATGCAGTGGATGGGCTCACACCTGTCAAATACAAAACACTCATAGTTGACTCACAGTGGATGTAAAAGTCAAAGCAAAAACACCTTGAGATTTGAAGGGCAAAAACATATTCTGCAAAGCACCCGTGTGGATTTGGGAGAAGATTCGGAGACGCTCCCCAAGGCTACAGAATATCTCTCATAAACTGGAGTTTCCACTATAAGCACACAGTCGTGCTCTGCAAAACTGTGAAATGAAAAAAAAAAGTTGACAGCAGGGAAAGTTTTTGTTTGTTTGTCGTGAAAACGGTGAAATATAATCTACAAAAAAGGGGTTCCACGCGCTTCTGTTTTTACATCTGGTGCATCAACGGGAGGGAGGCAGGTAATCTTGAAACTCTGATGAAGATGGCTTGCCATCGAAACGTTAGTCCCTAACATGTTGTGCACTTGAATTAAAAAGAAAAAGCATACCATCTGAGCTGCTCCGGTGTCTTCTCTTCGTTTGTGAAATATAATCTATTGTTTTAACGCAGGCTGAAGGACCTTGGTCATAGATGACTTCCACAAAAATCTTCTGAGAAAGTATGGCAGAGGAATAGGCCCTACAGGTGGAGATGTGATAACGATAGCACTTACTGTAGAGTGTGCAATTGTGCTCTTCAGAATTCTGAAATAAAACAGGTTTGGAACAATCAAAAAGCTGTGTGATGGTGTGAGATCTACTGTAGACCTATGGATGACTGACCTTCAAGGGTCCTATCTAGTGGATAAAGACCATCACGACAGATTATAAGAACTCTGACTCTCACAGAACGCAACCAATACCGAACAATCTCAACAATACAGTGCAAGATTACATTCTTTCATTGGGCCTAAAGGGGTTAGAAGGAGTAATCCTTGCGTCATGTCACACTGAAGAGAGCCTACTGTACGGAAGTGCTTTGTTATAGAATCAGAATGACTGCGTTGGTACATTGCACTGAAGCCCGGTTCATACCCAACGTTTGGGCAATGGCACACGTATTTCTGCATGTGCGTACTAACCTTCAACATCTATTTAGTCATTGGTTAGAATGTGTGAAAAATTCCACACGTATATGAGTCAGGGACGTTTCAACAGTAGCACACGTTAGGGCGGTGTAACGACAGCCAGTGCCACTATGGTATGGATTTTTGTTTGTTTGTTTGGACTATCTAAGAAGCATATTCATTACAGCATATCAACCAGCAATTTCTTATTAATTTATTCACATTATGTCGTTGCGCCATCTGACCTTTGAGTGTCAAACGTCTTTGACCCATATCCTTATTTGTCTCCCACACAGAGCATGTTTAGGCCTTAAAGGTACACTGTGCAGGAAATGGTCAAAAAAGGTACTGCAACTATGCTGCTCATTGAAACTGGGCTGCCTATTGCCAAATTTGATCTTTACATGAAAGTTTACTTAGTATTAAACAAATATTTTCTAGTATGGTCCAAGTACAGTCATTTTTGCAGCTAAAAATGGCGGACAATGGAGAAGATCCCCAGTCCGTGTATTGTTCCATTCATTCTGGCAAACGGAAAACGAAATAACGACTCCATATTTTGTTTTCCCGTTTTTCCATATGGCCAAAAAATGGGGAGTTATGTTGATTTTCCTTTTCCCAACTCAAAACGGAGCAAGTAATAAACGACAAAACCAAAACGAAATAACAACTCTAATTTACGATTATTGGTCCCATTTCCCGCGGTGCTTTTCTGTTGCTTGCCTAAGTAAGACACGATAGTGCACAAGTGGCTGCCAAACGCGTTGCTTTACGCATTTCCCCGAGGCCTATAATCAGCCTGCTGATGCTCCTACTCGACAGAACATCTTTCTGTCCTACTGGTAGCCCCCTATGTCGGTGCCTGTGGGTGGTAAAGATAACCTAACTCCTTTACGAACTGTAGGCCTACTGTGTCCGGTCCAGTAGGCTATGTCTACCCCATAGCCTCATTAATAATGGTGACTAGGCCCTATCCAATGGGCCAAGGCTCCTTCCACTAGATCATTGTATTATTACAGGTGGAATTAAGTTTTGACCATTGGTGCGTGCGTGAGTCGGAAGAAACTTTTCTTCTACTGCTTGGTACCGTCTACTGACAGCCTATTCCTGGGAACTGCTACCAGCGAGGTCTCCTCCACAGTTGAGGCGTATCTGGTAGCAGTTCCCAGGAATAGCCTAGGCTATCAACAGAAGCAGTGGACGAAACGTTTGTTCCGACTCACGCACCAATGGTCAAAACTTAATTCCACTTGTAGTAATACACTTGGTACAAGTGTCTTTTATAAGTGTTTTTGTATGTTTTTTTTTTAATGTTCTGTATTGTGTTGTTTTTGTTCATAATGGACCTTGAGTCTGGAATAAAGCTGATGATGATGATGATGATGATGATGAATGGTCTAGTGGAAGGAGCCTTAGCCCAATTAGTCACAATTATTAAGGAGGTTATGGGTGTAGACATTACTGGATCAGACACAGTACAGTCGGTGCGTAAAAGAGTTCGGCCAGTTCTCAACCTTTTTTGCCCAAACGCTCCCCTGACCTCCTCATACACCTGTCACCTGACAGCTTGACTGAACCCCGCTCGAGGTGGCATGGGGAAATCAAGAAGCAGAAGAAGCGTTCCTTCCCAGAGCAACGGAAAGCACAGACCGTATGCAGCCCACATCGCAAGCCAGAGATAGCCTAACTTTGCCGGCATCAAAAGCAAACTATTTATCTTTTTAAAAGGGCCGGTTGAGGAAGGGGGTGCAAAATCACCAAATGCATTAATATCCTCCCTTGCCGTCTATATTTTTAAATGACTCCTTTTTAATTGCGGAAAATAGTCATCTCACAATTGCTTATTCAAATACAACACTAAAGCTACACATTTGCACGTGAGCAAGCTGATGCGTCTCTGCGAGGACTGTGCAAGGTCGCGATTTCACAGGACACACATATTTAAGAACATAACTAAAACAACATGTCTCCAAGTTGTGCACTTTGGGCACTGTTTCATTCTATGCACTGAAACATAGGCGACTGCCAGGATGTTTGCGAGTGCTTTTTTTGGCGCTTTTTGCCAGCCCCTCTCGTGCTGCACTGAAATGCACACAAAATAAACAGCTAGGCCTACATCGCACATCGCCTTTACAAAGGCTGGCACGGTATTAACTTATTCTATTAAATGGTATGTGTTTAATGTTCCAAAATCTTTTCAACAGTAGATGTTTCAACACACTTAAAAAAAAGAAAGACACTATCGATTCGCCCCCCTCCCCTTCTGTGGTCATGTAGCCAGCGCCCCCCAACGGCTCTCGAACGTCCCCAGGGGGGCGCTGGTACCTACGTTGAGAAACTCTAAGTTAGGCTATCTTCACCACCCACAGGCACCGACATAATGGGGCTACCAGTAGGTAAGATGTTCTGTGGAGTAGGAGCATCAGCAGGCTGACTATAGGCCTCGGGGAAATGCGTAAAGCAGCGCGTTTGGCGGCCACTTGTGCACGTGTCTTACTTGGGCGAGCAATAGAAAAGCACCAAGGGAAATGGGACCAATAATCGTAAATTAGAGTTGTTATTTCGTTTTGGTTTTCTCGTTTATTACTTGTTCTGCTTTGAGTGGGGAAAAGGAAAAATCAACACAACTCCCCATTTTTTGGCCATATAGAAAAACGGGAAAACAAAATATGGAGTCATTATTTTGTTTTCCGTTTGCCAGATTGAATGGAATAGTTTAATGATCGGATGATACACGGACCATCCCCCTTTTCATGCACGAAAAGTGCAATTTTTCCAGTCATAATGAATACTTAGAATTTTATGGTGGTGGTAAGTATTCATGAAAAAGGTAACATTAGTGAATGGACAGCATGAATTCTGGAAATAAACAACTAAAAATCTCACACAGTGTCCCTTTAAAGCACTGTACCAACGGGTGCAACTTGCCCGTGTGGAAGTAGGTTTAAAGTGAAAGTGAAGTGAAAGCACACCTAGGAAACTCCAATTCTCATTGTCATTGTGACACAGCACTCCACAGCACATAGTGCTCACTGCACACAACGAAATTGCAGTTATGCCTCACCCGCGCAACTTTGCAGCCCCCAATGGCGTCCCAAGGGAGCAGTGAGGCGGAATGGCACCATGCTCAGGATATCTCAGTCATGTGGGAGAGCATATACAATAATAAATATAATAATAATAATAATAATAATGATAATAATAATAGTTGGCTACTTGACTCCTTTGAAGAATGACTTGCATTTTAAAATGGAGGTTGATGGGAGTGGAGTGGAGCATATAAAGAGGATAGAAACTCATTTATATATTGGGGGGATTTATGAACCCAGAAGAAATGCTTAAATATTTATCTGTATTTTTCTGGAGAAGCCATGCATCACTGTCTTTTCCCCCCACCCCTGCCCCCGCCTCTGTGCGTTTGGTCGTTTGGTCACCGAGTCTTATATTGTTAATGTCTTCCCCCAAGGCTTGCCTTCTCTTCACTCTATCTCATTACACTGAGACCAGTTCTGCGCTCTTCCTCCAATTGCTCTTGTCTCGCATTTCATTTGTATTCTACTTTCAACACACTGAATATTCTCCAGCCAGCAGCGGCAGCTGAAATGGGAGCCAAAGCGCTCGCCTATTTTTTTATTTATTACATTTTTTTTGGGCCCCAAAATGAGTTTTGTAATTACAGTTTAGATTGTACGCCTTACTCTCCCCACCACTCACCCACAGCCAGTCTATTTGAGATCAGTCTTCAAAAACGATGCGTGTGCCTGCATGCCAAGCAGCTGTGGTGAGGGGGCTTGAGATGCATAGAGCATGATGATGCATGGGGCACATAGAGTGGAGTGGAGTGGAGTGTGTGTTATTGTAAAAACTCTGCATGAGGGGAGCGCATACGTTCATGTTCCAGGGGAAGCAATAAGGTGACATTGGATCAACAATATGGACACGGTAGCCCATAGGGGTGTAAATAATACAGTAATCGAAAGGTATCGATGCATCAATCCTACAGCAGACGATCTAAATCGTATCGAATCGTATCCTATCGTGGGGCATTCTAAAGTATCGAAAGTAATCGAATCGCATGTCCAATGCCCTGGCTCCATAACATAACAGAAGCGAAAAAGTAATTGGAAAAAATCGAATCAAATCAAATCGTATCGTGGGGAATTCTTAAGTATCAAAAATAATCGATTCCCTGCTTTAAGAAATCGATACCGTATGGTATTGCCATGGAGGCTGTGATTTACACCCCTAGTAGCCCATATGGGCATTTATTAATATCTTCAAGAACATGATAAATCTGGACTTAATCCACTGACATGCAAACCTGACTCTTACCACATCTGTCGTTCCGCAAAGCTTGGTTGAGTTCCAATCACAGGTGTGGTGTGGTGGCAGCTTTCCCAGTTGTGTCAATGGCCGTTGAGTGCAAAAAAAGTGTACTTCATTCCACACTTTAAAAAAATTATCATTTTGAAGGCATCATCCAGATACTTACAATACACATGATGTTATGTTATGGGCAGTCATGGGTGAGTGGTTAGGGCGTCAGACTTGCATCCCAGAGGTTGCCGGTTCGACTCCCGACCCGCCAGGTTGGTGGGGGGAGTAATCAACCAGTGCTCTCCCCCATCCTCCTCCATGACTGAGGTACCCTGAGCATGGTACCGTCCCACCGCACTGCTCCCCATGAGGCGCCACTGAGGGCTGCCCCCTTGCACGGGTGAGGCATAAATGTAATTTCGTAGTGTGCAGTGTTCACTTGTGTGCTGTGGAGTGCTGTGTCACAATGACAATGACAATGGTAGTTGGAGTTTCCCAATGGGCTTTCACTTCATGTGGCCGTAATCAGAAATGGGAACGCCATATCTACCCAAACATAGGAAAGGGCAGTAAATACGCATGTTGGAACACAGCGCAGGTCAGACAGACTCCTGACTGCATCACAGTTGCGATAGCTATGTAACACAAGGACATTTCTTGCGGAGTGCGGCATGCTTGCTAATAATTGTTTTTAATTACATTTTAAAGAAAAATATAATGTGTATAAGGCTAACATATTTTGTTTAACTCCCATTTGTCAAATGTCACAGATGTTCACTTGGTAAATTGAAACATTAGCATCTCTAAAGCATAGAATAATATATTAAGTCAAACAAGACTACTATGGTGTAAATCAAAACCTGGGGTGCATTTCTCAAAACAAAAGTTGCTTACTACATTAGCTACTTTGTTTTCAATGTATTTTCCCATTGGCAACTACTGAAGTTGCTAACAGGCTAACAACTTCTCTTTTGAGAAATGCACCCCCTGCTTTGTTCACATTCTCCACACAATGTCTAGCAGTTCTATAAGGAACATAAAGACCATTTCAAATGCAAAGACAATTCAATATGTCATACTACATTTGTTCGATTTGTAAGGGGGAACACATGAAAAGAAAGCAGAACTGAAGTAGAATTACCATGTAAATAGTCATTGACTGAAAAAAGTGAGCCAGAAAAGCCAAAGAAAAAAGGGCTGTTTTTATATTGTGTTGTGCGCGGCCTTTCATTGTGTGTGTGTGTGTGCGCGCGTGCACGTGTGTGTGTGAGTGCGTGCTAAGGTGCGCGGACATGGGTGGTAATTTACAGGTAATTGTCAGCCTCAAACATGCAGCACAGTTGGCTATTTCAGTCGTGGGGCTGTTCTTGGACATGGCTTTGATGACTGTGGGACCAGCCATTAAAGCGCAGGGAGTGTCCGTGTTTTGTTATTTCCAACCCCACCCCCACCCCTCTCTCACTCTCTCTCTGTCGTTTTCTCTCTTTCTCTCTTTCTTTCTCTCTCTCTCTCTCTCTCACACAAACACACGCACACACACACACACACACACACACACACACACACACACACACACACACACACACACACACACACACACACACACACACACACACACACACACACACACACACACACACACACTTTCTCTCTAATGGCTTTAATGGTGGGCCATGTAGGGCATGTGGGACTCTGTGATAGTGAAAACTCCCTTTACATGAGAGTAGCGAGTGATCAACATGGTGACACACCTACACACATCACGCTCGCTCTCTCTCTCTCTTTCTTTCTCTCTCTCTCTCTCTCTCTCTCTCTCTCTCCCCTTCTTTCAAGAGAGTGTCATGATGAGCACCATTACACATGCACAGCGAGCCTTTTAACAAGCTCAGTGCTGTGATCAATGATTGATGATTGTGTCTTTTTTGATGTGCGACGTTACATACGCCCAGACGACGTGGGGCTGTCTCGTATAGTCGACGTGTGCCCTGTAGACTCATCATCCCTATACACTTCATCACTTACAGAAATTTGCATATGCGCACACAGTAAATCTCATGGGCATTGCATATAGCACCCATTCATATGTATTCTCAAAAGCTCACATTTAAATAATGTTAAGTAAATGGCATTATGTAAAAAAAAGGAATACTTTGAGGAATGCCTGATGTGTGTGTAAGTGATGTGCACTGCAGCCAATATGGGCTGTCTCATAAGACATGTAAAAAGGCCACCCTCAGCGCTGCACGCACGCCATCACTTAATGAAATTTACATACGGTAGAGAGTAAAGCCTTATATGCACCCCACAGCTTATACACTCACAAATGCTCACTCTTGACATCTTAGCACATGACCCCTTTTTTTCTGCAGAGATTGGTTATCCATGCGTGATGAATATTTCAATTCCTCACGTGGTGTGTGTAGTATGAGGGTGTGTGTGCTAATGCAGGGGTTCCCAAACTTTACCATGACATGGCCCCCAATATAGCAGTGGATTCCAGTCGAGTCCCCCTTACCATGGGCTATATGTATGAACGGCCATCCGGGTACTTTGCTCGTGAATGTGCGCTACACCCCTTTTTTGGGGAAAACAAACCGAATATCTCCTTAACTTCGGCTACCCTAAATGAACACAGTCCATGCTTCAGCCACGGCTGTTTGGCTGTATTATTTGAATAGCCGACAACACAACACGTCTTTGGCATGTTGAGCGTGAACAACGCTAGTCTAAAGGTCCTTGTCTTTCGTTTATTCTTTCCCAACACCACCAATTGACTTGCATTGGCTTTTCCTCCCAATGTTTTCCCCCCCAAAACGCACATGACACACGTCACGCCATTCATGCGTATGCTACACTTTTTTGAGAGTACCCCCTCAATGGACTCAATGGCCTATACACTGTTACAGTAGATCCTCCATTAGAAACATAATATTTGATTAGCAGGCCTATATAATATAGTTCTTAATGGGAATATTAGCTTATGTTTTGCTCTGATAGTTATTTATTTTATGTAATTATTTATTTTCTTTTGCTATGATTTTCCTGCCAACTTGCTGCGCCCCCCCCCCCCTGTCATCACCCAGGGGTCCTCCGGCCCCCACTTTGAAAACCACTGTGCTAGTGCACAAGCACATACTTGAGTATGTATGTGCATGTGTGAGCAGAGTAGCCTAGTGTATGTGTCTCTGTCCTAATGCCTAAACAGATTGGGTGGTTACTCGCCCAATTGGGCTGCTTAGGATGGCCGCCTGCGGGTTAAAACGGGAAAAATCAGCCATTTGCCTTTTCTTTCTGCAGTTTCACGCCCATAGAAATCAATGCAATTTGTTGAGATTGAGCGGAATTTAACACCTCTTGGCGGTTTCTGAGCACCTTTTGGGGGCGAAATTTGAACACACACATCTGGCAACACTGATGCCTAAACTGTATGCAGAGCTTTGGAGCGATGCCTCATTACCAGACACATCAAAGCGTGTGTGACACCGGCAAGCTGCCCTTCTGGTCCCTTCCGTGCCCCGGAACGGTTCGGTGAGCACCCTGACTCACTAACCCTCATTATCGTCCAATCACGCGCCAGCTCTTGGCCTGCGCCCAATTAGAGAGTGTTTTTGAAGAAGAGATGGATAATAATCAGCGTGAACTGTCTGGGTATGAAAGAGGCTGCCTTGCCAAGGGTGACAAACTTTTTGTTTGTTCTTTAAAAATAACACGGATGCATGTTGATTACCAGCTGACAGGAAATAACAGAATTTTACAGCTAAACTCTTTGGATAACAAGACCAGGGGTGTGTTTCTTGAAAGAAGTTATCAGGCAGTTACTGGGTACTTGGGTAGTTGCCGATGGGGTATTGCATTGCAAACAACAAAGTAGCTAACAAGAAATGCAGAGGTATCAAAAGTAAAAGTAAATTCATGGTATAAGTACAACACCAGCACATATTACATACATGTAGATAATACACCATTTACTCCATTGTGCCTAATGAGATGGATAGCCTGTGTTGTTACTGAAAAACACTAAAAACCTAATAATAAGGACCCATAACCATCTTGATCCAACCAGTGCAGAGTCATAAGACAAGTAAACATTACTGGTTGCTCAGCTAAGTTACCTGTATTAAAAGGAAACTGCATTTCTTTTTTGACTTTTACTTTTGACATCTCTGCAAATGATCTGGGCTAAGATTCTCGAAACCTTCGTTGCTAACTAACTTAGCAACTAACGACTCAGGTGCGACAAAACTGTTTCTGGAACACTTCGTTCGGACTTACAAAGTCCCAATGTTTACAAGTAATGTAGTTAGTCGTTCGTCCGATGTTGGTGCGAACGACTCAGGTGTTGCTGCAAAACGAAGTAGGGGCTGTTCGTTAGTACTACTGTCGGAATTGGAACGAATAGCATGGTTAGCTAGTTCACCTTTGTTTTGGGAAGCACGTCACTCTTGCTCGTGGTTTGGGGCGGGTTCAGGCAGAGTTCAAGCAACATCGATCGATTACTGCCACCAAGTGCACAAGCCTCCGACCCATACTACACCAAATGTCTAGTCATGTTACGAACAGGGCTGAAAAAAAAACCCCACCAACACAATATTCAAATAGGGGACAAAAATATTGTCTAAATATAGTAGGAAATTATATGTTCCACTATCGTGCTTCACGAGCTCCGATCAATCAAAGCTGCGCCAAAAAAAGAACAGTTTGATTACCATCGGGATTTGAACCCACACCAAAAGCAGCATCTCGCATGAATGCAGATTATTTAATTGCTCACATATCTCCACACATAACAAAGCCAATAGCACATTTTGATTAAACTCCAACAAGCATAGGCTACATGGAAATACATGTAGCCTATAAGTTGCCATTGCGAAATGCGCTGTTCACTATTATTTTTAAAAGGCACCAGTGTGCGGTGATCCTTCTTGTAGGCCTATTCCTTGCATTGTAGGCTATGCCTTAGTCCACAAGAACTCCAAACTACATCGTGGGCTACAACAAATTCAAAAATGGACATTATGCAACTGCCCTAGTATGTTGAAATAGTGCGTAATGGAAAGGCACTCGGAAAGGCGAGCCTGATGACAAGAATAGGACACTTCTTCGCGTTACTAGGTCTTATGTCATAGTATTCATATTCTTCTTTTCATTTCAATTCTACTATTGTAATACAAGTCTGTCACAAGCAGCCGGCCAATAGGCTACTGTTAAAGCAAATGTTGTTTCAGCAGTGAGCACACTCCAAATAGCGCCATGGCCCATGGCGCACGAAGTGCAGTGCAGTCAGGGGGATCAGAAAACAACACAGCGCATCGTGTCATTCTTTCTCTATCTGTGTGAATTGGGCCATCGTTTTGTGTTTTTGTAAAATACAGGTGAAAAGCAATTTGACTTGGCCTTAATGTGACTGCGTGCGTGGCTGCGAGGCAAAGACTCTCGGATGCCAGAGCTCTACAAGCGCGCCCAACAGCACGCGTGGATCGGCCACTTTACGCACACACACAGAGGTTGGATAAACAGTTGCGCAGAGGAATAGGCACCTGCGCTTAATGTAGGCCTATCTTACTGAGGGAATCGAAATATTATCACACTGAAAATGCATTCGCGCTTACCATTCACCGCCCATTGCTTTTCATTGATGGTGATGTGTAGACCGACATTTGGTTACTGCATTTAATGGGGTGGATTTTGGGGATATGATTGTGTTAACAGGTCTTTTCCGACGTTGAAGGACTTTGAATGTGCAATGTTTACAGACATTAACGGCCCCTTCCATAGGTCCCTTCCTGCGCGTCTTTATGTACAGCAATAATGGCAGTTCCACCCGCTTACGTTGCGCGTAAAGACGTGTGCAGACTGGACAATTAAATAAACATTCTGATATGTTTTATTAATTCTCAAGCGTAATTTCAGTTATCATTTCAAGCAGCATTTAACTGCAATCTACCTGTTGAAAGTGTTGCGTTGCCCATGAGCGTGAGAATGACTTCGCTTGCCGTTCTGGAAAAAAGATGTGATGGGTGGTTATTATATAGCCTAGGGCTATATTCACCGGGGATTGAACTCACGCCTCCGATAAGGAAACGGCAAACATGTATGGAATTCCGTCATTCTAACCACTCACCCACCAACCTTGCTTCCATATTAGTGGTAGGCTATAGCATACAATATTAAACATTATATGCAAAACCTAAGTAAAAATAATACATGGTGGATTGTAATGTCGCATTTGGTAACTGCAGTTGAAGAGGGGTGAAGTCGGGGACATGATTGTGTTGACAAAGATTTGTGGACTTTGATAGATGTATAGCCTGAATTTGACAGGCACTGTGTGGTACAGCGTCACTGCTTTGCGACAAATGCACCCGAGCTGAGGCGAGACACTCCGAGCATTTCCGAAAACTTCATCGTGCGTCTGAACTTACTTGGTTGGAATTTCATCGCACTTACTTCGTACCTACATCGGACCACGTTGGTCTGAGGGTTTCGAGAAATCATAGTTGTTGGTTAGTTGTTGTGTCGGACTTCGTTCGGACTTACTTGGTCCGAAGGCTAATTTTGGTCGGATTCGAGAAATCCACCCCTGGATGGATGAGGATCTTCACAGCCAACAGGGAAGCATGATGATATTTAAGACGATAGAGTAAAGTACTAGAGTAAAGTACTAGCAGTCATGTGTTAAGTCATACAAAACTTTAATAAGCGAACAAATTATGATTAAAGCAACGGAAAGCATAGTTACACACTACCCAACTGTTTCTCACTAACGACTTTGTCTCCCCCTGGTATCTTCTACAATGTCATCCAAATACTGCTCATGTGGGATGCAATCTCGCAATGTTCGAGTTTTTCTTCTGGGTTGACAACACACAAAGTTTTGCGAGCGTGGTGGTCTGTCCACAAACAGCAAAGAGAGGCCGAGAGAGTCTCCCTTTGCTTACTGATGAAATCATTACATAGTGCACTTTTAACCCTATTCAGACTGGGCTTTTTTTGGCATTCTTAGGCCATAACTCATGAACGGAATACCGTATGACCACCAAACTTGAGGGAGATGATCTACATATGGAAATCTATGAATAACATGATTTTGGAGTCATTATGTGGTACTATGACGTCATTATGACATCATTATCTGATTTTAATGCCAAAAATTGTCATAATGTATTTTCCATCAAAAGTAGGCAATGCACTTAAATTTTAATGATTATATGTTTCAGACCACTTAAATGCTCACAAAGGTGTCTGATGCTAATGGAAATAACAAAAAAATATGAAAAGGAACAATGAGACTTAGATCAGTGATTTTTGGTCGGACATACCTATCAGAAAACAAGTGATAAAAAGTGATAAACCTAATCTTTTGATACTACATTGTAGCCAACTAAATTTTAGGAAAAGTCACCAAGTTTCGTAGTCATAGCTTAAGTCGTTACTTAAGCACTTTTAGCCTTCCTTCCATAGGCTGAGTATGTTGATGCGATGACTAATATCAGCATCTGCACAGCAGCTCCAGGTCCAGAGCTGTCATTTGAAGAGCCACACTGACGGGTGATTAGGCTACTGCTCTTGCCACATAAATACAGAACTCGGGCTGTCTGTGGCAGTTATGGAGCTATTAATATGGCTTACTGACATGAGGTGAGATGAGGTGATGGTGGCAGTGCAAGGGCTGCAGGCAGGGCAGGGAAGCTGCCAGGGGTGTTGGGGTGGTCGCGATGGGGTTGAGGAACAAAAGGGTGAGCTGCCCTGGCCAAAGAACTCTGCCCCCTCTGCCGCGGCTCCTCCTTCCATAGAACTTCACCGGCTTGTTCGGCTGCCTCCTTCAGCCGAGCTCGCCCCCCACGACTGGAGGCTCTGGATTTTTTTTGTATCCCACCATGGCCTTTTCATCGCCGCCCCCGCCGTGGGCTTCCATATTTCTCCACTAATGTGAATGCTCCATACCGTCATGATTTATGGACAAAAAATAGAACTTTCCATTGCCGTTGTGTTGTGTTTTAGTCTCTGTATGTCTTTGAATGTCTGTTCATGTTTTTGTTTTATGTTACTGTAAAGCGTCTTTGGGTATTTAGAAATGCGCTATACAAATTTGATGTATTATTATTATTATTATTAGAACTCTGTCCTCATTACATTGCATGTTTTGGGTGGAAGGGCCTTTCACGTGGATGACTTTGTCCAGGGCCCGGTCAAAGCTGTCAGCGGCCCTGGCTGCCACTACTGCAATATTTCAGTGGGATAAAACTAAATGCTGCATCAATAAAAACACATCTGGAAGCCTTAATATCCATTATTTCTGTCAAATGTCAAACTGGGTAAAATAAATGCATCCTATTTGGTGACCATTAGGCATAGGCATGAATTAGAAATCTAGCACATCATCTCTGTTTTATAGATTTGCATATGTAAGCATTGACACCATGATCTGATAATCCTGTAATTCTGTAATCCTATAATTCATAATCATAGAGGATGATGACCGGCACCAGATCCAGATCCAGCTCCAGTTGCAGCTTAGCCGGGGCAGGGACCAGAGCATTGGAGAGGATAGAGTGTCCCAGACTATATCCATTTCATCCATCAGTAACACGCACGCATGCAAGTATTACGCACACAGACACTCAGGCACATATGCACACGCGTATGCACACACACACATGCACTATGTGTGCCCACCTACACATGCGCGCACACACACACACACACACACACACACACAGAAACACACACACACACATATGCACATACAGTACACACATGCGCTACGCATGCCCACATACACACGTGCACACAAACACATGCATAGAGTTCGCTCGCGCTCCAGCACACACAAATACACACACACACACACACACACACACACACAAATAAACAG